>NC_135373.1:51878939-52181969 GCF_049243985.1 Paroedura picta
AACATCACATTTCTAATTACACATGGAATAGACCAACATAGAATGGACCAAATGCATTTTGACTCCGAGAGGTCTTCCTCAGTGGTCAGATCATGTATAAAATCAAAATCAAAAGGCTTACTGGGTGGCCAAGAAAAATCTGTTAGGTGCTGTTCCAACTAGTCTTTCTAATGTGAAGGTATCTGATTAGGATCCCACCTTCTAAAATATGCACTTCCAGAGGCCACCACTCTCTGCTTTTGCCCAGCTCTCAATCCCCAGTGCATTCCTACGAGTGTCAGAAAAAGCTTTGTCCCACTGTTTATCTCCTAGCAACTGATGGTGCAACCTGGAAATTTGTTCAGCAAAACTAGCATGGTATAGGTGTTAGGCTAGATTTGGGAGACCTTGGTTTGAATACTCATTCTGGCATGGATGACTTTGAACACATCACTGTCTTGATCAGTCTAAGCTACCACACAGCATTGTTGTTATGAGGAGGGAAGAACAGTGGGGGGGGGGGCATCAGGAAGAGGGAATTGGTGGAAATTGCCAACTTAGTCTTGATCCAACTCATGCTGTGAAGGTGATTTGTTTATAATGTACAATAGTCAGTGAATTACCTACAAATCCACATGAGAAGCAAAAATATTTTTACTTGAAAAGGTATTATTTCCTTGGTCTATACACCAGCTTCTAGTAAACCTAGCTGGGTATATTCATGTTCTTACAGCATTAAAAACACAAGTAATTACTGGGGTATGCTTTTATTTTCCTGGAGTTATCGCTAGATGCATATAGATGCAAAACAACTCCTAATGCATCTTTCCAATCCTTTTTCGGAGCTGATTGTTTATCGTATGTCATCTTGACCGTAAAATGTCAAACCGAATTGGCAGAAAATGAGTTGGCTTTGTAGTTTAGGATAAACATACATCAAAATAGGGGATTAGCTTAGCCAAATTATTACTGTCTGCCGTCAAATAGAAAACAAGTGGTTATAACTCTGTGTTATATGAAACCCTGAGATAAATCAAATCTTTAAAGTCTCCTTACCTAAAGAGGGTGTGGGAGTGGCAGAGGATAGGTTGTGTTTGTAGTATCGAATCTGGCCCTTAGAAAACCCAGAGATTATTTATTTAAACATGTACAAAACTATGAAAGACCACTGGCTAAGGTTCCATTTAAACAGTTGTGCCAGGAAATTGTGGAATTAACTGTAACAATTTTGTCAGTGACTTCAACTTTGAGAGCCATTTTATATACTTGGCCAGGGCTTTTCAGACATGCTCTAGCTACTCCTTTTATACTTAACTCTGTCTGCGAGGGCTTGAAACTCAAAAAACCACAAGGAATCCTGAACAGGGGCTGAATAGAGTACAATAAAAGAAGAGCAATCAACTGATGAAAGATGATGGGTTTTGTCTGTTTCTTCTTATTTCCTATTTATTTGTAGTCTTCACCAAAGCGCTATCTGGTAAGTACTGCTTTCAAAGTATTTTCCTCAGTGGCAAAGACCACACAAGAATTCTAATAGACCCTGGAGTCCGTTTTAAACAGTAAACACCAATTTTCTCAAAAGTGGGATAGAATACACCTGCAAACCATTGGTTGCACTTGTGCAAAATTCTGTTCCCAACTTTCAGTATGGCAAAAAGCTTTAGTCGAAGCATACAGTCCTCCCCTTGAAACTCAGCAAGCCATTCCATATGCCACAGATTTTTGGACACTTTGTTAGATATAGCCAGTGAACTGTCTGTCTTTCAGAAGATGAATTTCTCTTTGATTTTTTTTTTGAGATGGTTGTCTTCTACCTTTTTGTAACTTCAGCCCTTGTGCGGGGGGGGGGGTGTTATTATGTACTCATAGTCGGGCAGTGCCTTAGCAGGAAGAGAGGAGGGTTTGAGATTATTCCTGTCTCTATCTGCAGACTTAAATGATGAAATTGTGCAGAATTTCCCTTCCTGTCCCTCCTTTTCTTGAATGTCTCTTTTGAGAGCCAGTGTGCGGTAGTGATTAAGAGTGACAGACTCTAATCTGGAGAAGAGAGTTTGATTCTCCACCCCTCCTCCACATGCAGCCCGCTGGGTGACCTTGGGCCACTCAGTTCTCTCAGAACTCTCTCAGCCTCACCTACCTCACAGGGTTCCTGTTGTGGGGAGAGGTACCTTCGGGTAGGGAAGCATAGGGTATAAAACCAACTCTTCTTCTTCAAAACTGATTTGTTTCAAAATAGACTTGAAATTCCTAAAAGGAAAAAAAGAAATAGATTTAAGAGAGAAATGGAGTAAAGAGAAATAAAGAGTTTCTCTTAATGTGTGACAACATGCCGTTGGACCTGAAAGAATTGTGACCCAATGAAGGTTGTTTGCTATGGGCCACCCAAGCTATTACTGTCTTGGTTGCTAGTGGAAGCAACATTCTATGTGGATCATATTTGATGTGTAAATCAAAGGTAATGGATGCCTGACATGTTGAGAACCACTGTGTCACTCACCAATGGACCTGGCTTTACCATTCCGTCTACATTGGACAGGGAGCATGGGTTGATCCTGTCTGTATGGCAAGTGTCCCGGTGTGTCTAGTTCTGCACCAAACAGGATATGGCTTTTTTATTAGCATTACATAAGTGATTAACTCTGCAGCAGTCACTGCTCCCAAAGGACCATTGAGCAACCCTTTTGGACCAAGTGCCGGTGGGGGGGGAATGTAACATTTACCTGAGAAGATATTGGTGAACTGGCAAGCAAAATAGTCAGGGAAAGGGATATACTGGGCCATAGATGCTTGAAGTAAGTCAAACCCCAGCAGTGCTGTCAGCATCTCAGGGTCTCCACTGGCAACAGGCAATGAGAGGCATAAGCCCCACCTGCTGCCTTCTCTCTGCACCTCTGGCCAAGCAGTATTGTCAGTGCCTTGGTTGGTTGGTCCCACAAGACAAGCAAAATGGTTGAGTATGCCGTTGGTGGCATGCATGCCAAGCGTTGCTTACCCCTGCTCTAGACATTCGTCTGGCCACATAGAAGCAACATTCTGCAAGGATTGCTCACGGATGAGGAATTACTTTTCTACAAGCAGCTCCAGTGCAGCCAGGGGAACATTAAAATGAGTGATCGTGGGACCAGGGACTGATCACTGGGGGGTCTCTTCACGCGAGCTACTCCTGAATCTAGAGTGGCTGGGAAGATTTCTGGAAGATGCCCGAACTACAGAGCTATTGTACAGTTTGAAAGATGATTGTCTGCTGAATTTTCTCATAGTACACGTGATCAGTAACATGGATCATTAGTAATTTAATAACAGATTATATCTTTCTCCCTTTATTTTTGCTGATCTCCTGTTTATGCTTATAGCAATGCAAAATGGAGTCATGGCCATCAAAAGAGAGAAATGTTTTGTCTAGCATGCAAATCCTTACTGGTGGGCATGGTGACAAAGAGAGCAATGAGCACTGGCCAGCCCACATCTGTCCCCCACCCTGCCAGTGGGAGCCAGGGAAATGGAACTGGGGGAAGGGAAAGGGGCCGTCACTCCCCTCCCCTTTAATGTTACCAGTTGATACTAACAATCAGCATTCTTGATATTAAGGATACAAGTCTCTGTCAGGAAGGGTTAGAGCTGAAAGATTTTTTCTGTTGGAAATGTCTTGAGTGTTTGCAGCAGACTAGCCAGGGATCACCATGGGAAACTCTAAAATTATGCCCTGCCTTGGGGAAATGTAAAAGATGAATGTTTCTTGACAGTGTAACCTGTCTGCTTAGATTTGACGTTTGTCAGTTAGCTGATGCTACAAAAGCAGCACTCTCGTTGGGGGGAAACCAGTCTTGTTAAGCTCCTGGAACTTTCTACTGCTGAGGAAACTGGGGAGAAGCAAAAAACACAATAGAAGCCTTTGTGATTTTTTTTTTTTTTGCATAAATCCTGACACTAAAAGTATATATTGGGCAAAGCCGCTGCTAACATTCTTCCACTTCCCTGGCAGGAAAAGAACTTAGACTGGTTCCCTCGGATGAGAGCCATGTCCCTCGTCAGCAACGAGGGTGACAGTGAGCAAAATGAAATCCGGAGCCTGCAAGAGAGGTTGGAGTCCACCATGAACTTGGTCAAGCAGTTGTCGGGACAATTAGCTGAGCTGAAAGAACAGGTACGTTCATTGGTCATGGTCTTTGACAATTTGACGGGGAGTTTAAGCAGCTGCATGCAGGCCAGAGACATTAGCCCAGGGGTAGTCAAACTGCGGCCCTCCAGATGTCCATGGACTACAATTCCCAGGAGCCCCCTGCCAGCATTCGCTGGCAGGGGGCTCCTGGGAATTGTAGTCCATGGACATCTGGAGGGCCGCAGTTTGACTACCCCTGCATTAGCCTCTCCACTGGGTCCCAGCTGTGAAATAAACTTTTGTGGCCAGAAGGTCTTATTCCAACTGCAGAGAAAGCTTATCAAGGCAATGCAAGAATGCGGCAGGACAGGATGGATTCATAGCAGGGCTGTCAACTGATTAAAACATTGCTGTTTCCTGCATTAATCAGTATGGTGAGTGGGCTAGGAGCAGTATTGATACTAAAAATGATAGAGTTGAGCCTATGGAGGCGGCTGGGCACAGGCTATAAGTAGATAACAATCTGTTCTATAACTGCTTAAGAGCTCCATTACCCCCACCAAGTCACCTCTTACCCAAAATACCTTGGTAGAGACCTTCCAGCTTAGTAATTGAAATAAGCCTTTTATTGTGCAAGGAAACATCCTCTTGTTCTTTTTCTTCCTCTTTACTGCAAAATCAAAATTAACAAATGCACAGGTGGAATCGTAATGCTCAGCCACACCAGTAAAAATCAGCATGCTTTGGTTATGATTGGGCTCTCACCAATTAATCAGCAAACAGGTGCTGGCTTGACAGTGTAATCCTAAGAACATTTTGTTGGGTAGAGATTAGTAGGATTCTGAGTAGACCTGCTTCCATGCTCTATTACAGAGGCAGGCTAAGCAGGTCTACACAGAAATTAGCCCCATGTTACTCAATAGGGCTTACTCTCAGAAAAGTGTTCTTCTGAGCGCAGCCTTAGTTGTTTAATTTACCTTCTTAAACCCATTAAAGCAGTGATATTCTGTGGCTTTCCGACATGCCAGCTGTGGCTCTGCTGAGCATTGTTCTCCAAGGCTGCACCTGTCCCATGTTTTAGGGAAATAGGCAAGGTCCTCAATTGGTGGGACTTCTGGTTGGTACTTAGTTCCCACCTTGGAACAGTTGCTGCCAATGGAACAGGTAAACCTCAAGCCTCCTGAGGTACAGGCTTCATGCCAGGTTTGGAAGTAACTGTGATTCCTATGTTTGATGGTAATTTTGAACATAGCTCTCTACAAGCTACAGAGTGAGCCCCACTGCATTAAAGCATCTAGAACAGGCAAGAAGTTAAATTAAACATTTGTAATTTCTTACATTTTTAATTTGCCCTTCTCCAGGGGCTCAGGGTGGATCACATGTGGTTAAAACGTACAGGACATATAAATATACCTACATACATAATTAAAATTTAAATATAATGAATTGAAATTAAGTTATTAAAATTGCACTAACACTAATATTGCCTGAGCTGCCGCTTGTATAGAAGAAGAAAGATTGGGTGAGTTTGAGTTTAAGTAGGGTTTAAGTTAAGGTTTGAAACCAGATCACTAAGAAACGAAAGGCAATTCAGATACTTTAGATAGTGAATAATAAAAAAGTCACTCTTTGTATAAAGTATTGGGCACGGAATTGGGGTCATTGTGGGTGGCAGATAGTTGTGAATTTCCTGCATTCTGTAGAGGGTTGGACTTGGTGACCCTGGAGGTCCCTTCCAACTCTATGATTCCATGAAAACACTCTTGATAGTGTTCCTCAACTCTGTATCTCTGGGCAGGGGGATACTCACTGTCACTGTGTGATGCTTGTAATTGTGTGCCTGATTGGCTAAAGAGCAGTGAAACACTTACCTCCCATTCCCTTCCCTTTCCTCCTTTAGATGACAGAACAAAGGAAAAACAAGCAGAGGCTGGGATTCCTTGGGTCCAACACACCCCATGTGAACCATCACATGCCACCACACTGATGCCATGGGCGAAGCCAGGACCAGCTTTCCTCACTTGATTACAGAATGGCCGCAATGGGGCGTGCTGAAGGGCGCCTATTGTTGGGAAGTTATAAACAACCCAGTGCCAAGATGTTAAGTGGTCGAGCTCTGGGAACAATTTGTAACCCTTTTTCCATGGCTTGAAAGGGGCCACGGGCTCAAACGCTGCAGATAACAAGGAGAGGGGCTCTTTGACCTTCGTGACATGTGCCGAGAGGGAGAGGTGTCCCCAGTTTACACTTCCTTGTGATTCAGTTGGCTTCTTTGGGGACTGCTGGCAAAGGAAAAAGCAAGACAAAGGCTGGCTCTGTTGTTTTGGACACTATCAGAATCCTTGTAAAGGGAATGGATCGAGAAAGGGACAGGGAGAATAGTTTATTAATGCTGAATACAGCAGCCTCATTCGGAAGCTGTGGAGGCCTTTTGTTGTCGCCTTGGCCAGCCGGCCAGCCTAGTTTCTCATGCTTCCTTAGCATTCGCGCTCTCTCCATTTTAATTACTGTAAATATATCAGCAGCAAAAAACAATAGTGTTATAACAGCACATAAATTTGCAATGGGAGATGAATACAATCATTCTCAAAAGAGAATTTGCTGGAAAACTCAAGCTACAGCACTCTGTTCCATTGCAAAGGGTGTGTTAGCTGTTAGCTGCTGCTGTTCCTTATTTATCCTCATGCAAGAGCAGTGGGGAGAGCTTGAGATGTATGCACAGAACCACTGATCATATTAACTGGAATAGATTTCTTTGCTCTTGGATTTCGATGTTCCCTATTAAAGTGGCTGCAGGTAGAGATTTCATGTAATGATGTTTTTAAACTTTATCCATGCACTATGAGAAAGACTGGAGTGATGATATATTTTATAACTGGTATTAGAGACTAATTTTGAGCGGGTAAGCAGCCTAGTGATGACTTTCTGGAGAGAATTGTAATTGTGTTATTACTGTTCAGGAGCCACAGAAAGAAGCTGTTGGGCTTAACTGGATAAAGATGTGGCCCAACCTCTCCTTACTTTCAAATGCATTTATCCAACAGGCTCCTTTAGTGTATTAAGAAACCTAAAAGGTTGAAACAAAGAAAAAGATATTAAAATATAACTGCAAATATATGAAACATAATATATAATTTAATAATGCAACTTTTCTGGTGTGGCTAAAATATCATTTTAAAACAATAACCCTGGCTAAACATATAAGAATATAATCCCAATCTAAAGACAAATCTCCATATGCAAAACCCAACATGAAATGTCTTTTGGCAATAAGCTTCACTTAATTTTCTGTCTATGTTTAATTAATGGAGTGCTCAAGTTTGAATGATGCCACTTGGGAAGGCTGATCGCTGACACGCATGCACAGTTATAGTTGACTTTCTTTCAGCCTTTTTGGTTACCTTCCTTGGGCAGAGTTGTGTTTTTGTACTTATCCTTTAGTGCGTTAAACTTCCAGCGAGACAGGATTGAGGCAGTATGTTATTGCCCAACTTCTGAGCAGCTTGACTCTCACTGGAGACTGGTGTCTCTCACTTGACTCTCACTGGACACTGGCCCAGGACTCTGGATCTTTCTCTAATGTCCTGATGGAGGTCAAGGCCAGATCCTCAGCAGGGACCATATCGTTTTTGCATCAACTCTGCTGGGGGTAGGAGTTACTTCATCAGACCAAAAATCCTTAAGAAGCCGGTTACCAGGAGCACAAATGAATGCAGTTCACATTGTTTTTCAGTCTTGGACTTCCCCAAGTGCCTGCCTCAGATTTAGAGAAGAGAGAGAGAGAAGAAGAAGAAGAATTGTTTTTTAATAGGAGAAGAAGAAGAAGAGTCAGTTCTTATATGCCGCTTTTCAATTACCCGAAGGAGTCTCAAAGCGGCTTACAATCCCCTTCCCTTTCCTCTCCCCACAACAGACACCCTGTGGGGTGGGTGAGGCTGAGAGAGCCCCGATACTACTGCTCAGTCAGAACAGCACTATCAGTGCTGTGGCGAGCCCAAGGTCACCCAGCTGGCTGCATGTGGGGGAGTGGGGAATCAAACTCAGCTCGCCAGATTAGAAGTCCGCGCTCCTAACCACCACACCAAGCTGGCTCCCTTTTTTCACTACCCCAATTTTCACTACCAGAAGGAGTTCCAAAGGGGCTTACAAACACCCTTCCCTTCCTCTTCCCACAACAGATAATCTGTGAGTTAGGTGGGACTGAAAGAGCTTTAACTGAACTATTCTGCAAAAACCCCTGAGAGGACTGTGACTAGTCCAAGGTTACCCAGTTGGCTGCACATGGAGGAGGAGTATGGAATCAAACCCAGCTCTCCAGTTTTGAGTATACCGCTCTAGCAACTATACTACACTGACCTTTAGTACAAAATGCCAATAGAGAATAGTAAAAAGTATTTGTGATATTGACCTAAATAAAGCAGATATCCCAATTATCTTTAACCGCTCCCGCGGAGCGGATTAAATAAAGCCCTAAGGGCTATTGGGGAGGAGTTAGGGCGGGCTCTGTCCATGATAAAAACTCACCGGGGCGAACCTCCCCATAGGCCGCTTGGCCCAGCCTCGCCCGTCAGGAGACTCCTTCCCATTGCCCTCGGGAAAGGAGCAGGGACGCCGCATCGAAGACGCGGCGTCCCTGCTCTTTTCCCGCCACCTCCCAACACCTCGCTACTACCTAAATAACCCCCCTCCATCCCCAGGCCCCTTCCCGCCCCGCGTCCCATGCCCAGGACACAAACAACCCCCGGCACACAGCCGCCGCCCTCCTCAGAACCCTTCCCGCCCCGCCGCCGCTTTCCACAAGACGCACACTCACTCACTCAAACACACACTCCACCACCCACCCGCCGCCAGCTAACCCCGCACCCTCCCCAGACCCCTTTCCAACACGCCACCGCTGCCCGCAACAACAACAACAAGCCTTCAAACACACACTCCACCACCCACCCGCCGCCACCTCACACCCCACCCTCCCCAGACCCCTTTCCAACCCGCTGCCGCTTCCCGCAACACCGACAACCACTCCAACACACACTACACCACCCGCCGCCAGCTAACCCCCCACCCTCTACACAACCCTTCATCACCCGCCCCAACAACCACCCGCAGCCTCTTCCCCAGCTCCCGTCCCCGCGCTTCCCAATCCCAGCCCAACTCATGCTTCCCACGGCCAATACCCGATCCCCCACGGCTGATCCCCGCTCCCCGCCACCGCACTGACCTTCCGCCGGTCCTCCTGCTCCCTGCCCCTCTCTTCCCTTCTGATTCCTGCTGCCGCCAGCCGCCGCGCCCTGCGCCAACTCACACGCATGCCTGGTTGCTCACACCGACGCCCCGATGGGGCCCCGCCGCCCTCCCTACAGGGCGCATGCCCAGACTATCCAGGATCTGAGCTTCCCGTCATCTGCGCCGCCACCCACGCCAAACTGCGCCACCACCCCTTCCAAGCCGCGCCTTCCTCCAGCCGCTGCAAGTATGGTAGGAGGACCGCACCTAATGCCTAAACTCTGCCCGTTTTTACAAATGGGCTTTTTTACTAGTATATTATAAAACTAAGTCAGGGGACCAATAGCAGTTCTGGTGGTTTCTTAGAAGTCATTAGTGCAATCTTAACACAAACTGGGTGACAAGCAATTTCTCAGGCCTGAACACATAGTGGGCTTATTTTGCAACTGTGTCATTGACAGTCAAGTATTTGTGTGGTGCGGCTGTTAGGTGTCCACCGAGCCTTTCATTTATTTCCCTAGAAGCATTTCCTATGTGGCATTTCACATCTCTTAAGTGTTACGCTGAGCTGTGCAGAATAAAATTTTCACGGCCAGATTCTGCAAGCATTCAGGACCTGGGCTTTCACCTCTAGAGCACATTTGTGAGATCAGAGGTGTCAACTCAACATTAGATCACATAGTTTTCTATCTGAGGTTCTTCTCATTTGAACCAGCTCCATGTGGAAATCCCAAAGCAACTTAGTGCCTAATGAGCAATGGATTTACAAGCAACAATTTGTAGTTCCAGCCTAAGTTCCTGGAAGTCAGTCAAAAAGGCTTTTGCAGCCCCATTTTAGGTCCCACAGATTGACATTACAACCTGGTGGTCTGAAAAGTTCCTTGGCAGAGTGCTAGCATGGAACTGAAGCCAGCCTCAAGGAACAGCTCCTGTTTCAAGGAAGGCATGCAAGTGACATCCCAAGATCTGCCATTTCTGTGTCTCTAGAGAGAAAACTTTGGTCCTATAGCAAGCTATGTCATTGCTTAGGCGTCAAGCACAAGTTCTGCATGGCTAAGGTCCCTGGATCTCAAATCTAAAGAGTTTCTCTCCGAGTCCTTGGAGAGACTTGCCAGTTACTATAAATAGCACTGAGCAAACTCAGGACTTTCCATATAGAAAGCAGTGGCCACAATCTTAAAATGTAGCATTATATGAAGAAGGCATGTATCATTTTCCATCTCAGGTGCATTGCACAAGCATAGTTCTCGGAGCCAGGGGAAGCAGCAGGTCCCTATGATGTACTCTCAGCTGAAAAACCAGTAGACTAGGCCAGAGGCTGGTGTGCCTGACATTTTCAAACCGTGGCATCTCCTACTATAGTGTGTGGCATGCAGCCCTCAATGGAGGCAGCTCAAAGCAAGAACTCAAGATGTCGAAACAGAAATGAGTTCAGAAGGAAAAGTTCTTTGGCCTCCTATTCAAAGCATGACTTATTTGAAGCTTGGAAAAAGCAAACAACAAATCTATATTTCCCCCTAATCTGAATTTTCTTTCCCGATAACGTTTAGGATTGCCCACAGCCTGGAGAACCGACTGTGCTTGTTCTTTAACAGAGGCTACATGTATAGGAATAGTTGAACATTAACATCCAGTGTAGCGTGATTACTGTGTTAGTTTAGGATCTGGGGAAGCCACTGGGCCATGAAACCTTGGGCCAGTCACAGACTCAGCATTAGCCACCTCTCAGGGTTATTGTGAGGATAAAATTGAGTATGAAAAAACAAACAAAGCCAAGGCTGATGGTGCAAAATAGGTAAGATATTTTATTACTTTTTAAGAATTCCCTGTTAACAACAACAGCAAAAATGCTTTTGAGGGGAATCTGATGCACAATATGACAATAACCATGCTGAGTTTTCACAAACATGATTAAAACCACACAACAAACACTATATTAGAAGCTAAAACCACGGTCTTAAAATATACAAAACTGCTAGAGCTTATTTATGAGCTCTAGCACTTTTGTACATTTTATGACACTTGGGTTTTAATTGCTAATATATTTGTTGTGTAATTTTAACAATGTTTGTAAAAACTCAGTATGGTTATTGTTGTATTGTACATTACAGATTTTTACCTATTTTCCACCATCAGCCTTAACTGGTGCCTAAGGAGGTAATGAGCTCCCCCTCACTGGCAGTCTTCAAGCAAAGGTTGGATACACACTTTTCTTGGATGCTTTAGGATGCTTTGGGCTGATCCTGCATTGAGCAGGGGGTTGGACTAGATGGCCTGTATGGTCCCTTCCAACTCTATGATTCTATGATTAACCCTGACTTATAAGCCGAATGAATAAAACAAACAAGTAAATAAATAAACACCTAGTGAGTGGGGCAGCTCTTTATGTTCTTGAGGTTAAAATAGAGGAAAGGCATTCAGTGTAAGATGCTCTGTGTCCCCTGTGGGAGGCAAAAGATAGGGTTTAAATAATAATAGCACCCCGTGTTAGAGAGACCAGACATTTTCTCTCCAGGCTGTTAATTATGGTTACTAAAAGGGAATGGCACTGCAGTCTAATCAAGAGTTGCACCCTTCACAGTCCAAGTCATTGGGTTTAGATAGGCATAGCTCTGTTTAGGACTGCACTGTTAGGGGAAAAGGCACAAAAAGGTAATGAGTTTAGCAAGTTGATCCATAATGTGGCTGCCTTAAAATTAATCAAAAATGAAAGTGTACGGGCATGAACCAGTGAAATGTAAGTGCCTTAAAGTGCTGCTCATTTTAATAGACAGAATTAGCCATGGGCTTAAAATCTCACCTGCTGAGACCAGTGGGAATTAAAAGCCAGTTTCAAAAGTAAAATTTGAAAGGGGGAAAAAGATAATGATGCTAAATGTTGAACTCGGATTCTCTAATGGAAAACTGCATCCGAATGTCTGTGCCCATTTTGTTCCAGCTCAAGAAAATACTGCATCTGGCCGTATTTCTTTTGGAACTTCAAGCAGCCTGATATGGATATGTTAGGAGGCCCTCCCCGAAGTGTCCACGATGCCCAAGCTGCATCCAGGCAGGAAAACACAGAGATGGTTACTTTGAGAATAGAGAGGGGCAAGATGCAGCAGTGTGAACAGTTGTGATTCCCACTGGTGTTTTGGCCTCCTGTTTTAGGTGCACAAGATTGAAGAAGTCCGTTGGAAACTCACTGGGCTGTTTTGAACGTTAGTTGATGCTGTTCATCAAAGCTGGGCACCTTTATAGTTCAGGCATCTCTCTTAACATTCATCACTAGGGTGATGATAAGCAGTGAACATGCATACTGGAAGTTTGATAAAATTGCTGTTATTTGTTATTGACAGAAGATAAAACAATTGCAAATAGTGGTTGCTTTTGTTAATAAAGCTCTGTTGCAAATAAAGGCTTACTGTGTCTGAAACTTGGAACTAGATTTCCCAGTTCCACTGATTTCTGCACTCAACAGGTTAACACAGCAGTTTCCTTAAAGCCCCATAATCTTCCTTCTTGCTAATGAAAGAAAGTCCTGGCATGGAGCTGTGGCACGGCGTGAATATTAGTTAAAAAGTGAAGTTCATCTTCGGTCTCTTGTGACTAGCCTCCGACCTAGGGGAGCGTCTTGCACTTCCCTGCAACACCAGATCTAGCATAATATGGCCCTATTCCCCACTACGAGGTGCAGGACCTGCAACTGACAGCATGGCTACTTAACTCTGTGGGCTAGTTTTCTCAGAACAGGTGGGTAAGATGTTGTTTAATGCCAAAAAACCTTCTACAAGAGCTTCATTTACCAGCAAATGTAAGCATTTTTCTACTTGAGCACGATCTAGATGTATAGCTGTTGATGCTTGCCCGGCCCCTTCAGTTCTGGAATAACCTTGGTCTCTTAAAGCAGCTGCCTTTCTATTTCTTCCATTAAAGTACACGTAGTAGCCATATCTGCCTCACACTCATTAGTACTAGGGGGGAAACCCTATTCTCTCATGGGTCTTCCTGCTTATTCCTCAGGGGCTCAGCTAACGTTACCATCTTCAACCACTATAGTTCCTCAGTGAGGGTATGCGTTTGGCTTTGTCAGAGCTTGAAAAGTACCTTAGTGGTATTTATCAGTATCTTTAAACAGCCCCGTGGTGCGGAGCGCCACGGACTGAATAAAGCAGTAAAGGCTGTGTGGGAGGAGTTAGGGCGGGCCCTGTCCGGGATAAAAACTCGGAGGGGCCAATCAGGAGCCGCGAAGTGCAGGGAATATGGCGGAGCGGCCGGGAGAAGGCTTCAGAGAGCCTCGGGTGGGGGGTGGGCCGGGCAGCCTTCTCACGGCCGGCGGAGTGGCCTCGCCAGGGCGGCAATCACCACCAGAAGCCGCCGCCCGAGCCCCGGGAGCCGCCCGGCAGCCTCGATTCCTTTGCCAGGGTGGGAATCGCCGCAAGAAGCCGCCACCGCCGCCCAAGGCCCGGGAGCTGCCCGCCAGCCGTGGAGAGAAGGCCAACCAGCGCGCTGCCCAGCAGGAGCTCAAGCTGCGGCAGCGCGCTGAGATCTACGCCCTCAAACGAGTCATCACTGAGCTGGAGCAGCAGCACTTCAACGCCAGGCAGCCGGTGAGTGCACTGGGGCCACCAGCGCTCCGCGCCGCTGCCAGGGGCTCCCTGCGCGGAAAGGCTAGCGCCCATTGTATTTAGACATACAATGGGCTTTGCCTCTAGTATTCTATAAACTGGATATAGAGAGGTTGTAGTTTCAGCTATCAAGTATAACAAATCCTAGATAATCCTTGAAGAAAAAATGGGATTAACCAGAAAAACAGGATAGCTGCAGTTGAACGGTGTTTAAAGTACATACACTCTCTGTAAGTGCTGTTCTGGGTAAGGTTGCAGCTTCACAAAGGGATTTTAAAGGACAGTAACACATTTAAATGCCTTTGGCTCCATTATTGTCTTTGGGGACAATTATAATGATCCCTGTGGGCTATAATGGGGATTGTATTCAGGGGTCTGGGTGGGCTGTTTTTTGAGGTAGCTTCTGGTGCCTCTACTCAAAAGATCCCCTAGTTTCAAAAAGATTGGACCAGGGGATCCAATTTTATGGGCCCCCGGAGAAGGTGGGAATGCACAGAAGATTGAAGATTAAAATAGTATTACACCTACCTGTAACTTGTTCATTAAGTTGTCATCTCTGCAGGCACATATTCCCTCCCTCCTTCCCTACTGTGAGCACTCTTCCTTGTGTTACTCACTCTTGCTGATGGGAGAACTGATGGAAGGAAGGGGACCCCTCCAGGAGTATGTGACAGTTTAGGTGAGAAAATATGTCTCCACGGAGGGGCTCCCTTCTTCAGCTTTAGGCTTGGAGAGAGGTAAGGAATCCTGGTTGTTAGATTGGGCTAGAAAAGTACATATGAGCCCCTCCCTGGATGAAAGCAGATATTTTTGAACATAGCTTTGTAGAGTGATCTGAAGCATAGGACGTAAGCTGTGATATGGTACTATCTGCAGTATTTAATATTTACAAACAAGATCACTTTCATCTACAAAAACAGGTAGCTATACAAGCACAATCTATAAATATACACTTATTTCTTTTTGAAAAATTCTCAAGGCCTGGGTGTTAATTCATTTACTCACCAAGCATTAGTATACATTAATAATATTTTCTGAAGTAATCGACATAATTTGCAATTATCAGAGGGCAATCTGCAGACAGATCAGCAGCTCTAGTGCACACATCGAGCTTCAGCACAAGCAGTAAGTTCTTGTGCAGGCAAAACGATCCATTCATTACAATGTGTACATGCCTATGGCATGCACAGAGGAGCTTCTTAATATCTATGTGAATGGGACAATGTGTGCTCTGAAGCAGCCAAAGAGCCTTGAAGGATGATACCCTTCTCAAGTCTTCTTGATTAAAAAAAGTATTTGTACATATCTGAAATGCTGTGATAGGGTAGTCATTGCCCTACGATCACATGACAAGAAAATTATGGGTCACCATATCAAGTAAATTTGGTCTCGTGGGTCACTTAACAAAAAGTTTTAGAACCAGGGGACTGATGGATGAGCCAAAAACACAGAAATGGTGGTCTTTAATTGAGGGAGCAAGAGATCTCTTGGCAGTTAAACAATGGGGTTGCCAACCAATCCCATTTTAGTATATGAATGCTAGGAGCTGATACATAAAGATAAACAGATATAACAGGACAAAGTGTGCCTTCTGTCAATGTTCCACAAGTTTCTTGTTTGGGAGCAACTTCCAAAAGTCAGGAAGCAATCCCAAGGAGATTTAAAAACAACAACATGGCATTTTAAATTGGAACTGTATTCTTATCACAGCTTCCCTATCCCCTTTCAGTTTGTATGCTGCACCTTTCAAGCAAGAAGACACCAATACCTGAGACAAATTGCCTCTGAAGTTGGTAATCTCAGAGTTTCTCAATTGTTCCAAACAGCTGCTGCAACTCCCTCTGGACAGAACAATCCTGATTATATTAGCTGCTTGCTTTTCAGCCCTTTTAAAAAACCTACCCTGCATTCAGCTAGCCCCAGACTGAGAAATCAGCTACTTAGAATTCACAGAAAGGAACGTGGAGGTTGAGAAATCAAATAGAAGAAGTGGGGGGGGGGGGGGGACTACAAAGCAAGGCTTGAATGCTCAGCCATAATTTTTATCACTGCTTGTGTTTTAAGCCTTGGCATGTCTTTCCTGATAG
This sequence comes from Paroedura picta, assembly GCF_049243985.1. Taxonomy (NCBI): domain Eukaryota; kingdom Metazoa; phylum Chordata; class Lepidosauria; order Squamata; family Gekkonidae; genus Paroedura; species Paroedura picta. Next base: position 51,894,935 of record NC_135373.1, read on the forward strand.
TCAGTCTGAAGGATCTTGCCATGGAAGCCGGGTGTGAAGGAATACCAATATAAAGGAGCATCATTGCAACCTCTGTTATTGCCAACCTCCAGGTGGGGCCTGGAGAACTCCCAGAATCACAGTTCATCTCCAGATGAAAGTTACCTTATAGAAAATATCTGCTTTGGAGAATGGATTGTGGGGGCATTATACCCTGCTGAGGTCGGTTCCCCTCCCCCAACCCTGTCCCCTCCCGAATCTACCCCTGAATCTCCTGGAATTTCCCAATCCTGAGTTGTCTCCCTGATTACCCTAAAACAGAAACAAAACCAGGGGGGAAATAAACCCCAATGCAGAATCAAGCCAAACAAGGAAAAGAGGTACCCATGCAAAATAGCTGATGCTTCCAAATATATTGAAATTATATTTGAAGAAATATTAAGATGACATAAATCACTGAAACTCATACAAAGATAATATACAAACTGAATATGAAAAATTGAAGCTTTATCATTGACAACAAGCAACAAAAAGAAACATCTTACAAAAAAGGGGAGGTGGCAAACAAGTTTACATAGAAACTGTGAACAAACAGTAAATAAAGAACAATTCAACTTAACAATTAAACAAGTGATAAGAAGGAATTTTCTTATAGGAAGAAGGCCTGATGCCCACCACCTGGCAGCTTGGTGCTTTTTCACCAGTTTTGCTAGGTGCTTTTTCAAGGTGCCAGAGTCTTCACATGGTTTTTGGTTAGGAAGTTTTTACTGGAGGTTTTCCTGAATTTCTCAGGCATGGATGGATAAATAGTCCCTTAATTTGTGGGCTTTGAAGGCTTTATAACCCCATTGAGTCTGATAGTAAAATGCCTCTCTCACATTAGTTTGAAGACTCTGGCTGCCTTTGGCATGTTGTAACTTGTTTAATGGTTAAGTTTAATTTTTGGTTGCTAGTTGTCAGTTATAAAGGTTCAATTTTTCAGTTTGTATATTATTTTTGCATGAGTTTCCATGATGTATGCTATCTTTCTACTTCTTCAGCTATAATATAATTTCAACATGTTTAGAAGCATCAGCTCTTTAGATTGGGGACCTCTTTTCTTTGTTTACCTGATTGCCCTGCCATGTCCTGTTTTTAAAAATCCAACAGGGATTTATCCTTTTACTAGCAAAATGCCTGCTAAGAAGGTCAGCATGTGTGAATGCAGAGGGGTTGTGTGAAAGTGGAAGACACAGGGCATCTTCATGGGCTCTCTGTTCTTGGAGACTGCACGTCCTATTTCTCCAGCATGCTGTTTATTGGATGTAAAAACAGGAATGAAGACTTGGGCTATGAGTCAATTCAGAGTGTTGAGCGGCCTTAAATTGTCTGGACCTGGTGACTGCCAAGAGCCAGAACAGGCTGAAGGCACAGAATACATGGCTGTCCATATAGAGAGACTGTGGGTGACTGCATCAGTCATTTTTCCTCTGCCTAACCTACCTAGCAGGGTTGTTGTGATCATACAATTAGCAAAGATGAATCATATATACCACTCAAAGCACCTGTGTAGAAGGGCAGGATAAAAATGCCCTGGAAAAATGGAGAGTTATGAAGCTCTCATAATTTAGTTGAGCACTTCCTGGCCATCATGGTAGGGGTTTCCCTTCTAAAAATCCCTGTTTCAAGAAGCTGCCTGATTCTACTGTCCTTATGTGGTGATGGATGACTGACGATGAGTCATTTCTTACATTCTTTAAGTGGACGCTAAATTCAGATGACTTCTTTGAGAGCCAGCATGATGCAGTGGTTAAGAGAGGTGGCCTCTAATCTGGAAAGCTTGATTTGATTCCCCACTCTTCCACATGCAGCAGGCAGGATGACCTTGGGCCAGTCACAGTTCTCTCAGAGCTCTCTCAGCCCCACCTACCTCACAGAGTGTCTGTTGTGGGGAGAGGAGGGGTAGGCGATTGTAAGCCACTGAGACTTCTTCAGATACTAAAAAGTGGGGTACAAAAAAAACAGCTTCTTGGGACAGGCTCTGTGTGTTTTGAAGAGCCAAGAGGCTTTACCCCGCCCACAATGCCCATTTTGTGTTAAATTAAATACCTCGGATAGCCTCGAGAACTTGATTCCCATTTTAAAAGCAGCAGTGTTTTGAGTAACTTTGGAAGTGTAGTGTTGAGGCCTGGAGGATCTTCAGATGGGATCACATTGGCTCTGAGGCTACCACTGGCAGACCATAGAATTTAAAGTCAACAAGATTAATTGTACAAACCACTTTCAGCAATGCACAGTTGCTGTCATTGATCAGGAGGCAGCATTTACTGTGTTGGTGTGTGCTCCAAAATTATAGGATCAAACTATAATTCCCATGTGGCAGTGTGAGAACTTAGCTGTTTTGAGAGCCATGTGAATTTGCTGAATTGGGTAGGAAAATGAACAGGGACAGAGTATTACACAAGCCATGCAGTTTTCTTCTTCTCCTCCTCCTCCTCCTCCTCCTCCTCCTCCTCCTCCCTGACCCCTGCATGTCTGAGATAATCCAAGAGACCATGTTGTCTTAATCTGTGAGAAAATATTTATTCTGTTGGGTGTCTGGGGCAGACAATGGGGACAGGATTGTGGCAAAGTTGTAAAGGTCTGGGGCAGCAGTGAGAGAGTGCAAATGAACAAAGTATTTACAATCCAATGATGGACAATTCTGGACATTTAAAAACAAACTTTTTCTTGAGTTTGAAGGTGCTGGTTGCAATTTGAAGGGCAACTGAAGTAGAGTTCCCGTTGGACAGTCCTTTGGTTATATTTATTAACTATGATGAAGTCTTGAGCCTAAATTTTTCTCTGACCACAGGGGCAGTGCTAAAAACGTCAAAGTGGTCCTATATCAAAGTGCAAGGCTCAAACTCGGGGAGATCTTTGTTGCTAGGAGATGAATCCTACAGAGATTCCCCTTCCGCCTTCCTATGTGGAATCATGTGCTGCGTTGTGGATGCTGAGGTGTGATCCTGAGCCAAGCCAGCTGCCATCTGAATTGCTCTTGTCCAGTTTTTGACAGGAACCCCAGCTCATTTCAACCTACTGGCCCAAGACACAGAGGACAATTAATTTGCTCTGTGGCCCACTGCAAGTCACTGGTTTTACTCTGTTTTTTCAAGGTCCTGAACATTTCCCCTGGCCACAGGACTGCCTAGTAAGGAAGCCCTAGCCCCTGGAATCGAGCTAGGAATGGCCGGCCTGGGTTTTCTTAGTCATCCAGTGAAACACGTGCTTGACTTTGTTACTGTGGGAGCCTCCAGTGGCATGCATGCTCTGCTGTATTCTGTATTCATTTCCTCTGGAGTCTAAATGCCTTTCATGAATAAACGAATTGTGGGCGGCATTTCAGTATTTTAATTTTATTGGTGTTTGAGCGAAGGCAGTGTACACAGAGAGAGTTAGAGAGAGGGTTACAAACTCTTATTAGAACATCTTTTCAGTTTTCACTAGAACAATAACCCCTACACCTCATAACCTATCACCTTCCATTTTTAATTGGAATCAGACTTAGCAGAAGTACTGACAGCGGGGGGTTTCTTTTCCTGCAAACATGTTGATCCTACAGAGCCCCACTGTATGTTAAGCCCGGGCCTAATTTTTTAAAATTAAATAAAGGTTCTTGACTCCGCAATTTCCTTCCTGCACTTATTAGATACAGTCAAGGACAAATAGGTGAGTAAAATCCTTCTTTGGCACACAAGGAAGAGGTACAGAGATATTCACTAATTCCTCTTTATGAATAATGTGGAGGTGATGCAGAGGTATGGGGAACAATTGCACATTTACTAATGCTTGCGTAGTTTCCACATGTAGATCTGCTCATAATAATAAGTTATTACTTTGTGTGGTCAGGGAGACATTACACTATATAAATGTCATTGTGAATAGGACCCAGTTTCCAGCTTGAGCCTAAATCCAAATGAATGCATGTAGTAGTGGGTAAGACTGGCAGCCTCTGATGTGGAGAGCTGGGTTTGATGCAGCCAGCTGGGTGATCTTGGGCCAGTCACAGTTCTCAGAGCTCTCTCAGCTGCACCTACCTCACAGGGTGTCTGTTGAGAGGAAGGAGAGGTAATTGTGGGCCGCTTTGAGGCTCTTTTAGGTAGTAAAAGTGGGGTAAAAAAACCCAGCTCCTCTTGAAGTAGCCTTATACGGAATCAGATTCATTGGTCTCTCGAGTCAGTCGTCTCCTTTGACTAGCAGCAGGTGCCAGTTTAAAGTCTTCACATAGAACCCAATCCTTTTTATCTGGAGATACCAGGATTTAAACTGGGACATTCTGGATGCAAAACAGATGCTCTTCCCCTGGATAGTTTATGCAACAACACCTTTCTTTCACTGCCTACTAAATGGCTGGCTTAAATTCTACATGTGGCATAAGGAATGCTCACAGTCTGGGCAGTGTCCCATGCAGCAGTAGTAAGAGATCTTCGACAAAGGAACACTGACATCTGGATGGTGTGAGGACAGAAATAAAGCTTGTGGGATGGGAACTGGGCTGGGAAACAAGCCATCTCAAGCCGGCAACATAATACCAAGCATTCAATAATAACACACAAAAGGATGCATACTTAGGGAGCATCTTCTAAGCACTGTGCAAGGTACAGGGGAGGGAGGAAAAAAGGCCAAGCCACAACAAAAACAGGAAGGGCATATAGCTACCCGTTCTCTGAAGCTCCAAGGCAGGGCTCTGAGCATCCTAAGCATGAAACTGTCCAAAAGCAAAAGCACAGTTCATTTGTCAGCAGGAAGCTTGTGTAGCTACACCCTCCTCTAATGTGAATTGAACTAATGTCAGGTTCCACTGAGATTGGGTCTGAGTCCAGAGCTGCTTTGCCCTCCAAGGTTGCTTTTAGTTGGGCAAGCCTTAGAATGCAGCAAGAGATTTCTCTTCACCCAGTTTCCACTCTGCCAATTACCCATTCCCACCTGCTAGGAAATGAAGCTAACTCTTCAGCTGTTCCTGAGCACACCTTTTAAATGCTTCCCCAAGGGAGGGCCAAATTGGGCTCAGCCAGTCCTCCTTCCCCAGCTGAGTCCTGGGGAGTGACAGATCCCTGAGCCAATGGATACTTGCCTTGGATTGGTGAGCTCACTAGCCCTTCCTCCTGGACTTTTGAAAAGAGCTTGCTGTTCTGCTCAACCTCTTCCAAGAAGGTCAGTTCTGGCAGCTCTCCCTGCCCTTTTGTCAGAGCTCTCTTGGGTCTTAGTGCCAGGGTCATCTGTGGTGGGAACTTGAAGTGGGGGGACTGCTTCTATTACTGAGCATGCCACTGGGAACTGGCAGGGCTCCTTCAAGTTGGCTGACTCCTGAGTAGACTCTGTTAAGGCCATGCCCTGCTGCTACCTGACAGACCTTCCTCAGCCTCAGAGTTTGCTTGTGTAGTATGCCTTGGGTGGACCTTGCAGTCCACCGAGTTAACTGCAGGGGTAAAGATGTCAATAGGTGTACCTTTTGGAAGCAGATTCTGGCCTCAATAACACGAAAGTCCAGCAAAGAAAAAACCAACTATTCCTTTCTTTCTGAGTTTGGAAAGGAAGAGGCATGGGGGGAGATAATGTAACCTGACTGGGCCATAGAGTTTTCAAGGATTCCTAGAGCAGGGTGGTATCATGTCCTGTTTCAACCAGAAGGGATGTAATGCCATTGGGATGTCCCCCATTGGCTGCCAAAGCAGCCGCAGGTAACAGGAGCTAAGGATGGGACATCTCCTGTCCCTAGTGGATAACAGGCAACCTTACCAATGAATGTCCTATTGTCCCTGTGTAAGTTTAAAGTTAACTCTGGTAATGGAGATGGGCCCATTCTGAGACCAGTGTTTTATAGGTATACTAGATATTAAGCCCGCTGTGGGCAAAATACAGCGGGCCCTAGGATGATGGATGGGTGGAGGGATGGGGTGAAGGAAGGAGGAAAAGGAGAAAGAGAGACAGAAAGACAGAAAGAAAGGGAGGAAGATAGAGACAGAAGAAGAGGGAGAGAAACAGGTAGCCAGAAAGAGGCAGATGGAAGAGAGGGAAGAAGGGAGAAAGGGAAAAACAAAAGGAATGCTGGGAGGAAGGGAAGGAGAAAGGGAATGCTGGGAGGAAGGGAGGAACAGAGTAAGGTAGGTGGCCTTGGGACCTTCTGCTGGGCCCAGGGGCAGGCTCGGCTGCCCCAGGGCCCGGCAGAAGGCTCGGGACGGGGGCGGCAGGCTTTGCGGCCTACTGCCGGGCCCAGGGGCAGGCTCGGCTGCCCCAGGGCCCGGCAGAAGGCTCGGGACGGGGGCGGCAGGCTTTGCGGCCTACTGCCGGGCCCAGGGGCAGGCTCGGCTGCCCCAGGGCCCGGCAGAAGGCTCGGGACGGGGCCGGCAGGCTTTGCGGCCTACTGCCGGGCCCAGGGGCAGGCTCGGCTGCCCCAGGGCCCGGCAGAAGGCTCGGGACGGGGGCGGCAGGCTTTGCGGCCTATTGCCGGGCCCAGGAGCAGGCTCGACTGCTCCAGGGCCTGGCAGAAGGCTCGGGACTTCGGGAGTGGGCTTTGTGGCTTTCTGGCGGGCCCAAGGGCAGGCGAGCCTGCCCCAGGGCCCGGCAGAAGGCTCCCTGGGCGAGGGGAAGCCGGCCGGAGGACTTACCGCTGGGGAAGGCTTCTTCCTCTGAGCGGCAACTCCCCGGCCGGCCCAGGCGAGGCTGGGCCAACCAGCCAATGGGGAGCCGCGCTTTGCGCGGCTCCCCATTGGCTGCTTGGCCCTCGAGTGACACTCGGAGGGCCCAATCAGGAGCCGCTTCGCGGCTCCTGATTGGGCCCTCCGAGTTTTTATCCCGGACAGGGCCCGCCCTAACTCCTCCCCACTTGCCCTTACTCCTTTATTCCTCCCGCTCCTCCGGAGCGGGGGGAGGGTTAAAGATAATAGTACAACTGAATATTCTTTGAGGTTCTAATCAGGTGAGATGGGTTTGATTCCCCTCTGCTCCACTTGCAGCCAGCTGGGTGACTTTGGGATAATCCCAGTCCTGATAAAGTAGTTCTCATAGAGCCGTTTTTCTCAGAGCTTTGGTGGGGAGATGAAGGGAAGGCAATTGTAACCAGCTTTGAGACTCCTTTGGGTAGTGAAAAGCAGGGTACAAAAACCAACTCATCTTCTTAGTGGCTCCAGAGCAGGGGTCACTGTGAGTGCACTGGGAATACCCTCCCTAGTCCCTCCTTGGCCACCAGTATGTACAATTGACACAGCAAACACCCCTCCAGCTTGCCTCTGCTAACATCTTAAACCCCAGTGTCTTCTCATAGCCCCAGCCAGCCAGCTGTAGGAGAGCCCCAGTTGCCAATCAGGCCTGCCGGGGTCTCCTGAATAGTCACTGAGGAACAGTGACTGCAATGGGCTTAGACTGGAGTCACCACAAGGGATTGAGCTATAAATCTCTCCTCTCTTGAGAGTCTACTGATAGACAGCCTGACTCAAAAGTGGACTGGGAAGTGAGGCCAAGCAAGCTCCACAGCATGGCAGGATGTATTATGCACTGGCATCAATAAAGAGATGCAACTATTTCAGTGCCTGTGCATCCTTGGCCCACGGATCCAACAGGCTTTCTATTCCTGAGGCACCAAAACCTCTTGGGACGAATTGTGCCCAACGTGTTTGTGTGTGTGTATAAAATTCTTGCATTCCTCTTTAGAAAAATGAATGGTTGGGCCTGATGGTAGTTTGTTTTTTCTTAGCGAAAAATGTATGTGTTCAGGATTGTTGACTAGTGCCCGAAAAAAGATTTCATTTTTTGTCAAGGAAAAATGGAACAAGCTGTGATCCAGAATGTCTGTGTAGGTAATCCAAAATCTCATCTCAACCACAAACTAGGTGGTCTAAGGAAAGCCACACTCTTTCAGCTGCGAAGAACCGACTTTACAGGGCAGGGGTCAGGCTTGCTGTGCTGATATCTGTGAAATGCTTTGAACAGCGAAAATGTTCCACAAAATGCTCAATATTGCCATTATAGCACAGATTGTGGTGTTTTTGCAGATCTGTTTTCACCTGTCAAGGTTCTTTCAGACAAGAAAGAACAGCTTTCGATTTCCTCCTCCTGGCATGTTCCTTGGTTGAAACCGGTTCACTTTGTCTTGCTGTGTGGCTTTTAATATAAAATGTGGAACAACGTGAGCTCAATTCAAGCTTGCTGTTTTACTCAAAACAAATGAAACTCCAGTAAATTGAGTAGTTTATTTGTTACAGTCTTTGACCAGCATAAACAAGGTAATAAAATGAAATAAAAGCAAGTGGTCACAGTATTTACAGACAGCTTTTAGGGCAAAATACAGAAATAAAAAACCCAAACAATAAAATAGATATCCCAGTTCTTAACTGTTTGGCCAACCCCTTCGTCGGTAGGTGGTATAGTTTCTTACAGGCTATAAAGCAAAATTTCAGTACAGCAAATGGTATGGTAGGCTTATCTTCTAGCAGGAATTTAATTCTAGAAGGCTCTCAGAAGTTGCTGGGTGCTTTAAATGTCTCCAATAAAGCACTTGTGCTACCTGGCAATTGTAGTTGGATTAGATATCTTTAATCTTGCTGTCTACATGTGGTGGTGTATAGCCATGCAAACAGGTATCAAAGACTCCTGTGAGTCGTCACCAGTGAGTATTATGACACCAGATTCCAGAACCCAAAGGAATCTGTACAATACTGAAATGAGAAGTATCATTGTCCTCACCCCTACCACTGGGTGTGCAGGGGCTGTTGCTCGGGTGGGTGAGAGCCCTGGAGCAAGAGAGGGAGTAATGGCACATGCTTTCCCTAGGAGGCTTTAGTGTGCATGGGAGGAAGCATGTACCAGCACAGCCGCCAGGTGGGTAAGTCAGCATGGCGGCTGTGAGCAGAGCCAACAGCACAGCAGATTTAAAGGCACCCCAGCTGCCAAGTTGCTCCTGCTGCTGCCCACCTGGATTTGTTGCTCCCTCCCTCCTTTCCTAAAGTTAATGTTTTCTGTCTTTTCACAGTGGCTGGTTCTAACACTTTAGGGCCAGATCCTTTGGGGCTGAGCCCATGCCTGTGGGCCAGGCTTTGCCTAGTCACGGGAGCCTCCTTATGAGGCTGTGCATATGCCAGAGCAGCAGCATCTTCCAGGATGGGAAGGTGGCGGCTGCATGTGATGAGGTGAATGGGGAGGACCCCGATTGAGGCTGGTACCCATGGGCTTCTGTGGTTCACCTTCCCGGTAGTCTTGATGGAGAGGGAGAGCTTGACAGGTGTGTTGCTCGGACCCGTGGGCAGGCCTGCCAGAGGGGTTTTCCCCTCCCATGTTATGTAGTCAGTGGCCTGCAAGTTGTGTGGGGAGCAGGCCATTGGATCTGACCCAGGTGTATGTTTGCCTTCACTCATGTGTGTTTATGTTAACAAAAGCTGTGGTCTTTACCAAACGCAAGTGTGTGTGTGCATCTTTCATGTGATGGGTAGGTCTCTCCCCTACCCAGCAACTTGATGTGTGTATTTTTGAAGTGGGACAACCCTGGTCTCTTTATGCTTAGAAGTTTCTCTGCCTCGTGTTTTTGTTTATTTGATTTTCTGCCATTTATTTTCAACAAGAACTAAAAGTCTTGAACAACCACAAGCCACTTGACTAGAAAACTAGGGCCCTGCAAGCCAAAGAGGGGCCGTTTCAAATCGCAATAAGGAGTTCGGCCCCCTCACCAGCAACAAAATGGCTGCTCTTCCAGAGTCATGGAAGTCAGATAATTAAATGCAACGGGGCAAGGCACTACTAGTCCCACAAGGCTGGATGAAAATACACCAGGGTAAAATAACCTTAATAATAACATAGACATAAAGGAGCAGCAACTGGCAAGACTATTTTTTAAAAGACAGGAATATTTGAATAATTGCCGGCTGATTAACTGGCTGTTTGTTTATGCAGTTTGCTGCCAAGTGATGAGCAGCGACAACATGTCTGTGGGGAAATTATGCTTGCGTCAGGAGGTGTTGGAATGTGCCTGTGAGAAATATTGCTAGCTGCATGCTGTGCTCTATCGTTTGAAGACGTAAAATGGTAGACCCTCATAAAATACCCAAACCAGCTCAGGAAAAAAACCAGCTCCCTACTCCCAAGCAGCAAGCAGAACCATAAGCCACTGACAAAGGTTGCACTGCTACCAATTCCCTCTGGGCCAGATCTCCCTTATTGGGTTCAAAGGTGAAGAACCTGACTGGAATGGAGGCCTGCTTGTTTGTTGGTTGATGTATTGAGTTTTTTTTTTAACTGCCCTTATCTGCAGGCAAATTCAGGGGCTTTTACAACAAGTTCTGGTTAAAATACAATAAAAACTATAAAAGCAATAAATGTCCCATAGTGCTCCAGTTAGCCCACTTCTTAGCCATTTGTCCAGTGGTGGGTTGCTTTCATGAGGGAAGGCATTTATCCTGTGGTAGCCCAAGGACGACTTTGCTCTTTTCCAACATATTCTGGCCAGTATGACGCTCCCTTGCCCATTCTGATAAGATACTAAAAATTGGGCCACATTTTTGTAATAATTTTAACGTTTTAATGTTTTTCATTAATCTGCTTAATTAAGTTTCGATACTGATTGTATGTTATTTATGTAAATTTGATTGTTGTAACTTCCCCTGAGTTGCCAGAAAGAGGGTGGGTAATAAACAAAAAAATAATTAGATTATATTATGATGATCCCCATAGTATGGCTGAAACGGCACCCTTTTTTGGGGAGAAGGGCACAGAAAGCAGCAGGCAGAGTCAGTTTTGAGTTTTCTGGAGCAACTTGGCAACGTGGGATTTCTTTCTGGGAATCAGATGTGAGGCAGGGGACCTCCTGCCCTGATGAAGCATCTCTTTGCTTCTGTCTAACCTAGGAATGCCCAGTTTTTCAGCCGGAATTATCAGGGCATGAGCGATGAAATTCACTCCATGGCAAATTTCCAAAACAGTAGAAGACCACTAGTGCATGTGCAACAGCCTTTCCTGATGGTTCTGGTTGACGGCAGTTCAAAACTGAATGTGCTGCTGTGATTTCTGAAAACGTTCTGTTTTCAATTTGGGAAGAAGCAGCCCATTTAGAACGAAGCATGGTGCATGCTTGTTTGGGCATGTGCACGCACAGACCTTATGGTATGTACAACAAATTTTTAATCCAATGGCATCTTTAAGTCCAACAAATATTTATTCCAAGGCGGGAGCTTTTGGGTGCATGCACACTTCCTCAGACAATGGAACAGGGATCATAAGAGTACAGATATAAGGAGAAAGAAAATTAGTAGAAAATTAGTAAACAGCATCAGAAGTCCAAATATGCAGTATGATAATTCTTTGCTAGACAAGCAAATCAGTCCTTTGGGTTCCATTGTCATTCACAAAAACACCGGGAGAATAAAAAAATAAAGTTAGCGATTAATGGTAGACACTTTCCCAGTTGTGAAAAGAACTAATTAAAAGCAACTTCTTGTTAGCCCCATCCATCTTCACCCAAGCATGGTGGCATCCCCAAAAGTGACAAGCTCTACTGTGTTTGTTATCCAGTCCTGAGAACAGAAAATTAGATTCTAAATAGCATTACATACTTACTAACATCACATAACGGTCTCAATGTCACGAATAAAATTAAAAGATAGGATTGTAAGGCATGTGGCTATAAGAGATGAATGAGGTTAGCATACGTAGTGAGATAAGAAACCAATATCTATCCTTATGGTACATAAGCATTTTGCTACCTGATGATCGGCACACACAGAGGGAGGCTGAATTGACAAGATCTCTGGTTTTACACAGATTTAAGAAAATGAGTAAGGTATAATGAAGCTAAATATAAAAAGACTTTGGTTGATTGTAGTTCTCTCAGTGTTTCATAGACAATTGTCATTTTTTTTACCTCAGAAACTTCAGTTCTTTGTGATGCCTGAAACAAGTCTTAGATGAATGAGAAGGATCCAAGCACCATCCAGAGTAGAGCCCAGACAGTTCAGTGGGGCTCATGGGGCCACTGTCATGCTGATGCAAACGTGCAGGCAAGACTGTGCAAATTAGGGTTGCCAGCTCTGGTTTGGGAAATACCTGGAGATTTGGGGAGTGGAGCCAGGAGTGGGTGAGTATAATGCTATGGAATCCACCCTCCAAAGCAGCCCTTTTCTCCAGGGGAACTGATCTCTGTTGTTTGGAGATGAGCTGTAAATGAAGGGATACCCAGGTCCCACCTGGGGACTAGCATCACTACCTTAAAGACAAACAAAAGTTTATTCTAGAAGAAGCTTCTGTGAGTCAAAGCTGACTTCATTAGTAGCACAAAAGCATCAGCTGATACAAATTTTATTCACCCAAGTCATTGGACAGTATTGAGGAGTCCTTCCTCCACCATGTTCCTTAGATTCCAGAGCAGCAGACCATCCAAATGTGCAGGCATTCAGAACTTTACCATCTCAGAGAACGTGGGGGGCGGGGGGAATGGGCTGTGGGAAAGCACTGCCATGCTAAGATCTCTGTATTGACCCCCCCCCCCCCGATGTTTAACAGTCTTCCGTGAACACTAGTACCCTTCGGAACTGTTAGCTTTCCACTTTCAGAGAGGTTTTTGCATGGCACGTGGTCGAACAAGCGATCCCTCAGCAATGTCTAATTTATTAAACTGACCATCTATGAGGGTGCACCCTTCTTTGGAATGCAAACCTCAGCCATGCATAGGGGAAGATCCTCCAGATGTTTCCCAGAAATGAGCTGAAAAATTGCCACAAGGAACCACCAGTCAGCAGAACAAGCAGTTCCTTGAGCAGAATGGAGCGTTCCATGGGTAAATGCTCACTCTCAAAGCAGCAACGTGATGCAGTCGCTAAAAAGGGAAATGCAGCTTCAGGCTGCATCAATAGAAGTATAGTATCTAGATTACACAAAGATTACATTAAAGTGATGGCACCACTTAACTCTGTTTTGGTAAGACCTTACTTAGAATACTGTGTTCTGCTTGGGGTATCTCAGTTTAAGAAGGATGCTGATAAGCTGGGCCACATTCAGAGGAGGGTAACAAAGAGGGTGAGGATTCTGGAACCCCAATCCTATGAGGAAAGTTTGAAGGAAGACACTGAGAGGTGATGCAGCAGTCATTTTCAAGTTTTTGAAGGGCTGTCATATGGAGTTGTTTTCTTTTGCCCAAGAAGGTCGAATCAGAACCAAGGGATTGAAGTTAAATCAAAAGAGTTTTTGGCGAAACATTAGGAAGAACTTCCTGACGGAGCAGTTCCTCAGTGGAACGGGCTTCCTTGAGAGGTGGCGGTCTATCTAGATGGCCATCTGACAGCCATGCTGATTCTATGAGTCACTATGAATTTAGGCAGCTCATGTGAGGGAGGGCAGGAAAGGATGAACCAATGCTTGGCTCTTATGGTCCTTTCTTACATGACAAGGATAATGCGAATCACCAATTGGGGTGAGGAATTTTTTTTCTCTAGGGCCGATTGGTGAGGGATATTGAGCATAGGTCATGGGGGAAGTGAGAGGTAGCTGTCAATTTGCTGTATGGTGGGGGATGAGAGTAGATAACCCTTGGGGCTATCTACCTCTACGTTCCTAGCTTTGCTGGTGCTGAGAGTGAGGAATGCTCTTCAGGAATCTTTGACCATTCTTGTCATGACTTTTTCCTGCCATTCTAGGAACTGAGGGAAACTGCTAGGGTGAAACAGTGACAAGGCATGAGAAGTGTCATTTTGGGGCTGGAATGCGAAGCTGCTTTGAACCAAGATTCCACACTTGTATGTAGCATGAAACCAAAGTTAAGAATAACAGTGAGCAATTAACAAGCTTCAGCACTCCATTTCCTATCCTAGTTTCATGGACTTTGACAAGCCACTGTTAGTGGAGTGATGCACCATTGGTCTCTAATGAAGCATCTTTAAACCACTCCTGCGGAGCGGATTAAATAAAAGGGTAAGGGCTGTTAGGGAGGAGTTAGGGCGGGCCCTGCCCGGGATAAAAACTCGGAGGAGCGAATCAGGAGCAAATCAGGAGCCGCTTTGCAGATTCACTCCTCCGAGTGGCACTCCAGGGCCAAGTGGCCAATTGGGAGGCGCGCAAAGCCAGCCCCAAGATGGCTGCGCACAGCACGAGACTGCCGCGGATCCTCTCCGACACCAGCGCCAAGCCTAGCCCTCGCCGGCCGCACCTAAGCGCATGGCCGCCTGCTGCCGACCTCGCCTTCTTGACACCGCTATTCCCCTGCCGCGCTCGGCCCACGGTGAGTCTCGCTGAGGGAAGGGGGGGCCCAAGAGCGACACCCAACAGCCCTGCAAGCCATGCCCACCCGCCTGCCCAGCCGCCTGCGACCACACGCTCCCACACCTAGCGCCCGCTGTATTTACACCACAGCGGGCTTAATTCCTAGTAGTTGTATAATTAAGTCTTGATTATGTATTATATTTGTCAATACATGCTTTGTGGATTGGCCAAGTCAGCTATAACAAATGCCAGTGGAAGGGAACATTTATGGAATGAAGGGGGACTCCTCCTCTCATGTGGAGGTGTGCAATCCTATGCACACTTACAAGAGAGTAAGAAACACTGAATGCAGCAGAGTTTAAGCTTGTGAAATCCTGCATAGCATTGGGTAGAGTACACGTTTGGCTTACCCCTTTCCTTATTTAGAAAGGTATAGATATAATAGATGAGTTGTAGTATAACGGAATGCTTCAAGAGAGTTCTTTTATAGTAAGAATAGGCTTTTAGCATACCACTCTGTTTATCTTGTTTTTACTACATTGTGTTCTGATTTTTATCATTCTACTGTTTTGCATTGTTTATTGTATGTCTTGGACCACTTTTGCTACATTGTTTCTACATTTTGTTACCCATCTTGGGTCTCACAGAGATAGGTGGACTATGAAGGAAGTAAATAAATGACACGGCTCAGATTGGCTCCACCTGGGTGCATAAATAAGCTTGTACCGAGTATAAAAAGTGGCTGCACTGCTGCAGATTTCTCACATTCTGATGGGAAATGGGATTGCAAAAGCACACCCTCAATAGCACACCCTTGGCTCTGCATATGGCTGGTCTAATTCATACATCACCACAGTGTCTGTTCCTTGTTTACAGGTGCATCCCCCTGCCCACAGTCTGAATTTTGGCTTAGAGAAAATGGCTGCTTTGAAAGGTGGAATCTATGGCATGCCATGCTGACAAACTTCCCCTCCCTAAACTATGCCCGCTCCGGGCTCTCCTCCCCCTCCCCCCCCCCCAAAAAAAATCTCCAGGAATTTCCCAATCCAGAACCCTTGCCAAAGCAAAAATGTGTCCAGAACTAGAGAGGACTGTAAAAGCCTGATTTTCATGTGCCCAAGAACTGACTTCAAAAACTGCTGATGAGTTGTGGTCAGGCTACATGTCTGGTCTGGCCCAGCAACTTGGGACAAAGCCCAGCCCTCCCCTTGTGGTGGGCAAGCCACCTTTAACGGAGCCTTCTCCACAAGGAGCCTGGGATCAGTTTCCAAGGAAGCCCACATTCTCTCGGAAACCAATTTGAAAGTCCCTTCTCGTTGACAGCAGGAGTTCTCTCAGACTTTATGAGAAAAGAAAGACCCAGGACAGGGCTCGGTTTTGTGTCTGCGTGGCTCCCTTTATAGACCCCTCACTTCTCTACATCTCTGATGGAAATTGAAAAACACATTCCAATCAGAAGCAGGGAACAAGCCAGAGACTGGGGACATTTTAAAGGGGGAGGGGAGAGGATGACAGTATGGGGTTTAAAAATAGAACTAGTGCAACTCATTTTTCTCAGCAAGCTAGCAAACATGGCATTAAAAGGCTCTGAAAAAATATCACACCATTTGGCAGACCTGGTAGGGTGCTTGTGTGTGGGGAAACTGTTAATCAGATTGTGCACAGCTTCCAGACTTCTGCTGGAGCTCTTTTACAGGCACGGCTCCAAGGAGTTGCCCACGCAGCACCCAGCTGACAAGGCACAGATGGTAGTCACGTGAAGGCACAGTCTGGAGGAGTGGGCATCGCCAGCACACACTGTCCAGTGAAGCTGCTATCTTCCTCTCCCCCACACAGAACCAAGTCTCTCTCTCTCTCCCCTTCTCCGTCCCAGAGCAGATCCTGGTCATCCTACAAGGCAGCGCTCATGTTGGCAGCTGAGGGATGAATATCTTAAGGCTTCTATGAGACAGTCACACTCATGCCTTGAAGGTTTTTTCTTTTCTTTTGAGGCTGTTAAGCCAGGGCGAGTATTTGCATGACCCTAGTGCCAGAAAATCACTGCCCAAGGAGGCCATTGGGGGTTCCACTGCCTTCATGCTGAATAGAAATGGGTCAGAAATGTTCTCCTGAAGTTGTCAGCTGATCCCTTGGCATACCATAAGGTCACAGCTAATCCTATGATCCAGCTGCATCCAGCCTTTTTTAATACATGGATACACATCAGTTCTTAAATCCTAAAAAAAAATCCCTACTTATAAATAACATTCACACATATCGTAGGATACAGATCTTCTTTGGTGCATGCCTACATAATGCCAGGATAACCCCTGGCATAGCAACTATAGGCACCTATAAGGGCCTAGTCTGCACACACAGGATAATGCACTTTCAATGTGCTTTGGCAGCTGGATTTTCCTGTGCTGAACAGGAAAATCTACTTCAAAAGTGCATTGAAAGTGCATTATCTATTGTGTGCAGACTAGGTCAAGGTTGTCTAATCACATGATCCACAGCACAGTTAAGCAGAATTGAAGTTTAAGTTGATACAAACCTCAAGATCTTTTCTCAGATTAAAGCCCTTTCGTCAAGAAGACGATTTCCAAGTAAATGGCGTTAAGATCAGAGTGCCATTAACTTCCACTTGGATTGCAGCTGATTTGCATACACAGAATGCCATGAGTGCAGTCGATTTGGGCAACAAGTTTTGAGAACTTTTCAAGGGCAGGAAACAAAATGTTGACTGCACATCCCTGCCCCATTCAGCTAAGATGTGCTCTTCTATCTGTGGCCTTGCAGTCAGTTCTACAAAACATATTCTGAGTATATTCCAGCGACAGAAGTGGTGTATGGAGGTGAAAAAGAGGGAATACAAGAAAAGGAAATTCGTTCCACAGAGTGGCATCAGCAACCTCCAGAGGCCTGTGTTGGAGGACCAGAGATATATCATCCATTGGGTGATGGTCCTGATGGGCTCCATTGGAGACTTCCTGCTCCTTCCTGCCCACTTCCTCCCAGTTAGCCTTCAGGGGATCAAGAAATGGACAGATAAGATTTTTTCTGTCCTCTTATGTACAAAATTTGTTCTTCAAGCAGCTAGTGCTTTCCTTCCTTGCATATTTAAACTCTGCCAACTAACTGAACTTGCATTTGACCAGAAGAGTCTAGCAAAGTCCTCTGGTTTTGCACCTTCCAGATCAAACCAATACCGACTTCTTGGTGTTCAAACTTCTATAGGCCTGTACTGATTTCCTCTTTAGTGCCATCTGTAGTTCTCCAAATGCAATTAAATTGTTATTATCATCTTTTATACAGTTTTATTCTATTTTATTGTTTACAACCTTGTCTCTTATATTCTGTAAAGGTCTATGGCTCTATACAAATAAATGTTACTACTAAACAAGCCAGTTCTTACATTTCTGGCATCACAGCTCTGCTGTGATGTTGGCCTCTGACAGGTCTGTTGAAACCAGGCTTCCCATCCTCTTACAGTATGTAACAGAATGGGGAAAGTGAACTCTGTGGTTGGTGCTCCTTGTCATTTGGTTGCTGTATGGCTATCAATTTGATCCAGTTAGTTTGAATCCACCTTAACGACTGCCACCCAGCTATTTCTGTCCAGGAGTCACTCTTCCTTGGCCTGAAATCCTTTACATCTGCAAGACGTCTGCTGCCTTCTTACAGTAAACTGTCTGTTTGCAACAGGATATCCCTGGGGAGCACCAACAAGCAGAGAACGCCTGTTGTAGAGTCAGATCTGTGTCCAGGTCCAAAATGTTTCAACACCACTATAGCTACAAGGCAGCTGGCATGGCTCCCAGTATCCTTTAGCTAAGTCATTTGTGACTGAATAACATTCATACTAGTGCTATTTGAAGCATGCATGCAAGGAACAGCTTGGCCAGTCCCTGAGGAGTACTCTGGGGCTACCTTCTGTAGCTTCTCACATCATAACACCAGGCTGATTTGCATCTTCCCTTCAGAGACAAAGCTTCAGGGTCCTCTGTGGGGGTGGTGTGGTGTGGGGGGCTCCCATGCTGCTTCAAGCAACAGGCGTATCCTTCACAAACTGCATGGCCGTATGCCATACTGACAAGCAATAACAAGACCAGCTTTTCCACCATGTGTCATAAGTGGGCAGTTTGCTGTAGCCTTCTCAGCAAAAGATAGTCATGGTATTCGGGGCCACCACAGAGAAGACAACCATGCTGCAGAAGGGAGGGTAGATCAGGCCATATTCTTGGCAGTTGTATGAATAAAAGAACAACACATGTGCATACATGTAAAAGGCACTCTGAAGGAAAATAGGCTTTTATACACATACTAGGCTTCAAAGCCCGTCCATAAAGACAGGCTGTAAAGGGGCTGGGGCACCCCACCCGCCCCCCTCCCCATTGACTCCCCGGGCTCCCTGCGAGCCTGCTCTGAGGCCCACAGGGGAGCCCACCCTAGCCATTCCCCTCCTCGGCAATTCCCCGGCTTCTGTGCGGGCCTCAGAGAAGGCCCACCGCATCAGGGATGCGCGGAAGCCTACCCCACCCAGCTTCCTGCCTGGCAGTTCCCCGGCTTCCACGTGGACCTTGGAGCAGGCCTGCTGCGGCCGGGATGCGGCGGACCTGCTCTGAGGCCCACATGGAAGGCTACCCCGTCCGCCCCCCTCCCTGGCGACCCCTGGCCTCCCTGAGGGCCTCGGAGCAGGTCCGCAGGGAAGGCCCCGCCACCCACCCCCCTCTCTGGTGACTCCCCTGCTTCCATGTGGGCCTTGGAGCAGGCCCGGCACGTCGGAGACATGGCAGTCCTGGTCCGAGGCCCGAGGCAAGGCTACAGCAGCCGCCCCCCTCCCCTGCGACTGACCTGCTTTTGTGTGGGCAGGAGCGGGTGCCCCAGCGGCCGGCCTCCTGGCAGGGCCACAGTGACTGAAGGCGGCCAACAGTCAGAGTTGGGGGGAGTGGGCAGGTCAGGAAATGGGCCAATCAGGCCCCTCTGCTGACAGTCTGGGGCCCCTGTTGTCTGCAGTCAGTCTGGGGCCAAGGGGCCCGATTGGCCCCTGTTACCTATCCCGGACTCGGCCCACCCCCCCTTAGCCTTAGTCTTTTATTTATACCACTCTCCGAGTGGTGTACTGATAAGGGTTTAACCTTTGCTTCACACTTAATTCTCGGATAGTTGCCTGCAGTCTTATGCTATATTCAAAGAGGGAAAGTGGCACTTCTTCTGGAGCTCTTGCTTGGCAAAAGACCTCTTGATCAGGCAGCAGAAGCAGAATCACACTCTAGCAGAGCTCTGAATAGGTGGGCAATTGCATCAGGATATCGTGGCGGAGGGGTACACACCCTATTAAAAGCAATGCAATGTTGACCAACAGCATCTTCCAATATTTAAAAAACACAACTCTGGATCCAACGTGTGGATCCCCATAGTTCTGTGGGGCATATAAGGGATCTTGTGGGAGAATAGCTATTATATTTCTCTTACCTTCATCTGAACAAACATATCAATTTATCATGTGTTCTTTAGCCCCCTTGCATAAATGTAACCCTAACCCCACTCCTCTCCCCAGTTATGTAAACAATAGTCAATCTGGTGTTGATTCGATAGGGATGCCCCCGGCCCCTATACTTTCTGTTGCTGGGCTCCAGGGACAGCTGAACGGTTCAACCAGATGCCCACGTAGAAGACTTGGTACCTGTCTTTCCACATCACAAAGCATGCTGCAAAGCCCACAAGAGCAGCCAGGCTGTTCAGAGCCATCTGGATCAGCAAGTAAAGCCTGAAAGTCTCAAGGAAGTTGGGACAGTCGGATACATCCTGGTAAATGAAAGTTCTGCTGAGGGGATCCTCTTTGTCCAGTTTGCACTGGCAGGTCTCCGAGATGGGTTCACAGGTAAACTGGGTGATCTGGGAATAACAATAGGCGGCAAAAGCCACGGCGAGCACACAGACCACCAGGCTCAGAGTGCTCAACAGGAAGTAGGCAACCTGGAAAGGAAGCACAAGAGGCCGCTTGTTAGCACAATGAATTGCCACTGCTGGTGGGTGACAGTGGATACCCAAAATATCACGCATGAATGCCTATGGTCCCAAAGGAATTCAGCGAACATCCAAAAGTGGATAACAATTGCCCCAGCTTTCCAAACATACATCGCAAAACGCTGGCAGTAAACTGATGCAAACCTTTTCACCTAGAAGCACATCATGTAGCACAAAATCTTCCTTGGGCACTTCAGAAACCTGGAGGAGAAGCCAAAAAAGAACCCCCTCTCACAATAACTAGCATCAACAGGCCCCTTTCTGTCCCGAAATCTGGTATTCAAGACAATCTTTACATTGCCTCACTGGGTGGCTGCCCCCCACCCCAACTCTGGCCAAATTCACCTCAAAGGACGAGTGTGGATAACATAACTGCCAAACCAGGGATTAATGGGTTAATCAAATAGCTTTTCCTTTTGCAGAGGAGTGCCTGATGAACTGTGCTGTGCCACATGAAAGCTTACACTTTTAAAAAGACTTGGTTGGTCTTAAAGGTGCCACTGGACTTAAGCTTTGTTCTGCTACTTCAGACCAACATGGATACCCACTTGAAACGAAGCTTTCTGTTGTAACTGACAACTATTGAGGTTTTAAAATCTTATTTTATGCATCTCATTTAGTGAATTATTGTCCTGCTTTTCCTCCAGGATGCTCCGGAGGGGGGGGGGAATAGCACAATTCTTTCCCTTCCTCTACTTTATTCCCCTAACAACACTGCAAGTTGAGTTACAATTGATGAGTGTGGTTGGCCCAAGGTCACCCAGTTGAATGGGATTTAAAACTGGGTTTCCTCGATCCCAGGTTTGCCACCCTGTCTCTGATAATCCCGGAGTGAGCAACTGTTCCTTTCATACAAGGAAACAAAGAGAGGAGGAAGATTCTGGCAGTTATGTTCATCCTCACATATCAGGCATACGTTAGAAGATGTGAGAGAAAAAACTGACTCAGTTCAAGGAGCAGGATTCAATTCTTGACTAATGCAAACTTGCGGCTGTGCATGTTGCTTACCTTTACTGATAGTACTTCTACAACTTGCGATAAATACTGGCTAGTGAGAACGGGCGAGTGGGCCTGCGGCCGGCATTTTACATACACTGCTTTTTCGGTTCTCCTGGTGAAGGCAGCAAGAGCACAGCCAAGAAACTGAGCCAAACATCCAATTCTTACGTATTGCTCACATACCACTTGACAAGCATGGCTGGCAATATTAATGTTTTTCCCCTTTAACAAAACTCTGAAACAGCACACATTCTGAAACTCAAAGAAATTCAGACATATGGTCATGGGGTTGCCAGTGGCAACCAGAAATGTAATTCCAGATCCCAGCAAAGAAAGCCCTCAGAATACTTTTCCACGGGAATAATATATGCCCCACCTATGGGGGAAACCTCGGGACATCCCTTCAGGGCACCGTGCAGCCCAATGGGGCTACAGCATTCCTAGGCCACTTCAGGTCAGGAAAATGACACGAGAGCAGGAAGGCAGGACTGCCTCCCCTCTATGAGCAGTCATCTGAATGGAGCCTGCAAGGAACCTACAAGACTCACGTGATTGTGTGAACCCAGGTAAAATGTACACGTAATTGACTTTCACTGGCTTTCAGTTTTTGAAGCAGGAAATAAGAAAGCCTCACTGGTGACCAAAAACATTTGGAGATCTGGCTACCACATTTGGCACAACTGGGTGAAGCATCCCACAAAAAGCTGGACTTAATCCTGTGAGTCAAATCTGCTCCCTTTGCCAGTCTTCCTCTGGTTTCTTCTAGTCCTTGGCAAAGAACAAAGAAGAATGTGGAGGGGCTCACATCCAAACATCTGAAGCCCTGGAAATTGTGTCCACCCATGTTTCTGCCTTCTGAAATGTCTGATATCCATAAGATGCCACAGTAGAGCAAAAACTGGAGGCAACATACCTTGATGGCAAACTGGGCGCAGGTCTTCTCATCCGGCTGATAAGAGATACAGAGCATCACCAGCCCTAGCACTGCCACGACACAAAGCTACAAAAGAGAAAATTCCACTCAAAAAGGCAAGAGAGAGACAGAGTCGGAGCAAAGGCCCAGCCATTCCCCAGTGCCAAATGCCATGCTGCCAATGTCTGTAAAGCAGTCAATCCGCTATGTACTTCACAGTGTTCATTGGAGCCCCTACTGGAGTGACTGGATCCAACTTGCGATGTGAATGGGGATGGTGAACCCAAATGAGGGACCTAAGCTTGTCTATTTATTTGTTTGTTTGTTTTTAGACTTGTATATCGCCGCTCCCAGCAAGCTTGCTTACAGTGATTCACAAAAAGAATAAAACAATATATAACAAGGCACATCATTAAACATATCCTAAAACAATCCCCAATAACCCCAAAAACAAACCCCAGCATCATAAAATTGGCAATATACGCAATATAATATCAGCCTCTACTCATGCATTGGGCCATTAGGCTGGTACCGATGATAATATTGATTGGCAGTTTTTGATAGGTAACATAGGTTCCTGCTGCCGACTAATACTACGTACAGGAACCAAGGGAAGCGACCAGATCTCACATCCTGGGATCCTCAGGGTGCCCAGAGAAGTAACAGGAAGAAAACTGAGCATCTGGTCTGTAGCCCAGGAGGACTTTATTGTACCTAGGGATTCCAGTCCTCAGGTGGGACCTAGGGATCCCCCAGTTTTACAGCTTATCTCCAGATGACAGAGATCAGTTTCCCTGGAGAAAATGTCTGCTTTGGAGGGTAGTCTCCACAGCATTATACTCCATTGAGGTCCCTCCCCACCCCAAATCCCATCCACTCCTGGGCAGAATCTGCACTTTGCTTTTTATCCCCAGTGACAATATTTACCTCACTCAATTTCCATTTTGATATTTAGAGCTTTAAATTTTCCCTCTGCAATGTCTATGATTGATCTGTGGTGACACTACCTTTCTCCCACGATATCCAGGAGCAGATATTACTCACTACATTTGAGAAAACTGCTCTCAGTATAGATCTCTGCGTATAGATCTCTGCGTATAGATCTCTGCATTTTGCTGAATTAATTTCCTCCCCCTCCTCTGCGCCTCCAACACTGATGCTGACGTAGCGTAGTAGTCTGTTGCTGATTAGTCAGGGCATCAGTTCAAAAACTGCTTGTTCCCAGTTGCCATTCCCTTGCAAGATTTAATTTTGCCCTCATTTTTAAGTGACTGTACTCTTGTCCAAAAGCCCACACTTCTATGAGCCGAGATTTGCATTTTGGATTGTCTTTCCCCCCTTGTTCTCCCCCCCCCCCGCTCGCTCATTCAGGAAATAAATAAGCAGCCTTGTGCTCCATTCCCCCCGCCCCCGCTTGCTTTTCTGTAGAGGAGACAAACGGTAGGAAATAAACCCCCTCTCCAGCCTTGTGCTCCTTCAGTGCCAACTGGAGCTTTATACGACCACCGCTCCCTCCACCCTCTTAAGCTTCCCCAATCAGGAGGAAAGGAGAGAGCAGCCA
Source organism: Paroedura picta (assembly GCF_049243985.1). Taxonomy (NCBI): domain Eukaryota; kingdom Metazoa; phylum Chordata; class Lepidosauria; order Squamata; family Gekkonidae; genus Paroedura; species Paroedura picta. Next base: position 51,918,592 of record NC_135373.1, read on the forward strand.
CACAATTAAGTGTAGAAGGCAATGTCTGTTTCAGTTTGGGAAAAACAAAGGCTGAAGACCGAAGTTCAGATCAATCTGAATTCAGCAGGATCGACAACGGGAAAAAATGTAAGTGCAGAACCAGCCCTGGTTCCACCCCCAACATCTCCAGGTATTTCCCAACCCAGAGCTGGCAACCCATTTTCATAATTCCTAGGGTGGTGGTTGTTGTTTTTTAGAGAGAGTCATCAGGAGCATTCTTCTAACTCTAGAATGCTAGCCTCCCAATGACTAAAATGAGATGATATGGCCACCAGCATATTTGTTTCATGTCATTTTATGGGGAAGGGGAGATCATTTGAAAACATTTGGGAACACACCAATATCTTATTTACAGGTTGAAGTGCCTTCTGCTGCTCTGCTCTGAATAAGGCCTTCTGGGAGGATGCCCTTCTAGCTCCCTACACAGCTTCTCTTATTTCAGGTCTCATCTCCCGCTCATTGTTGCAATAGCACGTATATGCTCTTCCACCAGGCTTATGGTTGAGGCTGGAGCCCCCCTTTTTAGATCGCCCCCCCCCTCTACATCTACATCAGCAGTGACCCCTGGTTTCCCGGATAGTTCAGCCACCATCAGGTGGGGTGGATTGGGTGGGCTGGGGATTATTTTTAGGTATTTTATGTATTGGGGGCTTTGTGGGCTAGAAATCCAATAACAACAACAACAACAACAACATGTTTTAATTCAATTAACATTATTGTGATGCTCAGGTCTTAAAATGGAATCATACTGAGTTACAGCCAAACACGAGAGAGTCCAGAACACCAACATCTCAGTGACTATGAGATGAGAGGCTGAACCCAACAAGGGCTCTGATACAAATGTCCCATGTGCAGTGAGACCAAGGAGTGACCTTTGGCCTCACACCAACTGATCCATCACATACAGAATATATGTGCTGCAGTGCCCCATCTAGTATGTCCAGTTGCAAGAATTTCTTCTCTGTGGAGTCTTCCTTCACAGAATACATGCCATTCTAGCCAGTTCTCCTCACTCTGTGGGGCAATAAAACCTGCAGCTTCCTCATAACTATTTGGGCCCACTCCCCTTCCCACTCTCTCCAGGCCCATCATTGGCAATTTTGGGAGGGGGGGAAAGTCAACATGATCAGACATGTTCGTATCACCCAATAAATGTTTAACCATTTTAAAAAATATATGAACTCAGGAAACTCTTCCAGGGCCATCAAGAAACCACATAATTTCACGAAACCCTGCTGTATGGAGTTCTCTCTCCTCCTCAAACACTGCTCTCCCCAGACCCCACACACTGAAATCTCCAGGAATTTCCCAGCTTGGAGATGTCAGCCCTATAATGGATGGGCCTCATAGGACACATTATGTTCTGCTTATAATGGGGACCACATGCATTCTTGTGCAGAAACGTTGCATACAAGGGTCATGGAGAAGCCCATGCTTTGGGAACCTCTCAAAAGCTTTGCATGCTTCTGGGACAGGGCTGATGCACCAAGCTGGAGGCCAGCTGCAGCAGTTGGCATGCTCAGGCACTTGCCATGGTGCTTGGCTGAACAGACTGTAGGGTGACTGCTTACATTAGCAGTGCTCCTGAAAAACAAACTGGAGCATATAGTTCTTTAGAGGATCAAGCAGTTCTAGTTGCAAGTCAGTCACATTTTAGCCAGTGGAGCTTTATCTCAGGAAAGTGTTACTGGGATTGGAGCTCCAGTACAGGTGGCATGTGCCCATACCTACAGGCTTGACTACCACAAATGAGAGAGGGCTTTAAGGACTGGAACTCAGCTTGGAAGCCCAGCATGGGAATGAGAACAGATAAAAATACTGGATTGACAGGCTCAGTTTGAAGCAAGATGTCATTCTGTTGGCACGTCTATATCTATACTTGATTATAAGCAATAATCTCACATAAACATGAATGCACTCCGTTCAGACCGAATTAATATTTCCCTTTTGTATTCTATGACCTTTTAAATGGTGTTTTATTATCATGCAAATATTATGCTTTCAGGCTATATAAATGAAAAGCTCTACCAAGAATCATAAATAAATAAATGTGAGCCTGAAGCAACTACAAACTTCAGGTCATATTTCTAGTAGTTTTTTTTTGTTTGTTTTGTTTTGTTTTTTGAGCCCTCCCATCATGGGTGGCTGCTGTTGGACAAGAGCAAGTTGCTGGGTTAGTTGAGTCATGCAAGTGGGGTGGTACCAGTCACCCTGAGTTTGCTTTCAGGCCTAGGCTTGTCAGCTTCCAGGTGGGATCTGGACGCTTCCCAACATTACAACTGAATTCTGGATGACTCCCTGGAGAAAATGACTGCTTTGGTGAATGGACTATATGGCGGTATATTCAAGTGAGGCCTCCCTTCCCCAAGCTCTGCTCTATTCAGATTCTACCACAAAATCTCTAGGAATTTCCTGACCTGAAGCTGGAAACCCTATGGCCTGGCCCCAATGTGTCCTCCCTAAAAGGCCAAATACCTCTGGAAAGAAGCAGCAACTGTTTTTTATACCCCTGCTTTTTACTAACAAAAATGTTTTTTATACCCTTGCTTTTTACTAAGGTGACTTGCAATTCACTTCCCTTCCTCTCCCCACAACAGACACCTTGTGAGGTAGGTGAGGCTGATGGAGCTCCAAGAGAACTGTGATTTGCCCATGGGCACTCAACTGGCTGCATGTGGAGGAGTGGGGAATCAAAATGCATTCCCCAGATCAGAGGCTGCCGCTCTTAACCACTACACTAAACTAGATCTTAAAGGGACTCTTCCCCCGCCCTGCATTTCATTCAGAGAAACCCTGTTTAGAATACTGTGGTTGCCTAGCAACAGCCACTGAGGGACTCCATTGCTTAAAGCTACAGGCATTCCTTTTATGAATTTTTTTAAAAACTCAACCAAGAGAGTTAGAATTAGGCATTCTAATCTTCTTTTTGGCATAGTTCTCAGTGGAGTAGGAGATGTGTGTCTAACTGTTCCACTTCGAGTTCCAAGAGGATCTTTCAATAGTTTGAGTGTCCATCCACTGTCTAGCGTGGACTCAGGTTTGCCAACTCTGAACTGGGGGATTCCTTGAGCTTTGGAGGCGGTGGGGCTTTGGGAGGGTGGGTTTGAGGAGGGGAGGAACATCAGCAAGTACGATGCCATAAATTCCACCATGTAGAGCTGCTATTTTCTTCAGGGGAACTGGCCTCTCTAGTCTCAAGATCAGTAGGCAGCCCTAGAGAGGATACAGTCAAGACAGGCTGACTACCACCAATAGAACCAGGCTGTGACTACCTGTCTTAGCCACCAGCTCCCCATTGCCTTTTCTCTTTCCTTTTCAAAAATAAGGCAAATGCCTGCAAAAATAGGAAACACTGAAGAAACATATTTCACTTGCTACATTATTTTAACAGCAGTTTTGAAGGGTTCTGTTGTTGTTTGATCTCTGGATCGTAAATAAAGAATGTATATATGAGATTCTTGTTTTATTTGTGTTCTTGTTTTATTTGTGACCTTGAAAAGCAGAAGGCAAGCAACTGTTAAACCATGGATGAGCTCAGAGATTTATTCTCAGAATTTTGAATCTTAGCACAATAAGTCAATTTTTCCTTCCCAGATGAGTTATGAGCCCCAGTCCCCCTTTTTTCATTTTGCTCTTGTTTCATTGCCTCAATTCCCCTTCATTTATGCAAAAGGACTAAGGCACTAGATTTCCTGCGAGGAACAGTGTGACAGTTTTGCCACTAATGAAGCAATGATCCCTTCAATAAATCAGGCTCTATTTAGCACATTAACGCAGAGGAGGTTAGCAGCAGCAATGGGACAAGGTCAACCTATAATCCTAATGGAGACTTACAGGAACGAGTCTATTCTCTCTTGCTCCAAAGGCCTCAAAAATTCCCTGCAAAGTTCTGCTACACCCAACCAAGTGGAATGTTAGTCAAACATTGTGGGGGTGGGGGGAATACACACCCGCAGGATGTTGCTAAAACAAGCATATTTATATGCTGGGCTCTCTCTGTTCTGCTTGCACTGCCAAGAAAGGAACCATTGCTCATTTAGACCTTAATAAGCAACCACGAGAAAGAAGCAGAGTCTGCTGCTGAACGGAAGCCATTTGCTCCAGAAGACAAACATATTGCAATGAAAGCCAGACTTTAGGGTATCCCAGCACATGAATCTGCATGCTAATCTTCCGCACTTCTAAAGTGGTCATCTAAAACAGTGATCCCCAACCTTTTTATCACCGGGGACCGGTCAATGCTTGACAATTTTACTGAGGCCTGGGGGGGGGGGGTAGTCTACTAGAGGACCTGTCATTGGATGGCGCCGGAGGGGCAGGCTTAGCTGGCGGCCGCTATGTCTCCTCTGATTGGGAAAACGGACGAGAAGGATGGGGGGGGGCAAGCTGGCCTCTGTTTCTTTTCGCTGTGGTCGCTGAAGGCAGCGGTCAGGAACCTCGTTACCGTGGAGTTGTGTGGGCTGCCCTGGGAATAAGGCGCTCCTGGACATGAGATGTGGGAGTCCTAGTCAGAGCAGGAATGGAAAAGGGGAGCTTTGTGACCTGGACTTCTGCAAAGTTGGGTCGACGTTGGTGGGCTAAAGCACCTAACTTCTTAGACAGAGCCGTGGCCCAGTACCGGTTTGCAGACCGGGGGTTGGGGATCACTGGTCTAAAATAATGCAGGGTGCTTTCTGAATGTGCAGTACACAATGCTATTTTCAGTTTCCCATGCTGTCCAAATTATTTCAGGGTGTACATATATGTGAAAAGGGGGATCACAGCAATGGCTGAGGGAATAAACCACCTACATGGCAAAAACAAAGGTGATTCAAAACTGTTCCACAGCAACAGAGTTTGGAAGATCTCCCAAGGCCACAGAGGCCAATATTTTCACCTCAGCTGGCCTTCCTTGAGTAGTGGATCCCACAGCCAGCAGGCTACCATGGAGAAGGCCTTATTTCACTCTCTAACTGCCACAGGCTTTCACTTAGGGTTGCCATACTCCAGGTGGGACCTAGAGAGAGTAGTTCCTCTGGAGAAAACGGCTGTTTTGGAGGGCAGGCTCCATGGCATGTTGTGGCCCCTTCCCATATCTCACCTTCCCCAGGCTTCACTCTCTCCTGAAACTCCAGGAATGTTCTGCCCCAAAGCTGGCAACCCCACGACCGAAATTCAGGTCAAATGCAAAAAAGACGTGAATCAATCATGTCAACATGTGTGCCGAAAATCTTTAAGAGTGAAGCTCATCTGCCCCCTCAGTCACTTCATTGTTTTCCCAAGCTTAATTTCCACACAGCAGATATGACAAATAGATGAACATGATACCATTTTTCCTCACTTGCTCTTAAACAGAGTTGGTATTTTCAAGTGTACCAGTTCTAAGGATAGCTTTGCATTTCCCACACCCAAAGCTTCTTTCTTTTTGTATACTGAAGTTGTAAAGGAATCTGGGTTGGGGTAAAATGCCTTTGTTTGGGGGAAGCAGTTTGGCTACTTAATTTGGTGGTGGTGGTAGAAGGCACTAGCACAGACCCTTGGCATACTGGCAGAAATGCCTTTCCCAACATACCCTCAAGGAACACGCTTGTGTACTGGACACACCCCTGTTCTCAAACCTAAAATAAATGGCTGAAGTCTGATCTCCTGTCACTCTCCCAGAAATTTACAGTGGCTTAAGGCTCTTTACAGTTCACTGCATGCTGCATTAATCTACCCATCAGTGCCCTATGCTATGCAAGCTTTTGGAACAAGGTTTCAGATCAATGGCCTTATTTTTCAAAAGGAACCCCATTGCAAATGTTTAATTGAACACCAAGTCTCACAATAGAGTGGGTAGCTGGGTACTGGAATTTCATTATGTGTTAAATAACCAAGAAAGAATTCATTGAATCATTGCCTGGATGTGGTCACATCCTTTAATGACACTCCCAACTGAGTCAGACCAGCGATCCATCTTGCCCAGGACAGTCTACTCCAGGGCCCCCAATCTGCTGCCCATAGGCACTACAGAGCCCACCAATGCCTATCCTGGCATGCACAGAATGTTTTAAGAAGGTGATTGGTGCTTTTGCTCAGCAGGGCTTCTGATTGGCTATTGGAGAGCTGATTGGCTGTACAAGTTTTTTTATCCTTCTGTAGCAGCTGCCCCCAAAACACAAGGGTCTTCACTACATTGGAGAGGAGGAACACTTAATCCTTTCTGCTTCCTTCTACTCAAATTGTGTTTCCCAAGAGGCACAAAAAGCTTCTTTAACTAGAAACCCATCCAATGTAGGTGAGGGGGCACCTGATCTCCCTGAATGACACCCCTGAACAGCAGTCCTCTTGATCAGGCAGCAGAAGTCGTTGTACCAACTGGTGGGGTGGTAATATTTCTCCTGGAAACCACATAATATTAACTGCAAGTTTGGGGGCTTTGGGGCTAGGGTCAGTGAGGATGGAGGAATGTCATATATTTCTAGCAGAGGTACTCCTAGAATAACATAGGGACTGTTGTGTCAGAGGTCCAGCTACTTGAATTCTATGCCATGGACAGGGAGGGGCAGCCTATGTCATGCACAATGGCAAACTCAGACCTGTAGCCATAGTGATGCACAAAAGGGCAGGGCCCAACCAATAATTTGTCATGTCCCTCCAATCAGCGCTAGGGGCTACTGTGAAATCTGTCATAAGTCTTTTGACAATGAGAGAGGTCATTTCATTTATTCCACCAGCCTCCCTCTGAGGCTTTGCTAATGAGGGAGATAGCCTCCTCTTTTTGCCTTCTCTTTTAACTGGGGGCAGTCCATTTCTGTATCTGTAAAGGGGAGCCTATTCCCATCGGCATGAAGCAAAAAAGCCTTTCCCTACATGCAAGGCAGACTGTAGTTGCAAAGGTATGTGTGCACATACCCACTAGCATTGCCAACTGCATGTTGGGAAATTTCTGGAGATTTGGAGGATGGAACCTGGGAAGGTAGGGGAGGGACTTTAACCAGGTGTCTATCCTCTGAAGTAGCCATTCTCTCCAGGGAAAGTGATCTCTCTGGTCTGGTAATCACTCATAATTCTGGGAGATCTCCAAGCCCCATCTGAAGATTGGCAACCATACTGCATTCCAGCCTGAGTGCTTGTGGTGATCCTTAAGCCTTCCTATAGCAAGTCATGTGGAGCCAAAGCAGAGTAGGGTTTGGGGCTTTTGGGGGGAGTTGAGTTCAGTGAAAGATGGTGTTGTGAATCAAAGGGACCATCCATCCAGAAAAATGCACCTTCTTTGGTGATCTCTGTTAGCAAAGCCTCATTTCATGCTTAGATGAAGGAACGTACACCTTTATGGTGATACAGGGGGCTCCTGTTTAGCACACTGCAACCCAGGAAAGTGGAAGGGACAATATGGGGGCGGGGAGCTATTCTGTTTTTCTCTGGTGGTCACAAGAATACAGAATACACAAGAATACATTCTGGTGACATTTTGGTCACAAGAATACAGAAAGCTGCTCTCTGGACACACCTTAACATGACATAAAATCGGGTCATGTATTAAATGACCTGAGATCTCTTGGTGCTGATTATATGACATGAAGAAGCATTAAACACAAGCCAGAACAGAGGAGCAAACATAGCCATTGGTGTGCCTGCCAAAGACCATCTTCTCTCACCATTAACCCCTTTCATTTGTTGCATTCTGGTGCTGTGACTGCACATATGGAATAAGTGTACTACATGTGACTATCCTGATATGAATACAATTTTTTTCCTGGAAAGGGCAATATGTAGATTTTTTGCCTCATTGCACACATCCCAAATTAATTTGTAGTCTGTAAATTTGTTCTAAACCTGGAATATATGTATGTTACCCTCTCAGAAGACATGGGAACTGTGAGCCTTGGGAAAACTGTGGGCCTTTTCGCACGGGGATCTTTGTTGCAAATTGTTTGCGGAATGAAAAATCGCCATTTAAAATAGTGGAATTCGTCGTTATGCATACCTGCCTTTGTAGTGGAATCAGTTGCGTTTTTTAGCGTTTCCCACAGGCTTCCGGTCTCGGCAGAAATCGCTAGAAAGGAAGCGCTATCGCCAAGCTCGTCCCGCCCCTGGCCATCAAGCAGCCAATGGGCAGCCGTTAGCATGCTCCCAAACAGCCCCTTTCCCTTTAAGAAAGGTTTAAAAAAAAAAAAACCCGACCCATAGCAACGAATCTAGGTAGATTCGTTGCTACGGAGAGACCCATCCAGCTGCCTAATGTGAGCTGTCGTTTGATTGTATGATCGTTTGCACGCTGCCTCGAGTGATAAAAAAAAAATCCCCCCCCCTCTCACGGGCCCGATTTTCGGCTGAATTTATGTGTAAAAAATAAAGGGACTTTATTTCAGCAAACGGGCTTTTATGTGGTTTGTGCTTAGTGACTAAAGGTGAAGGACTGAAGCCAGGGAAGCCTCTAAACAGAAAGAGGCTCGCTGGTGCGTTTATCCCCGCTCGCTCGGAGAAAAAAAAATGGCGATCGCTTCACCGGAAGTTTGGAGGAGAGAGCCAGGGGGAGGGACTTTGAAGAACCAGCAACAATGGTAACGCACAGGTCTTTAGCGCTACTGTTGCAGATTGGTTGCAGGAGTGTATCGCTATCCGGAGGGTGAATCCACTTTTCTGGATTCCCCTGAAAGCGCTACAACGAAGCGCTTTTTGCGGGTCGGTTTCAGGATTGTTGCAGATTGTCTACGACGTCGTGGGTTATGGCAAATTAGTAGCGTTTCCAATTAGCAACCATTGTGCTATTTTGAAGCCGTGCGAAATGGCCCTGTGTGTAGCAGTGAAAGGTAACAGGGAAAGGTAACAACTGAAAGGGAGCTGCTACTGTCTGGAAATGAGCTCTGTATTCTGGGCTAGTCTTCTGCTGTTCCAAATGATGAGTGTGGCAGCAATGGGGAACTTGCAAGGAGAGACAGCCAAAGATGCTTTTGCATGGTCATTGGTGGAAATGGCCAAGAAATGATTCAGGGCCATTCTCACTTATGGATTCTCAGATCACCAGTTTGCTGCAGGAGACAGTACAAATCATGGGTTTGTTGGGATTCCAACCAAACTTCAGATCCCCAGTCAGCTCTTAAACTCACTGGGTAGCTACTTCCTGCTGGCCACCAGTGAGGGAAGGGGGTAACCTTAGACCAGCAGCAGTTGCTCAACCTAGCTGACCTCACAAGACCAGTCTGAGGATAAAAACAGGTATCAACATGGGCATGGTTATGCAGAGCCAGGGGCTGGAAACAAAAGCATTTTTCACTGCTAGGGTGACCTGTTTCTCCCACAACTGACATATGTTAGTAGGAGGCAGGGGATGGGGCAGACCCCTTTTCCATGCTGTTCTGACCCTGGAGGGAGGACTTACTGAGGCAGCTGGACAGCATCTATCGGCAAGCCTGGCTGTGGAAGCACATGTACTAAAATTGCAATGAATGCTTTGGTTAGTTTAAGTTTAGGTCCTGGGAGACCTAAGTTCAAATCTCCACTCTGCTAGGAAAAGTCTTTTGGGCCAGTTATGCTATCCCTACCTAGTTCACTTCCTAACTTACCTCACAGAATTGTTTGTGAGAATTAAATGGAAGAGAGAGGAATGATCTACATGGTTTTGGGTCCTCGCTGAGGAGAAAAGCTTTAAGATACACGCACAAAAAAAATGTAGGTGGGTAGGTAGGTAAGAAGGAAGCAGGTAAAGGTAAGGCTATGGGGACTGCCAGGAGGAGGGAAAGAGGAAGTAGTGTGAGACAAGGAAACAGGGACCACACAAGACCTTGGAGGTTCCCTACCATGCAACAGGGCCTGCCTGGCACCAACAACTTAGGCTATAGTTTTCCTGTGTAGAAGATGCCAGGGAAGGGAAGGAGGGAAAGATAAAGATAGGGAGCAGATAAAGATAGATTGATTGATGGGTGGGAAGGACAAAGACTCAGGAAGAGAGGCTATGGAAGCTTTCAGGGAATAGAAAGAAGTATTGTGTGTGTGTGGGGGGGGGGGACAGTTAAATGTTGCTTCACAAGTCCTTGCAGGTCCCTCACTTCTCTCCTAAGTAAGGGGCTGTCATTGGGTGTTTCAGGGCCTGGACACCAGTTTTGGACTGTGAAACCACATGGGCAGACCCAGCCTACTATCTCAACACTGGCCCCACTGCTCTGCCTGTCATGATTGCCTCTGGGCCAGCTGGAAGGCTATGGTGGGAGCAGTAGTCATAGGGGGTGGAGAGGGAGGTTGGCACTTTTCATGCCCACCCAACTTGATAGGCCTTGAGCTAGTATCACAACAACAGTTGCCACACTTTCTATGTCTGAACTCCGGCATGAAACCAAGAGTGGAAAAGTTGCAAAAAACTTAACAGGTGAGTTCAAGGCTTGTGGAAAGCATGGATTTAATCCAGCCCCCTGCTCTGAACAAAGGGAGTAGCCTTTCTGGAGATGAGATGCTTGGAAACTAGTCCAAAGCAAGTGTTAAACTGTGGTTATCATCACCTCCACTGGGACACAAGGCTTCCGGACTAACCTCTGCATTATAAAAAATGCAATCAGGGGGAGGTGGAGGGCTAAGGATTATTTCAAATCCTCAGCATCCATCCTCCCATGCCAGCAGGTAATTACACTGCAGATGTATGCTGTCATCCCCCACCCCACCCTCCGCAAGCATATTGAAACATATTTAGTAGTTAGAAAAATTCCCTGGGGTAATTTAAAACAACACACACCACTGTATGCATAAAGGCCCAATTCCCTCTTCTCATTTAATCAACACAAATCAGTGTGGAGATACCAACCATTCTGCAAAAGGCACGTGTCCCTTTGCCAGAATCATACGGCCCCAAATAATCATGTGCTGTGCCATGCTCGCAAAGTTTGATCAGGTGCTTCTACCCTCTCTGTTCTCATGCCAGCGGCTAGCATGCTGCTTGTGACTCTGGCTTTTGTGGGGTGAAGGGTTAAATATGAACTCCAGAATACGTTTCTCAAAGCAGGTCCCACAAAAGACAGGGCCAGGAATTCCAAAGTGGAATACTCCCGAGTGGAGGAAGGAGCCAATAGGAATCCAGTGAAATAACAGGCTTGCTCTGTACCTCCTCCCCACCTCCTCCCGCCATCGTGAAAGCTTACACAAATAGCTGCTCCATTTCCAAACACAGAAAGATATCAAAGCAAAGATTTTAATTTCTCTATTTTGTCAGGGTAGTTGCATGTGGGCAAGTCCTATTTAAACTGCAACCTCCTTGATAGGAATTCTAAATCTATATTCGGTACAAGCTCAGCGTGCATCTATCTTTCCTCGAGGTCTTGATGGTGCTTGTAAAACAGATATTTCCCTCTACAGAATTCCCCTTGCAACAGCTACTTTCTGTAAATGTATTACATATCTAAATAAACAGACATGGGCGTCACTGCCAGGCAAGTCTCCTCGTCCAGAGTTAGCTTAGCTCAAGGCAAACCAAAGTGTAGTAGAGCATGCGGGGGGGGGGGGGGAGGTGTTAGTCTCAAGTGCAACCGTTCATGCACGTTGGTGCCTTGAATGGTAGAAAGAGACTGGTATGCTTACAATGATGCCAGCCCAGTATGGAGTGTCTCTGCCCAGCACGGAAGAGCTGATGCTGACCATGAGGAAGCCCACAACTGTGATGGAGACCCCTAAAGCCAGCTGCAAGAGGGCAACCAGTAAGGGGAAGCGGCAGCCGCAGCACCTGTAGGCATCCTCCTTCTGGCCCAGGCTGGGATCCTCCTTGGGGGGCTTCTTGGACATCAGGGCTGCTTCAGGCTCCTTCCTCGGCTCGCTCCCCGGAGCTTGCCCTGCCTGGCTGCGATTGTTACGGGTCGGGCTGCTTGGAGCTTTCTTCTCTTCCTTTCCCATGTCGGAAGACCGTTTGGAGGGAAGGGAGGGCTGGATGGGCAGCTGTGTTTTTGCGCTCTCTCCCTCGCTGCCCACCCGGCACTCCCTTTGTGTGCAGGCTGACTCCTTTCTGGTATTTGCAGCGAGGAGGCTGAACTAATATGGAAAACATTTGGAGCAGATTGCTGGCGCTTCCAAGCGCCACATATAGCCCAGCGGAGAGGGGAAAATGAGGGGGTAGCAGACGGGCAACACTCAGAAGAAGAGCACCAGGCCTGTGTGCTCTGTTCGGGGGAGACAGGAACGCTGCCTGTGACTGAGCCCACCTGGCAATCAGGAAGTGGGGATTCTGCGCTTATGTGCAACTGGCCTTCCCTCCACGGAGGCTGCTTCCACATTATGCTGCTTTGGATTCATTCCTGTTGCAAGCGCAAAGGCATTCATACTATGTATTTCACTAACTTCATTCACACCCGCATTTCTCTGCAATGTTGATCCAAAGCTATTTACCTCAAACCCCTCGTCTCTATTTTATCCCCACAACAATAATCTGGTGAGGTAGGCTAGGCTGAGGGACAGCGGCTGGCCCCAAATCACCCAGCAAGCTCTCAAGCCACTCTAATAATGACTGGCAAGGGAGCATCACTGTGAAGAAGAGGGGGCTTGTTATATACCCCATTATTACTATCTTAAGGGTTTCCAAGAGGCTTACAAGAGCTTTCCTGTCTCCACAACAGATACCCAGTGAGGTGGAGGGCACTGAGAGAGTTCTGAGAGAACTGTGACTGGCCGAAGGTCACCCAGGTAGCTGCACGTGGAGGAGGAGTGGGGAATCAAACCCGGTTCTCCAGATTAGAGTCCACTTCTCTTTAACAACTATACCATATGTGAGATGGGAGATTTCTGTGCACTTTCTTCTATCAGGTGCCATATCCCCTGTATTTTGCCCCCCGCTGTACCATCAGAAACTTTTGAAGGACTTTAAAAAATCAGTACTAGCTATAGGCTATATTTAAGATTGTTTTTCTGGTTGAAGAACTAGATCTTAACATAAACAGGAGTATACTCACACCCTTTTTGTACCATCTCTTTTTCTTTCTGTGACTTTTCAATACTAACACCCCCCCCCCCCAGTATACTTTAACCACAAGCTTATGTTGATCTTCACACTTACGGTTAGGCGGGGAGACAGCAACTGGCACAAGCAACCCAGCAACCTTCACAGTACAGCAAAAAAGAAGAGGCCTCTTAACTCCAATCAAAGAAGAAAAATGCAGCTGAACCCACAGTAGGGATGCCAGCCTCCAGGTGGGACCTGGAGATCCCCTGGAATTACAGCTGATCTCCAGGCCAACAGAGTTCAGTTCCCATAGAGAAAATGGTGACTTTGGAGGGTGGGCTCCACTGAGATCCCTCCCTGACCAAATCCTACTCACCTCTGGCTCCACCCCAAAGTCTGCAGGTATTTCCCAATCCAGATCTGGCAACCTGAGCCCAAAACAACTTCCTGGTGATGCTTCTCTCCAGACCAAGGTTGTGTAAAGGATTAGCTGCCCATCCCCCTTGGTGTGGTGATTAAGAACGGTGGCCTCTTTGATTCCAAAATTATACATATGCAACCGGCTGGGTGACCATGAGCCAGTTACGGTTCTCTCAGAGCTCTCTCAGACAGACCTACTTCACAGGGTGCCTGTTGTGAGGGAAGGTGATTGGAAGCCACTTTGAGACACATGAAGCCTTCTAGGTAAACTTGGGCTAGCACAGCTCTCTCAGAGCTCTCTCTGGCTTTCTTGCTTTACAAGCCATCTGTTGCAAGGAGGGGAAGAGAAGGTGAGCTGCTTTAAGCTCCTTTGGGAAGTAAAAAGTGGGGTACAGAAAACCAGTTCATCTTCCCACACATAGGCATTCTTAATTTTATTTTCATAAAGACCTCATCAAGTAGACAAGGCTGGGGGGAAAATGACTGACCCAAAATTGTCCTGCAATCTGGGTGGCCAAGTACGGATGTGAGCCTGGTCTACATACACACATGCATCTTCATCCCAATACTGTCTGGGAAGAGTTGTGTTGGAAACACAAGGGCATTCTGCATATTGAAAAAAATAGCATTACACCACCTCAAAAAATAGCATTACACCCACTATAAAAAATCATGCCTCCAGCCATTCCTTACCTCCTGGCTCTCTTGCTCTCCTCTGCTGCCTTCTCGCACTTCTTGGCACTTCACATGCAGAGGAGAGACATGATTTGTGTGTTAACTGTTGGGGAAATTTTTTAAAAATCTGCCTGGATGATTTAATGCATATTCATTGCTCCAGGCAGTTTTCTTCAACAACAAAAAAAGCCCCATCCCCAGGAGAAAGGAGACAGGTGCGAGGGCAGGAGCTGGAGGCGGAGATAGTGCTATTTCACCTCCACACCTTTCCTTAGCATGTGTTTGCTGGTTGCTCTCCTCTCGCTACAAGGCTGGGGGAATCTACTTTTTTGGATTCCCCAACTAGCGCTTTAAAATGGAGGATGTAGCTGCTGGTTTGCTGCTGGGATGCTGGATGCTGATGTTGTTGTGTAAAACACTAAAAACTGGCACTGGCAAAGGTAAGCCTTTCACCATATTTTCCTGTTGCGGAATGACTCACAGTCCTCATGTGCTGGTGGTTGCAAAGAGGATCTTCAGGGGTGCTGAAGTGGCAAGCCAGGAAGTCTTTCCCTTGACAGACTGGCAATACTTGCTGAGAAAGTGCCCTGCTTCCAGCTCTTTATGGTGTTTAACTGCAATGAACTATGTCTTCCATATTAATAAATTACAGCATCACTGGGTTTTATGTCTTAAGCAATATCCTCTTCAGACATTTATATTTCGTATGGAAACAAGAAAGCTAGAAACATGGTGATCTCACAGACTTTCAACTCACATAACTCAAACGTGATGACTATATCTTCTGAAATATTAAAAAACAGGACATGAAGTAGTGTGAATTAACCCGAGAGTAGAATATAAAGAAATTATCCATCAGTTCTGGAGGGATGTAAATGGTCCTGTACTGTTACATTAATAATTTCCCCTTTCTGACCCTTAGAGAGCCAGCATGGTGTAATGGTAAAAAGCAGCGGACTCTAATTTGGAGAACCAGGTTTGAGTCCCCCATTCCTCCACATGCAACCAGCTGGGTGAATTTGAGCTAGTCACAGTTCTCATAGAGCTGTTCTCACAGATCAGTTCTCTTAGAGCTCTCTCAACTCCATGCACCTCACAGGGTGTCTGTTGCAGGGAGCAGAAGGGGAAAGTATTTGTAAGCTGCTTTGGGATTCCTTCAGGTAGCGAAAACTGGGGTATAAAACCCAGCAGTTTTTATTCTTATAGCTGGAACTTGCTCCCCCGAAACTTCCATGGCGCACCTGTCCAAGCCCAACCTGTCCCTGACATCAGCTTCTCTGGTGACACCCACCATGGCCTCCAAATAATTGCTCCTGTCTCACCCCAGTCTGCTGGGCTGTGCTGGACCAATATGGAAAAGGATTCCCTCTGCAGTCCCCTGGGATCACTAATGCAGTATTCTTTCAACCTTAAATGTGACATTTTATTGTGGTCGATTGCAGTTTACCAACTTCCTTCAAAACACAGTCAATGGTTTCTAATTTCAGCCACTAATTTCATATTGACATTTTCTCCATGGCAAGACACTTTAATGTGACACAGAAAATTCTTCCTCTTTGCTCTCTGACTATACAATAGCCAATGCAGAGAGTCGAAGGTGGCCTTCTGCTACCATCAAGCATTCAATATTCCATTCCACAATATCTGCTGTTAGTGTATTGTTAGAAACCCAAGGATGTTTTATTGGAAGAGTTTTTGATATGAGCCATGGTTTAAATAAAGGCCATGATTTTAAAATGTTCCATATGTGGCATACACGTTTAAGGCTGCGCACCCTTCAGTGAAGAAAATTCCTGGGCAGGAAACAAAAGGGATCTGTTTGCAGCAGTTCATTACTATTTGTGAAAGAAGCATACAATGTAAAGCTGCCAGGGGGCACCCACTTGTTTTACCTTTGGGGCATCTTTTGAATTCTGACAAAGGGCATTGAGCGTAACCACAAAATGGCAGCCACAGGAAGCCTTGCATAACTCAAATATATAACTAATAATATAACTTAGCTGGTCCAGAATGTGGCAGCACAGGTCCTTGCCTGGGCCCAATGGAGAGCACATATTCCACCTGTGTTTCCCCAACTACACAGGCTCCAGACTGAAGACCGGATCAAGTGCAAGGCTCTGGTGCTGACTTTTGAAGCCCTAAACAGTCTGGGCCCATCATATCTGCAGGACCACCTCTCCCACAATGTCCCCCAAAGAACACTTAGACTGAATGAATGAAATCCCTGGCCCCCCAAAAATTAGATTAGCCTCAACCAGGGCCAGGCTCTGCCCAGTGAAATCAGGACCCTGTGGGACCTCAAGCGATTCTGTAGGGCTTGTAAGACAGAGCTGTCCACCAGGCCTGTGGGTGAGGCTACAGAAGCTGTTTGTTTCTGAGCAGTGCCTGAGTGGAGAGGGAACATAACAGCAAGCCAGAGAACCACACAGCCTCGTTCCCCTAACAACAAACCATGGTTTCATGTCACAAGGGAATCATGCCTTAACTTGTAGCTGTAAGAAATTTGCACTTGCTAGGGGGGAAGGATTTCTTGTAGATTTTTCATAAATTCACACTCAGTAGCAAACACAGATGGAAGAGCATCTGTTTGGCTTGCCAGATTTTAGCTCAGCAGTTCATAGAGTGGCTGTTCTATGAGACTTTTGAAAAGCATTCATGTCCCTTTATCTTATTTGCTCATTTATAGCCAGCAGAAACCCAGAAAAATACCAGCTCGATCAGGCCCAACTTCCTTTGTGCTGTGATGTTTCCCTTCTCACGTTCATTTCCTACAGGTAACTTCTCTGACTCTATATTTCTTACTAACTATAGCTAGTATGCCATGGCAGTCACACATGTTAGTTAGAACTTTTTACCTTTATCTCACCTTTCAATTCTCCAGTGCTTCACCTATATCAATACCTGCCAGTCCTCTTCAATTCTAGTCACAACTATTATGCTTATTTTTACAGCTTCTTGTCATGCCATTCACACCACTTCTTAGGAATAGAGGGTATTTGTGTTGAGGGCACAATGCCATGCTACAATATCAACCTTAGCTCACCGGCTTAGAAGAGGGCTACCATACCTCAAAGCTATGTTAACAGGCTTATCCCTTGTCTGCACTCAAAGAAAAGTTTTCAATCATTGCTATGGTTTGTCTCACAGGGAAGTGTGGGAAAGTATCCTTTCCAAGTCTTAACTGTTTTAAGAAAAAGAACACCTCAGCCCATGTCCATCAATTTCTGGAGCAGGGAGGAAGATAATGTCCAAAAAAGATGGGAGACCAATGCAGTTTCAATCTTCTGCAGGACGGATCCGAAAGAAGGTATTTCAACAAATCATCCCTAAATAATTTTGGAAATACCAAAATTCTTGCCTCCTTGCTCGTCAGTTGAATTACCATCAGACTCCAATAGTTAAATTCATGTACACACCACCCTCTCGCTAGAGTGAAAAGGAGGCAGCTCGTAGAATGATTTGATTTTAAAATCGAATATTACTTTGTGATTTTAATACTTATGATTACTATGTAATTATATTGTATAATTTTCTTGTTTAGACATTTGTTGTTACTAACCCTGAGTCTTTGGAGAAAGGTGAGTTATAAATAAAACTTGATCTTGTTATAAATTGCAAAGCACTCAAGATGAGAAAAGGGTACCAGGAAAACCTCTAGCAACATGACCCAGTGCTTTAAGTTTATCTCACCTTTCAGTTCTCCAGTTCTCATGGGCAGAGCTTTCAGACTGCATGTCTGCTGCATTACCACTGCGCCACAAGAGGCTCTTGTAAAATGAGTACCAGCTTGCTGGGGGGTAAACGGTAATGACTGGGGAAGGCACTGGCAAACCACCCCATATTGAGTCCGCCAAGAAAACACTAGAGGGCGTCACCCCAAGGGTCAGACATGACCCAGTGCTTTGTTTATCTCACCTTTCAGTTCTCCAGTACATGTGTCATTTAATATCTGCGAGTCTTAGAAATCTTAAAAAGGGAAATTTTAATATCACATGTATCTTATCTCTTTTATGCTATTAAAATCTTTACTATTTCTTTTAGCAATTAAATATTTACAAGGTACTACCGCTAAACTTCAGAACAGGACAGCCATGCTTTTGTTGCAGCCAAAATACTGTCTTGCTCTCTCTGAGGATTTTAGAATTTGGGGGCAGAGTTCCGTTACTTGAAGATCTCAACCGCTAATATTCAAGAACTAATACTGATAACCAAGGATAGGTTATCAGACGTCACTGTACAGAATTTAGTTGCTGTCTGTGTGAAATGAAGTCCCAGATTCCTGTATATCAGTAGCACTCACAATGAAATCTCATTCATTTATTTATTTATCAGATATTGACTAGCAGTAAAAGGAAAAGCAAAAGAAACAGATAGAACAATATCAATTATGACATTGCTGGATATAACAACATTGTGAAAACAATCTTATGTGAAGTCTAAACTCCACATTAATCCAATCCAATCTGCGCCTTGCTATGTAGTAAAACTTTGCTACAGTATATGAAATAGTGGTGTTATCTTCAAATTAAAAAAAAAACGTCATCATGGTATCTGGGACGAACACGGGGCCATTCCACACTCGTTCAAAATTGCACAATGGTTGCAAATCGAAATCGCTACTGATTTGCTGTTATGCATAACGTCGTTGACAATCTGCCACACTCCTGAAACCGATCCGGAAAAAAGCGCTTCGTTGTAGCACTTTCAGGGAAATCCCCAAAAGTGGATTCACCCTCTGGAAAGCGCTACTCTTGTAACCAATCTGCAACACTAGCGGGAAAGTTCTGTGTGTTACCATTGTTGCGGTTTCTGCAAAGTCCTGCCCCCTAGCTCTCTCCTCTGATCTTCCGGCGAAGCGATCAGCATTTTTTTTTCTCAGAGTGAGCGGAGATCAACACACTGGCGAGCCTTCGTTTACCCAGCAAGGCTTCTCCGGCTGCAGTCCCTCCCCAGAGCTGTTTAAAGTCACCAAGCACCAAGCAACACACAGCCCCGTTTGCTGGTTTATTTTCCCTTTATTTTTCATTCTATTTTCCGCTGAAAATCGCTCCCGTGCGGGGGGGGGGGGTTCACTCGGGGGGAGCGTGGCAACGATGAAACGGCAGCTCAAACATCACCTGCTAGCTAGATGGGTCTCTCCGTTGCAACGAATCAACGCAGATTCGTTGCAATGTGTGTGTTTTTTTTTTATACTTCTTTAAAGGGGCTTTTTGGGAGCATGATAACGGCCGCCCATTGGCTGCTCATTTGATTGATCGCCAGGGGTGGGAGAAAGCTCGGCAATATCGCTTCCTGGCTAGCGATTTTTGCCGAGACTGGAAACCTGTGGAAATCGATAGAAACGCAACTGGATTCCACTACAAAGGCAGGTATGCATAATGACGAATTCCACTATTTAAAATGGCGGGTTTTTTTGTTCCGCAACCAATTTGCTACATAGATCCTGGTGCGGAATGGCCCAGGGTGTCCCTGATGGAAAAATTTCCTGGCCAAAGCCAGAATTGAACTAACAGCCTCTGTGTCTCCTGGCCACTTCCCTCCCACCTAAGCTGAAAAGGCTAAAAGTTAGTACAGAAAAACACCATCTACAGTGTTCCCTGATTTATTTATTTTTAAACCAGGGGAGTAAGGTTTTCACTACTTCATTGGGAGCAGACAGAGCTGCCTGCAGCTGAACTGAGGTTTTGTTGTCTCTTGGGGAATGGAAGAAAAACAACAACAACAGCAATGCAATGCCTCTGTAGAATGGTTTAAAAAAAGAAAATAGGAACCTGACTGTACGGAGTACTCTTCATTAAAAAAAGAAAGAAATATATTGACAAGATAGGAAGGGGGAAAGGCAGACAAAAGTTCTCTGAAGTATTTCTCAACTCTGCCCCTACTGTGTGATGCACACGGGGATAAGGGGGGCTGCTGGCGGGGATCCTCAAGGAAAAGCTTGTCTATAGTTCTAATCCCAAAGCCCAATTCTCATAAGATTTAAGGGTGGTTTAATTAAAACAATTAAATACTTAAGCAGTACTGCAGCTTAAGACAAAATGAAGGTGAGGAAACCTTCCACTAAAACTGCAAGACTGTCTTCTTCCCATTTCAAAGGCACCCCCTGCTTGAAACTGATCAATGCGCAGAGCCTCTGGCATGATGTTGTTGTTGTTGGAGGCGTGGCCTCCTGGGGGGGGGGTAATCCAATGAAGGAACTGCATTTGCCCGGGGTAGGGTGGGGGTGTGCAGCGAAAAGGGGGATCGGGTCACCAGGCCAAGAGTTTCCCGATCTTTCTCCCGTTCGCTGAGAGATAATCCCTTCTCCACGTTTGGCCCAAGAACTGTCCGCTCGTCCCACGGGGCCTTAGGACGGGGGGGGGGGGGGGTTAAAGAGGCGCTTCCTTTCACTGAGCGAGGAATCACACTGGCCATGACGAGGGACTCGCACGGTGCGACTACCGTCTGGTTCAGACAGGAAAATCCAAATCTTCCCGAACGTTTCCCACTGACTCCACCTCGGACTCCAGGTCGCAGCAGCGCGCACCCGCCGTGCCGCTCGACTCGTTTCAGTCCCGTGTGCGCCCTTGTAGGCTGCGGTGACTTCTCGCGCCCAGACGTCGCTGTGGGGTGTGCAAAATTGCAGCCTGACGCACCCCTCCCCTCTCTTGCCTTCCGCCGGGCATGGAGCCGGTCAACGCTAAGGCACGCGTCTATGGTCCGACAGCCCGAGGAGGGCCATGGCGCTTACTCCCGAGTAAACGTGGCACGCCGTCGAGCCGCTTTCTGCGTGATTCAGCGAAAGGAGGAGGTGCCTTCGCACCCGCGGCGGGTTGACTCGTGTCATACACAAACCTGGGGGCCAGGCGCACGGCGTGAGCTCCGCACGCACAATGCCGCCAAGCCGGATTACTCAGGGGAAAGTTCCTTCGCTCACATGCAGAGCGCGCTGCCCACTATGCCCCCTGCCGCCGCCCTGGCTGTTGCAGGAGGCTCCCCCGAATATTTGGCGACTGACTCCGACAAAACGGCCTGTGCGAGGGGGGCGGCCTGGCCGCAGCCTCGTATCAAGAAGTTCCTGCACTCCCCGACCCCTCCCGCTGCTGATGCGCAGTCCCAGACTCCGTGCACGTCTGTGCAGAGACGAGGGGCAGACGGGGCTGCGGCTCTTTCCGGCGCCTTCCAACCGGCCGCGCTTCTTCCCCGCGCCAGGCAAGGCCGAGGCCTGCCTTCCGTCCTCCGGCCCCCGCCCGCGGGCTGCAGTGCTGCGGCGGCAGGCGCCGCTGGCCTCACGTGGCGAGCCGTGTGCTCGTGCCGCTCGGAGCCTGGCTGCCGGGGGAGGGCGCCGGCCGTGGGCAGGCGGATGGGCAGTCACGCACCCGGGCCAGGCACCCCCGCGCCGCTGCTCATTGCGGGACGCTTGCGCCCTGCCCCTCCGACCGAAGCGCCTGGAGCCCTGCCTGGCTTTTCCCTACAGCAACAGGCTCCCAAGCCCCCCCCCCCCCCTCCACGCCCGCTCGCGCAAGCGGCCACACGAGGAGTCTGGCTGAATGCGCGGGAATGACCTCGACGGTGCCAGTTCAGACGCGCGCCCTGCCAAAGGCTCCCAGGCGTGGGAGCCGGAAAACGGACTTTTGGAAATCCAGGGAAGCGAGTATTGACGCGGGATAGCCCCCTCCGCGCCCCATGCACGTCCGGAGTCACATTACGCGTCCTGCACTCATGCCAACTCTAAACGCAACACATAAGGGGACAGCAAAGCAAAGCCCTTCCGAGAGGGATCCTGCACTAGGCACACTTCCCCGCCCCCGGCACTTTCGTGTCACGAGGCAGCGTCGCGGGACCGCCGTCCGAGCCCCTGCAGCCTTACTCGCCATATGTTTACTCAGAGGCCGGGAGCCCTGCGGTCAGTCGCGCAGGCCTGGGGACTTAGCCATAAGGGGCAGACCGGGACGTTTTCCGTCCACTCCTACATCCTTTAAAATCTTTTCCAGAAGTCCGATTCGAATCGGAACTGCGGGCATGCGTGCGTGTCTTTGACGCACAGACTTTTTTGTTTTTCTTTTCAACCTCTAGTCGCCGGACACGTGTGGCTGCGGGCCTCTAGGGTGCAAGAGCCAGACGCGCTTAGGCGCTCGCCTTAGTAGGCTGCTTTCTCTGCCCCCACCCCCCACACGATCTCCTGAGGCTTTCCCTCTCCCGCCGCCTCTGAGCGCGGGCAGAAGAAGCCCGGGCGAGCTCAAGCGCGCCCCCTCCCGGGGTGCCCGTATTGCGCCAGGGAAGGCGACGGCTTCTCCGGCTGTCCCCGCCCGGCGGCGTCCCTCCTCCTCCTCCTCTCCTCCTCCTCCGCGAGCCGGGCGCCTGCCTGGTACGTTCCGCACGTGAGGCGGCGACTGGGGCTGGCTGGCCAAAGCGCGGCTGGCTGAGGGCGGGCGCCAGGGACACGGAGCCACTGCCGCGGCTGGCGCGCTCCCTGCCCCGCAGCCCCGGCCGGAGGGCTGCATGTGCCGCGGCTTGGCTTTCGGAGCTTCGGCGCCCGCATCCGCCCGAGCCCAGCCGGAGACGCCGGCAAGCATGGAGGAAGGGATCGCTCGCCTGCAAGAAAGGCAGGGGTTGGAACAGCGCGATTTTCTCGGGTAAGCGGCCGGCACTCCGCCTGCCATGCAGGGGTCCATTCCGACGTGCACGGCGAACTCGTGGTGCAAGTCTGGATGGCGACCTTTGAGCAGTGGCTCGGCGCCGGGGTGCTGCTTTCAGTGCTTCTTGTGCTGGTCTTTGCTTTTGCTCTTATGCCCCGTTTACATCTTTGGATCTGCACACCTGACCTCCTTTGGCAAATACAGACGTGGGGTTTGGGGTCCCCCCCCCCCCAAGCAGAGAAGAGAGAGCCTCTCTCTGACAAGGGCTGAGTTTCTCTTTCCTTTCCCTCCCCCATCCCTTTTGCAGACTGGATTACCCATCTTTGTATATTTGCAAACCCAAGAGAGGCATGAAGAGAGAGGACAGCAAGGTACAAATAAGTTTCCAGTAGTCTTCCAAAACTGTGAGATCCTTTCTGCAGAATGGGCATGAATCTGAGCTGGACGGGGAGCAGCCCCACTTCCTCTCTGCTATCCCTAGGGTTTTTATTCTCATCTAATGGCCGGGTGGGTGTATGGGGATGGGTGGAGGGGAGATTCTCAGGAGGGGGGGGGCTGGTTGGCAGGAAAGGTGCTTAAATATCGATTGGCCTTCTAGTAAATGTACTGTTGGTCCTCCTGCCTGGTTTTTCATTAGGAAACCTACAAACTGCCACACAGATTGATAGAAAAAAAGAGGCGAGATCGGATTAACGAGTGCATTGCCCAGTTGAAAGATTTATTACCTGAGCATCTGAAATTGACGGTAAGTCCAGCCTCTGTATGTATCAGTACGACCAATATGTCTTTCCCGGTCCTTCTGTGTCTTCCAACTAGTGACAATAGTTGCAAACTGTAATTTGCCAAAGTCTTTGCAGTAAATGAATGAGGCATATGTTGGGGGGTAGGGTGGAAAGAGACCATTCAATCAAACCCATACCTGAACTCAGAATGAAATCTTCCTTAGAAGCAGGGCTTACTTCTGCGCCAAAGTGCACTGGATTAGAGGAGTTTGTCATGCTTTTAGAGTTTCCATACGTTTAGCAGGGATCCCAGGGGATTATAGAATCCTAGAGTTGGAAGAGACCATACAGGCCTTCTAGTCCAAGCCCCTGCTCAGTGCTGGATCAGCTGAAAACATCTAGGATAAGTAGCTGTCCAGCCACTTCTTAAAGACCACCAGTGAGGGGGAGCTCACCACCTCCTTAGGTAGCTAAATCCACTGCTGAACTACTCTGTGTGAGGATCTTCAGTTACCCAGGAAAGCAAAACCTTGACTTGAAGCAAAAGATTTATTTTATTGAGTAAGCAAATACACGCAGCCAGGTATTGTCGAAAATGAGGTAGATAGCATGAGATACAACATAGAACTCCGGACCCTGCAACCCCACCCCCGTGGGAACCCAGGGAAAGCAGGAAGACTTCAAACAGTCACAACAACCAGATAAGGAGATCCTAAAGTTGCATTCTGGAGAGGAATGGGGACGGATGGGGAAGAGGTGAGAGATGCAAGGGGAAGGGAGGAATGTAGGAAGGAACATCCGGAATAGTAAATTAACATCAGTGCAATAAAACATGACCAACAGGTCAGATCAACAACATACCCAACATATTTGCAACCTAAATAAACAATCTAAAATCATGACAGAAACGACAGAGTTCTGACATTTTGACAGTGATTTTTTTCCTGATAGGTAGCTGGTACTGTTCTACATGTAGCTTAATCCCATTACTGCAGGTCCTACCCTCTGCTGCCAACAGGAATCTTTCCCTGTCCTCCAAGTGACAATCTTTCAGATACTTAAAGACCACTGTCAACCTCCTTTTCTTCACGCTGAGCATTCCTAAGTCTCTTGGCCTTTCTTCATAGGGCTTGGCCCCCAAGATCACATCCCTCACCCCATGTAATAGACGTGCTTTATCCAAGAGCATCCCTATAGCTTCATCAGAGAAACATCCCAAATTCTGCAGATGTCTCACATGGGGTGCACATGAATGCTGTCTTTTTAGGCAGAGTAAGCGTTCTATGCCAAGCAAGTTTGGTAAAGTTTGGGGGAAGGAGAAGGGCTGCTCTTCTGTGATGATGGCTAATCCCAAGGCCTTTTCTCACTTGGCAGACACTGGGGCATCTGGAGAAAGCAGTCGTCTTGGAATTAACGTTAAAACACTTAAAAGCTTTAACTGCCTTAACAGAGCAACAGCATCAGAAGATCATTGCTTTACAGAATGGTGAGTAAACTGCAGCACCCGAGGGGCGGCTGGGCAGAGGGGAAGAAGAAGAGTTGTTTATTATCCTGCTTTTCACTACCCAAAGGATGCTCAAAGCGGCTTCCCTTTCCTCTCCCCACAACAGACACCCTGTGAGGGAGGTGAGGCTGAGGGAGCCCTAATATTACTGCTCAGGCAGAACAGCTTTATCAGTGCTGTGGTGAGCCCAAGGTCACCCAGCTGGCTGCATGTGGAGGAGGAGTGGGGAATCAAACCCAGCTCGCCATATTATACGCTGTCACTCCTAACCACTACACCACGACTGAAAAGTTTGGGGATCTCAAGGGACATTCTTTCTGGTTGAAGGAGAATTGTAAACTAGCGCCTAAGATAAATTCCAGGGAAGAGCCACTGCTGCCTCACAGCCATTGCTTTTGCTGTCCGGATTAAGTAGTATGTGCTTTGCAGGCCAATCCTGTGTGCCTTTACTATCCACACTGGCTTTAATGGGGCTTTTCTATCAAGTCAGTGTGCCTGGGATTGCAGTGCGATAGTCAGAACTTGCAGGTTTACTCAGAAGCAAGCCCCACTGAGTTCATCTGGGACTGCCTCCTGAAGTCATGGGGTTATAGCCATGCAGCCCTCTCCAGCGTGTTTTGGAACAAAGCTCTCTGGCTTATTCCCAAACAAGCCAACTGAGGATGTGCCATTCAGCTGTGTGTCACTTTACTGAGTGACTGTAGAATCCAGTGGTGCATACTTCCAAGCTAGGCAAACTTCCATAGAAGCACAGGCATCCCCTCCTCTTCACAATAATATTCCATAAACCACAGGTGTTGATTCAGTGCTGATAAGAGTCTCAAGCATAATGGTCAAGTGCAAATATTCCTGTATCCAGGTAACTTTTATAACAGGGACAGGGCAGAGTAATGTCATGCCCACGATTCCGGGGGTATCAAGACTGACTTCTTTGCTTCTGTTTCCTGTCCGTTGTTGCAGGGGAACGGTCTCTGAAGTCTCTCCTGCAATCTGACCTGGATGCTTTCCATTCGGGATTCCAGACATGCACCAAAGAAGTCTTGCAATACCTGACCAGGTTTGAAAGCTGGACTTCCCGGGAGCAGCGATGTGCTCAGCTCATCAGCCACCTGCACACAGTTTGCACCCGGTTCTTCCCTGGCCCCCAGCCCCCGGCCGCTAAGGTTTGCAGCAGCAAGGAGACTGTGTGCTCCACCTCCCCTGAGCAGCAAGAGCAGGCCAGCCCTAAATTGGAGAGCCAGCCACACTGCGTACCGGTCATCCAGCGGACTCACAACAGCGGCAGCAGTGCCCCTCCCCACAGCAGCGGGGAGCTCGGGGAGAACGACACAGACACGGACAGTGGCTATGGCGGGGAGGGGGAAGTCAGGCCGGAAGGTGAGAAGAGCCAGAGCCACCCGGTGGTCAAGCAGGAGCCCTCGAGGGACGAGGCAGCCCCCTTGGCCAAGAGGCCGAAGCTGAACCACCATAGCGGCAACAGCAGCCCTGCCTCTGGTATGCCAAGCCCTGAGCAAGCAGTGGCTGCCCTCTTGAGACCAGACCCAGCCCTGCTGAGCTCCCTGATGTCCTTTGGTGCTCTGGGGGCCGGTGGAGGCCGGGGTGGCGGAGGGCCCTTTGGGCAGCAACCAGTCGCTCCCTTCTGCCTGCCTTTCTACTTCATCTCCCCATCAGCAGCTGCCGCCTACATGCAGCCCTTCCTGGACAAGAGCAACCTGGAGAAATATCTCTATTCGGCCTCCGCTGTTTCTCTTCCTTTGATCTACCCAGGAATTCCGGCTCAGGCTGCAGCCGCTGCAGCTGCCTTCCCCTGCCTCTCCCCAGTGTTGGCAGCGGCAGAGAAAGCTAGTTGCTCCTCGCCCTCCTCCTCAACTCTCCTATCTCCCGAGGCTGCCTCTCCTGCCCGGCACCTTCCCCACTCCTTTGCCTGCAGCCTCGGAGCGCTCGGCCTGGACGTGGATCTCCCCACACAAGAGCAGCCTTTGCCACCTGGAAAGGAGAATCCCTGAGGACCAAGGACACCCCCCCCCCCTTTGTGATTCCTGCTCAGGAGGAAAGAGGCATCCCTTGTAAGGGTGAACAGCATCCCTGCCCCCTTTCCCTGAATGTTTTTGAAGGAGATCTGGACTAGGTGGGCCATTTGTTATTAGGAGAAAGAGAAGGCTTCCTGTTTCTCCCTGTGATTTTTCTGAGAGCTCCATTCCCATCCCCCATCCCCCAATGCATTTCTCATACTTTTAAACAGTGCTTTTCATTTGCACATATTGTCAGTCTGCCGATTCCCTCCCTCCCCGTCAAAGAGAAGCAAATAGATTGAGTGTTATTGGGGGGGAGGGCAGAGTTGAACCTTCTTCGTATCGAAAGGGTTCTAAGATTCAGGGAAAGAGTGTCCTGTATCTTAGGCTGAATAGTCAGTAGGTGGGATATGGTGCTGATGTGGTAATGATGGGCGTAAGGGTATCATAATGGTAATGTGCGGAGCAAGATCTCCCGTGCCTGACTCAAAACTGAGGGATGCTGTCCACTGGCATCTCGTGCATGTGCCCCGTCAGCATGAAGGGAACCATGGAACTACCGTAGCATGCTCTTGGACCTCCCCCATTCACTTCAGGGGATTTCTGTGCTGAATAATTTTCCGGCGGATTGTACTCATTGGTGGTGGGGAGGTGGCAGGCAGTGCCTCTTTCCTCTGAGCTAACGAACGCTGGGATTGTCAGCACTCCAACTTGGGAGATCCATTCCCTCAAAATCCCAGGTTGCTGGTCTTACTTAGGAGTAGTCCGAGGCCTGTGTCATGACTCTGTAATAAGCGGCTTTGAGGAGAGCGGCCTTAAGATCCCCAGAGACGTTGCTGATGAACTGCTGACACCTTAACAAATGACAAAAAGTCTTTGGGCACAACCCCTGAAGCACAATGCAATGAAGCATATTGGCTGGTGGCAGCGGGGCCGGCTTCCTGCCCCATGCCACTCTCCTGTGACCTGAGAGCCAGAGACCATTTATTCCAGGGGGACAGAGTCCAGATATGCATGCGGTACTCAGGGAGGTGTCGCTTCTCTGAGTCCTGCTCCCATTTGCAGTCCAAATGGCTCAGGGAGAGCCCAGGAAATGTGGTAGGATTGCAGCCTATGGCCCACCAGCAGAAGTGTGCCTCATATTTCCTGGATGCTTGCCAACATGTTGAACGAGGATGAAAGCAGCAAGGAAGGGATCCCCCTCACTTTCCCAGGATCTTTTCCATGAGGGCCTCTTTCAGTTCTTTTCGGGAACTTGCACTGAGTTGGCTGATTGGATCAGTCCCTTTGTGGGAAGATCAGGGGTGGGGCAAGAGGAGGGGGGAGAGAGCAGAGATGAGAAGAGCCTTTCTGTGTTTGCACTTTATTGAGAAACAGGCCGTCATGTGAGTGAACTGACCTTGTTCAAATCATGGGGTTGCCTTGGACACTCAGAGCTGCCCTGTCTTCAACCAGGAGGGTTAGTTGCCCCAAAAATGTGAGAGGTGTTCCACAACTTTTTGTTGAACAAAAGTAAAATGATTTGCCTACGTGGTTATGGTTAATGCTGCCATATTGTAGATTTTATAGATTACCCTGTTACGTGCATTGAACACTGCATTGAACAAAGAAAAAAAAGTTCTTTACCCCTTGCCAACATCCACTTACCTTGCGTTGTGACAAAAGGAGGAAAAATGGGTGGCCAGTTTTCTGCACTAGCCTTGTCGTTGTGCCTTTCACAGCAGCTGAAACACGCATGCCCCAAGGCCCCCTGGTGCCCCCATCGCTGGGCCAGCTCAAGATACTTGGTCACCCGAAAGAGGATAGGTTCATCTCCTCCAGGGTCCACCACAGTACCTCCCGGGCTACTGAGCACCTTCCTAGTGTCAGCCCAAGAACTGGCCCTACGTGCTAGATCTGCCATTTCCACTGGTGTCCAGCCAGTTTAGCAGTCTTGAAAGAACACTGTGTGTGTGTGTGTGAGAGAGAGACAGACAGACAGAGAATGGGAAAAGATATACTTTAGCACAGGGGTAGTCAAACTGCAGCCCTCCAGATGTCCATGGACTACAATTCCCATGAGCCCCTGCCAGCATTTGCAGTTTGACTACCCTTGCTTTAGCATCTGTTCTCTGGCTTTTTATTGCTTCTACTGGAGAAAAAAGTTCAGCTTTTCCCAACATGGGAGCCCAGTGGTAGAAATTGCTTCCTGCCCCGCTGCTCATAGGGCACAGGAGGTCAAGAAATTGAAAAGCCTCAGACGAGATATCTATCAGTAATGTAAAAGGGGTGTTGGGCATGGGAGGGTTATGGGCCAAGACTTAGTCATGGAGTCTTTCCGTCTCCAAACATCCAAATTTCCCTTTCTGGGGACTGTTGCCAGACACCAGATAATCGTATTGCTAAAGCTTTGTTAATAAGGCTTAAGCCAAGAATCTTGCCTAGATATTTTTAGTTTGTTGCCAAGGTAGCACTGTGAGAATTCTCACTTGAATGTTATGTAAGAGGTGAGACGCAACCGTCGGGAGGGAGACAATACCAGGGGCCTCTTAGTCATTTGCTGCTGCTGCTGCTGTTGCTACTGTTTGCCTCAAATGCTGTGTTGAAACAACAATGGTATTTTCTTTTCTTTTTTTTAATCTTACTAGCCTACTGAGTGGCTGTATGTAAATAGTTGTTAATACATCCAATGAATGATGTCCAGCACACTATTTTTGTAGGGAAAAGATGTGTTGAAATATTTTGAGTTTAAAATAACTCTTTGAAGAGAAATTGCAGGGGGGGGGAGTGCAGTTTTGTTACAAAGGTCATGCATCATAAAAGCTTATGCTGTCTTAAATTATTTTAAAAGTAAATACAGTCTGCAAGAAACGAGCTGTTTTAAGAACAGTTTAGTATGTGAAATATTAGGAATCAGTCTTTATATTTGGTATTTTCCCACACTCAATGAATGCTACTATCTAAATATT
The DNA here is from genome assembly GCF_049243985.1 of Paroedura picta. Classification (NCBI taxonomy): domain Eukaryota; kingdom Metazoa; phylum Chordata; class Lepidosauria; order Squamata; family Gekkonidae; genus Paroedura; species Paroedura picta. Next base: position 51,948,386 of record NC_135373.1, read on the forward strand.
TCCACAATATTGTGATTTAAACAAACAAATCTTAACTAAAGAATAAAAAACTTTTAATATACAAGCTTGGTTGTTTGGTAACTAAAGTTCCCGTAAATTATAGAACAGTTCCCTGAAAATATGTGTGGTAAAGATAGGGATGTGCAACTTGAAAATAATTGGCATTTATCAAAGCTCGACATTGAGCTGAAAAATATAGATATTTCCAGTTTTCAGTTATCCAACTACAAGTTTGGTATTTGAAGAACTGTTTTTTTTATACCCCACTTTTCAATCTCAAAGTGGCTTAGAATCTTAAAGTGGCTTAGAAATACCTTTCCCTTTCTCTCTTTGCACCATAGGGCTGAGAGAATTCTCTGAGAACAGCTCTAAGAGAACTGTGACTAGCCCAAGGTCACCAAGCTGACCGCGTGTGGATTAGCCAGCATGTAATGGATTAACCCCTACATCACTCTGGTTCTCTGTTCTCCCCCTGCCCCTAGATTCTCACATTTGGCAACATGATTTTCTCTTCAGAATTGATGTGGATGGCTAGAGATGCTGTTTTTGAGTAAATTCCCCGCACATTGCTGCTAGTACCTGTGAAGCTGACTAACTGATGAAACTTCCAATTTTCAAGTGACTTGGACCACCTGAGCAAGGTACCCCAAGCCATCCTTCATTGTTTGCTTTGGGGAGGGGGATTCCATACTTTCCCCAGGACAAAGAACAGCCAAAGACACAGGAACAAGCAAAGCAACCCCTGGTCAAAAGCTTCTCAAGCAGATGGAGTGAACAAATCCAAAGAACCAGTGCAGAAGCACACAACCTGAGAATCTAAATGGTAATCTAAACCCCAGGTAATAGGATCACTGCACAAACCTAACAAATGTAGAATCAGAAAATCCGAGTCAATATACAACCTAGTCCATGTCAGTCCCTAGAATCCCCTGCAAAACACAAAACTGACAAGCAGCTTATGCAAAGAATTCCAGTCCTTTTCTGGAGACCTGAATATATCTGGAAAATATTGATTAGGTTTTTTCAGTTATATATTTGGATTGGATAGATCCGCACATGCCTATAGGACAATGAGTTTTTCTAAAGACTTAAAGACTGGCATGACTTTTGGAGTTCTTTTCATTTTGAGGCAAGAAGAAAAAGTTGGTTCTTACATGCCGTTTTCTCTACACGAAGCTGTCTCAAAGCAATTTACATCTGCCTCCCCTTTTCTCTCTCCTCAACCATATGCCTGGCAGAAGAGCTCCCTCTTGCAGGCCCTGCAGAACTGCTTTAGTTCCATCAGGGCCCTGGTCTCCTCCGGGGACTCATTCCACCAGGTGGGGGCCAGGACAGAGAAGGCTCTGGCCCTGGTTGAGGCCAAGTGGAATTTTGGGACAGGGATCCTTAGCTGGTTGGTAGTGGTAGAGTGTAGGGCTCTTTGAGGCGCATGGGCCAAGAGGCGGTCCTTCAGGTACACTGGGCCCTGACTGCATATGGCCTTAAAGGTAATTGCCAGAATCTTTAGCCTAATCTGGAATTTGACTGGTAGCCTTTGCAGCAGATGGAGGATGGGCCAAATGTGGGATCTCTATGGTTTCTGTGAGGACCCTGGCTGCTGCGTTTTGGACCAGCTGTAGTTTCCGGATCAAGGCCAAGGGCAGTCCTGTGGAGAGCGAGTCCAGCCTAGAGGTGACCATTGCATGGATCACTGTGGCTAGGTGTTCTGGAGCCAGGTAGGGAGCTAGTAGTTTGGCTTGGTGGTGGTGGTAAAGTGCCAGCCATGCTACCTTTGTGACCTGGGCTTCCATGGTGAGGGAAGCATCCAGGATCACGCCCAGATTCCTGGCAGTCACTGAGAGCTGCACACCATCCAGGATGGGCAGACGCACTTCCTCACATGGACCCTTCCTGCTCAGCAACAGGACCTCCGTCTTTGAAGGATTGAGCTTCAGACGACTAGAGCCACCTTATCACTGCTTCCAGGCAGCTGCCTAATGCTTCTAGGGGAGAGTCAGGGCAGCCATCCATCAGGAGGAAGAGCTTCTCAAAGTTAAGCCAGTACACCCTGCTTCTCTATTGTTAGGCTGTACATCAATGGATGCTCAGGGAAACTTTTAAGCATCCTGGCCTACCTCCATTGCACAAATACTAGGTGGGGCGATAGATAGATAGATAGATAGATAGATAGATAGATAGATAGATAGATAGATAGATAGATAGATAGATAGATAGATAGATAGATAGATAGATAGATAGATAGATAGATAGATAGATAGATAGATAGATAGATAGATAGATAGATAGATACCTGGAAACTGCAATTCAGCAAAGCTAAACTTGTGTCCCAGGCACAAATATTTGAAAGGCTCTTAATTGTCACAGGAAGGGATGGGGGTGTGAGAGAAAGTAGGCATAAACTGAATGCCCCAGAGTCCCTTGCCTTGTCATAGCATGGCAGAGTGCACTCTTATCTGGAGTGGGACTGGTATGTGGGCATATACAGCCATACACTATTTGAATCCTGAGCCAAATCAGTTGACCCTTGACAAAACTAAGGCCAGCAGCTGCCCACGCCTGAAAGCCCAGCTGTGCTGCAACAATGGGAAAAAAAGAGCAAGGGAGCACTTGTAGTTTATTATGTAACATTATATTAAGAGCTTCAGAGCTTTTGGAGTGCAGGAGTTGTGGATGTAAATTCCAAACAAGTCAGGTATACATACATAAAGCTTATGTTTGCATCAGGAAGCGTCTCAAAAGATAATTGTGTGTCCTCTGCTGGCCTGCTGGTATCAGTTACCTTATTTCATAACACTACGGATAGGAGAGAAACATACTGGTTTCATAACACCATTGAGAAGCAGCCTTGTGACTTGAGATCATCACAGGCAAAGCTCCTGAGTGGGCAGACTACACTACACAGCTTGGCTCAGGTTGCAGAGGCCCATGGCACTATCTTGACATGCTGGCTCAGTAGAGTGCTGGAAGCATGGGGCCAGGCAGGCCCAAGAACAGACCGCGTGGTGTGGGCTGGGTGCAGAACCAATGCAGCCTGATAGCGGCCATCTTATTAAAATCAGCACTCCTTTGGGCTCACCTGCATAAGACCTTTGGATCTTGAGCATCTGCCACACCATTTCTCTGTACCAAAAGTAGATGTCAGGATAGGGTCCACATGGAGAAATCTTCCTTGTTGTTGGAAGTGTTCAGAGAAAAGGAGGCATTGTTTCCCCTAGGTAAGAATGGTATGGAATCGTGGGAGGTTTGTTGTCTCCCACTGCCATGTCTGGGGGTGGTTTGCTTGTCTGAATCACCTGGAACCATTGCCCTACAGGAGAGCAGATTGGATCCAGTGCAAAAAACTCCATGAGGTCCGTGCAAGAATGCTGGATCTTCCTGGCTTTCCTTTCTTCCTACAGCCATTTCTGGCTCCTGGAGAGTTATTCCTGAGGTCATGGAATCCACATAGAGTCATAGACACATGGATTGAGGCTGCAGTAGAAACAGGTAAGGGGGGAAATTGCGCCTTTCTTCCTTTTCTGTGAACACAAGAAGCAGGGGGGAGCAATTTTATCCTTACTCCAAACTTCATCATTCCCACCCTAGGCATAGCTACTTCTGACAGGCCTCACAATCCATACATCTCTAGGGTCAGAAATGGCTGGTGTGGGGGAGAGAAAGCCAGGAAGACTGGCAGTCATAGGAATCTTCCATTGACTGATCACAGGATCCAACCCAGCGTCCTTGCTACTGTGTGTGGTCACAACCCATTGTGTTTGCATTCCACCTTGGTGCCAGCTGGGGTAAGCTGAGGATAAGGAAGAAAGCCTTCCACTCTCTTGTACACAGTCCTGCAAGGGGCCTGAAAGGAACACAAAGGCCAGCACTGAAGGAGATGGAACGATTATTTGACCAAGAAACAAATCTCCAAGCGTAAATTTAGAAGTTACTGAGATCGTGGTGAAATTATTAGAGTTTTACTGTGGGGATAATGAAGCAGTCACAACAATATCAGGCATACAGCCAGAATACCAAATAGCAGAACGACAACCTTAACTGCACAATATAATCAGAGTCCAGCACTCTTCCTCAGAGTGCTTGCACTCGAAAGCTCATGCTCTGAATAAATCTTTGTTGGTCTTAAAGGGGCTACTGGACTCTGATTTTATTGCGCTACTTCAGACCAACACGGCTACCCATTTGAATCTACTTTAACTGCAAACAGACTTGTGGCTCTGCAGTGGGGTAAAGCCTGGAAAGGTCAGGGTTTGGGGAGGGCAGGGACCCCATCAGGGTACAGTGCCACAGAGACCCCCCTTGAAAGTAGCCATTCTCTCCAGGGAAGTTGATCTCTGTCATCTGGAGATCAGTTGTAATTCTGGGAACAACACGGTGCAACATGTCTCACACAAGCAGGAGAAGTAAGAGGCCAAGAGGAGTAGAGCGAGAGGGTGAAGCTGAGGCTGTCTGTGCAGGTTCCAGGCTGAGGGCCAGATCCTCAGGCATGGAGGGTTCCCAAATGTCAGGACAGCCATTAATCCCCAAAAGGGAAGAGGAGCAGAGAAAGGCATGCTAGTATGTGTCAGGGATGGGACTTTTTGGTTTGTGCCTTGGGGGCGAATTCAGGCCTCTGCTTTGATGTCCCAAGTTACATGATAACAGACGATTCCTCTTGCTTAGGCTTGGAGGGGATCCTGGTTACCTGGTTGGTGGGCTCACTGATTGGCTGGAGGAGAAAGGATATTTTCCTATAAAGAGAGAGGCAGTTTTACTCAGCATATTGAACTGAGATTTTCAGAGGGAATTTGAACTAGCTTGCATTGGGCCTGTATTGGGTCTTCATTTACGGTCTGGGGCTAGGCAAGAGGGGGAATGTGTCTCTCTGAGACTTCCTTTGCAGTAAGCATTAGTCCCCCCTTAAAATCGATTTGGAAACTCCATCTGGTGCGGAATACTACTGCTCATCAGTTATTGGGAGCTAGGTGGAACATGCATATTACTCCGACTCTGCAGTCACTCTGCCAGCTGCCCATCGGTTACTGGCTCAATTTAAAGTATGGGCTCTTGCACACAAAGCTCTTCATGACCTTGGAGGCTGCCTGCCTGCCTGAGTCCCACCACAGCAGCTTTGTTCATCCAAGCAGGGACTTGTGCAGGTGCTAACTGGGAAACGGGCAACCTCAACAACTGCCTGCACCGGTGCCTTCTCTGTTGCGGCCTTCACCTTCTGGAACCAGCCTGAGGAGGGCAGGAAAGCTCCCACTCTCCTGGCTTTCTGCAAATTGTGCAAAACTGAAATAGTCAAGAAAATTTTTCTATACAGACAATAGGGTCGTGTGGAAAAATCATTGTGGACTCTGGTCTGTACTAGTGTGTATAGTTTACTGTGGATTGATCCTAGTGTAATTTTGCATTATTTAATGTGTCTTGCTACCACACAGAGCCAGCGTGGTATAGTGGTTAAGAGCAGTGGCCTTTCATCTGGAGAACTGGATTTGATTCCCCATTCTGCACTCCTCCACATTCAGCCAGCTGGGCAGCCATGGGCCAGTCACAGTTCTCATAGAGCTGTTCTTGCAGAGCAGTTCTCTCATCTCCACCTACCTCACAGGGCATCTGTTGTGGGGAGAGGAAGGGAAGGTGATCATAAGCCTCTTTGGGGCTCCTTTGGGTAGTGAAAAGCAGGGTATTAAAAACCAGCTTTTCTTCTTCTTCACAAGAAGGATCACTTCCCGCCTGCCCCTCTCCCTGTTCTCCTCCTACCTATGGCCAGACTTTAAACCGTAACTTCTTTGTGGTAGAGTTTTACTGCAGAAGTTCTATGACAAACTGGCAAGATCTTGGGAAGATGTGTTTGCAATGCTGTACCTCCCTCACACAAGGTGGTCTTTATGTCATCAAAAATGGAGTCCAATGGCACCTTTAAGACCAACAAAGATTTCTTCAAGGTGTGAGCTTTCATGTGCAGGCACACTTCCTCTGACAAAATGTATGTCATTAAGCCAGCCATGACATTGTCCCTGTCTTGCACATATTTTCCAGAAATTACTTCTCTGAGAATGAGAGAGGCAGCACAACACCGGCAGCTGGTTTGTCAGTGCACCGGGTGTATCTTTTTTCCAAGTTGCACACATGTCCTCAGGAAGCATGACCCCAAGAGGGCAAAGAGATCAGAAAGGATTTATTTTTTAGAGACAGGTCCATGTCACCGAGGACCACAAGGCCTGGGCAAGGTGCAGGGCTAAACCGGATACCGCCGAGAAACAAAGGCTTTGGGAGGGCAGATGATAAGCAGAAGCTCCGAGGTTTGGAAGAGGCGAGACTGATCAGCTGGTTGCCTGGCGATAAATCTGGGCAGACATCACCGGTTCTCCTCACACAGTTCAAAGTGCAGGGCTTGTCGTAGAGACGGGAGGGAACGACTGGGGCGGGCCTATCACATGGCCACACACATGTGAGGGCGCATAATGGGGAGGCATGTGATACATCGCCTGGCTGCTTGGCCTCTGACAGGGCTGGCCCTCTGCTGAGGGGGAAGGGGGGAGAAGCGAGCAAGCTTGCTGTGGCTGGAAAAGGAAGGGCGAAGGGAAACAGAGAGCCTCTCCAGCCAAATGGCTTTGTTTGGGCACGGGCTCCGTGTCCTTTGAATAGCTCAAGCATGGAGAGAAGTTTGGAGGCACGACAGACCAACCCTGTTGAATGGCTGTCCGTAATTGTAAGTAGGGTTGCCAACAGGTCTGGAGAAAATGTTCTGTTCCTTAAACGGAGACGTAAGATGTGGCAATGGGCAGCTTTTCAGTGCAGCCAGGCAAATAACAATAATGTCCACATATAACGTTAAGCCTCTATTAAAAGGACTGCTGCAGAACCAGAATCAGGAAGAATTCCTTTGGGGAAGGCATTTTGGAAACTGGGTCTGACACAGAGGATAATTTTACTCAACGACATGATCCAAATCCTCAAGGGTTTTGAATGCCTCACCTTAATAGTGGAAATTTTATTTAGGTCAACACCACACCTGAACAATATTTTCTTCCTTCACACATAATTTTTAAGCATAATTCTGGTTCTGTTAAGAACACGTGGCTAACAAACCCCTTGTCCTTAGCCTATCTGTTGCTTTATTGGATGCAATTACATTTCATTCCAAGCAGGAGACAACATTTCAAAACAATTAAATCCTCCGCAATATAAAATCTGTTCAAATAAATCTGTCATGCAGACTCAGCCAACTTCTACAAAGCCACAAAATGCTTCCCTCCCTCCCTCCTTTCTTTCTTTTTCTTTTCCCCTTGGAAGTGTCAAATCTCTAAATCAGAGGAGTGCAAACTGTGGCCCTCCATATGTCTATGGACTACAATTCCCATGAGCCCCTGCCAGCATTTGTAGTCCATGGACATCTGGAGGACCACAGTGACCACCCCTGCTCTAAAGGGAGGAAATGTCAGCTCTCCAGAAGTGATGGGGTTTGGCATATCTGTAAGTTTCCCAAATACAGAAGTATCCCCCCCCCAACCATTAAGCTTCTGGTGCTTTTGTGACATGATGCCACCATTATCAGTTTGCCCAGGAGGCTATTCTGGAGTTCTAGGCGGTGCCAGGGATGTCCCAAAGCCTCCTGCATCAGTGGGCAAGATATGCCCAGCGAGGCCATTAGCACTGGGAATGTACACCAACACTGGACACACCGCAGAAATTCCAAATTTCCTGTTCCTAGAGCCACGTTGACATAGTCGCTAAGAGCAGAGGTTTCTAATCTGAAGAACTGGGTTTGATTCCCAACTCTTCTTCCACGTGCAGCCAGCTAGGTGACCTTAGACTCATTATTGCCCTGTTAGTGTTGTTCTGACCGAGCAGTCCTGTTAGAGCTCTCTCAGCCTCACCTACCTCACATGGTGTCTGTGTGGGGACAGGAAGCGAAGGCAATTGGAAGCTACTTTGAGACTCTTTGACCGTTTATGCACTGGAGGTTTCATGCCAGGCTGCAGGCTGGAGTTTTAGTCGTGGTAGGTTGCTCTACCTCTTCCTGCATCCACAAGGGGGAACATTTGGCCTGGTGCACCTCATCCAGCCCCGATTTGTGCTCCTGCACGGGAGCTGGGGCAGTAAAGTTCCTAGTGCATAATCGGTCTTTGAGCCACTTTGGGTAGTAAAAAATGAGGGACAAAAAAAATCACTTCTTCTGCGCAGAAGTTTGTGAGAGTTTTGGGTCTGTCTCTAAAAGGAAATTGCCTCCTCTGCCAGTAAATCCTAATACATCTACTATTTTTGAATACACACTATACATTTAATGTCAGAGTACTGGCCTGGGATGGGAGATTTTACTCAGTCTGGAAGCTCACTGGGTGACACAGTCACACAGTCTCAGCCTCACTAAGCTTTCTGTGTAGATAAAATGGAGGTGGGGAGAAACATGTATTCTGAGGCTACTCTGAGCTCCTTGATAAAGGGAGAATAAAAATGCAAACAGATTTCATAGTTGAATATGCAACAGACCATCAATCTGCAGCTCCTCAAGCAAGGTGCTAACTGGAACAATGTCTTCCTTCCTTCCTTCCTTCCTTCCTTCCTTCCTTCCTTCCTTCCTTCCTTCCTTCCTTCCTTCCTTCCTTCCTTCCTTCCTTCCTTGTGAGCAACGAAGATGATCTGGGGCCAAGGGACCGAGCCCTATGAAGATAGGTTGAGGGACTTGGGAATGTTCAGCCTGGAGAAAAGGAGGTTGAGAGGGGACATGATAGCCCTCTTTAAGTATTTGAAAGGTTGTCACTTGGAGGAGGGCAGGATGCTGTTTCTGTTGGCTGCAGAGGAGAGGACACACAGTAATGGGTTTAAACTTCAAGTACAACGATATAGGCTAGATATCAGGAAAAACATTTTCACAGTGAGAGTAATTCAACAGTGGAATAGGCTGCCTAAGGAGGTGGTGAGCTCCCCCTCACTGGCAGTCTTCAAGCAAAGGTTGGATACACACTTTTCTTGGATGCTTTAGGATGCTTAGGGCTGATCCTGCGTTGAGCAGGGGGTTGGACTAGATGGCCTGTATGGCCCCTTCCAACTCTATGATTCTATGATTCCCCTTGGTGGTTCTTCCTGTTCCATGTAGCCAGCAGTGGGGCCAAGATGTCCCAGAATTCCTGCTGATCTCCAGATCACACAAAGCAGTTCCTCTCAAAGGAAGGGCAGCCTTGGAGGGTGGTCCTCTATAGCAGTGGTCCCCAACCTGCGGGCCGCGGCCCGGCGCCGGGCCGCGAAGGCTATGGAGCCGGGCCGCAGCTCCCTCTCCCCGCCCCCCCCCCCCCGCAGTAAAAAACTTCCCCGGCCGCAAGCTTGCGGCCCGGGAAGCTACTTACTGCGGGAGGGCGGGAAGAGGGAATCAGGGCCGGGCTGCGCCCGTGCAGGCTGCGCCCGCGCGGCCCGATCCGCGGGCGTGGCTCGCGGGCGCGGCCAGATCCACGGGCGTGGCTTCCAGGTCACCCAGCTGGTTGCATGTGGGGGAGTGCTGAATCGAACCCGGCATGCCAGATTAGAAGTCCACACTCCTAACCACTACACCAAGCTGGCTCTGTGATTATTGTGTGGAGGGAAAGCACTCTGTGTACTTGCAAAAGATCTGCAATCCTGGCACTCAGAACAGGCACTGGCACAGATTTACTTAGAATAGATCCTCCCAAATATCTTGTTTTTTGGTAGTGAGAGGTCATGGGGTTTAAAACTGCCTACTGCCTATTAGCTGTCTTGCCCTCTACAATACAATAGCCGTGTTATCTAGTAAAATATTCTGGAGTTAACTTACATGAAGATTTTGTCCACCTGTCCTTTAACCTTAATTCCCCAATCACGGAGAGGTATTTGAAGATGAAGACTACTGTTTCCTGGAATTAAAGTCCTAGCCCTTTAATCGAGCCTTGATGGACTGTTATTTGCCTCCATACTATGCAAAGGTTTCACTTGGTTATTTCTGCACACTAAAGGACAGGACATAAAGACAGGAGTTGACTGATTATTCATCAGTGAGTCAAAGGCATTCTGCACGTCCTCACAAGCTTGTATTCCTTTACATAGGAAAGCCGCAGTAACTTGGTTTTCAATTAATGGTTAAAAGCAGGCCCTGGGCTGAGGGAAACGCCCCCCTTCCATGACCTCACCACAAAGGAAGAGGCAATGCTGAAATAGTATAAATCTCATTCATTTTCTGCCTGATGCTTGTCACTGCAGCCATTATAAAAGGAGAGAAACAAACAAGAAAGAATCAAAGGACCCAAGGAGAAAAGGTGATGGGGCAGAACAAATGAGAATTAATTTGGCAAAGAAGGGGTTAACTCACCCAGTGCATTTACCAGGGAATTATTTCGGCCAGGCTGGAAAGCCTGAACTGACTGCTGCAAGGAATCTTGGCTTTAAAACATGCCCCCTTTTTTGCACTTTTGGCATTTTGATAGTGAAGTGATACTGATTTCTGTGTATCATTTCTGTTCCAGCTCAGCATCTTGAGTGTATTGCTGCCCTCTTGTGGGAACTGTGCTGAACATCGGATATGACAAATCTGAGCCACCTTGCTCCGCTGCTCAGCATCTCTGCCTACCTGTCCTTGCCCTGTCTCAGCCAAATGTCACAGGACTAACAGCAAACCCGCCCTAGTTGCATGGAATAAATGAGTGAAACATATTCAGTGTGTCAGCAAGACTGAATTGGGGTTGTCTTCCTTCCACCCTGTCCTCACATATTTTGATGGGGCAAGAATATTACCTTTGAGGTGCTAATGAGATCCTGCCACCTGTCCAACAGCTTGGCCCTTGATTACCTTTTAGTAATGAAGACAAATGCCAAAGGAACCTGATGGCTAACCAACTACACAAATCCAGAGACCTCCCCCCCCCCCCACCTGCAGTGTGCCACCTCCTGATGCCACAATTTTTTTGATCTGGATGAGGGTTTGGGATCCAAGGCTTTAGATGTCAGCCAGCCAACATGGCATTGCTGCCAGTGGGTTTCTGTGCTGCTCTCCCAGATGGGCTTTCTGTTTGGATCCCCCAGGCCCTCAGGTTCTCCACTACCTGCCTACATCCCATAAGAGCATGAAATTGCTCTCACATGAAAAATCATGTATTGCATGACTTATCCCAACACAGGACACATTTGTAAATGCATTATTTAGTTCTGAGTAGACTGGGCTATTGACTGGACAAAGAAGATTTTGTCCATTGTTTGCTAAAATATTTAAAAACCAATAACTTAAAAAAATCCTTTCTTTGGTGGATCTGATGCTTATATTAATTACAGAAATTAATTCATTACCTTTATTAGGAAACTTTCCGCTGAAATGAATAGCTACAAGCTTTAACAGTGTTCAGTAATGTTTCGTTCATTTACTCTTGGGGTTATACTCCCCAAAATTAAAGACTTACTGCTCTGAAAATCTGCAGAAAGACATCCGTGTGTAATGGATTCTTCGGCCTTTCCTTGTATGAAAGGTGCTCCAGCCCTTAATCATTTTGGTTATCCTCATGTGTACTTTCCCCAGCTCTGCTTTCTGAGATACAGTGACCAAAACTACACACAGTATTCTGAAATGCTGTACCATAGATCCATGTGTGTAAAATGTCTTCAAGGTGCGGCCAATTTACGGTGTTCCGATAGGGTCAAGGCAAGGGATTAAGCAGAGCCGGTTTGCCATTGCCTGCAGTCTTCTTTAATGGACTCTCTTCCTTAATGGACACCACGTACTGATCCTGCTTAGCTTCCGAGATCTTATGCTATTGGTATACGCCATGAAGCCTTCACATCTATACAGGGATGTTACAGTATTTCAATCCCCTTTCTAATAACCCTCAGCATATCATTCATCTTCTCATTGCTCTAGCACACGGGTCGACCCCTTAACTGAGCTGCCCACTATGACCTCAAGGTCTCCTTCCTTCTCAGTAAGTTCAGACCCAATTAGCATATACTTAAAGTTGGGGTATTTAGTTGTAATGTGTATCACCTTCCACTAAGGATGCCATTCTGATACGCCCCACGTAGGCCCTTTGATCTGCAAGGAGGAAAAACAGCTACTATCCTCCATCTTTGTTTCTAACAAGCAAACACAGGCCAAGCCAGGTATGGCTGCCCACAAAGCCCTGTGTGTCAGAAATACATCCACAGGCAAAAGAGGAGACCTCACCTGGACCAGTAGCACATCTAGGTAAGTATCCTGTACTGTTTCTTCTTGGTAAAAAATCTAATCTTCTAGCAGTTTCCTTCTGCCTTTTAATACCGGCACATCAACCTCCCAGTAACAGAAAGTTCACCCCTGGACTGCCCCTCCGAACCAGAATGCAAACGAAGTTCACTCCTAAGGCCTCTCCCAAAGTCTTTCATGGACCCCAGGTACCCCTAAGTGGCCCGTTAGAATTTCATTATCAAAATTTGGTCCACCCGTTAATGAACCTCTGCTTCTTTGACATTGCCTTCCTAATAACATCCAGGCTTCGTTTTAGGGCTCCCTACCCCTAGCCCCTAGGTTACAAATTTCCTGAAAAAAAGTAAGCGGAGACTGGCATTCTTGTTCTTGTGTTGCCTGAAACCCAGTCTGCAGTACAGGCTGCCACTCTACTGCTCCCCCCCCCCCATATCCCCATTGCTCTTCTGGATCAGGTAAATGTGAATAAATCTTCATCAGCAGCATTATCAAAAAAAAATATGAACTCAGAACGGCAACAAGCTCATTGTGGCTGAATCTCAATCTTTATCAAGCGACCAGCCAGAGGTACCCACCATATTCTTACACAGTCCTCTGAGTTGACTATTGTTTATTGGCATTGATCATACACTACTGATTGCCCACACAAACCTGTTTTCAGTTTCCTTACACTATTTTTGTGTGCTCCTGTTCGTTTTGGATTTATACTGGCTCAGACCCTTGGTCAGAGGAAGAGGGCTTGCACTCGAAAGCTCACATCTTGAATAAATCTTTGCTGGTCTTTAAGATGCTACTGAACTCTGATTTCAAGGTCAGTACTGTATTCTTGAGCCTCTTGTGTTGCAGAGTGGTAAGGCAGCTGTCTGAAAGCTTTGCCCATGAGGCTGGGAGTTCAATCCCAGCAGCCAGCTCAAGGTTGACTCAGCCTTCCATCCTTCCGAGGTCGGCAAAATGAGTACCCAGCTTGTTTGCTGGGGGGTAAAACAGTAATGACTGGGGAAGGGAATAGCAAACCACCCTGTATTGAGTCTGCCATGAAAACGCTGGAGGGCGTCACCCCAAGGGTCAGATATGACCCGGTGCTTGCACAGGGGATATCTTTACCTTTACCTTACTGTATTCTCAGACTGGCAGCTGCTCTCCAGGGTCTCTGGCCGTGGGCTGCCACACCTCTGCCTAGCTGATCTTTCTTGCTTCCAAGGGGGAACCTGGCCTGTAGCACAGCCTTTCAGCCACTCTGCCACCCCAGTGCAAAGGCTTCGATTGACATAACCCTGTTTTGTGGCACATACAGCGTAGCATCCACCCTTTTCTTCACACAGAGAATAATGACAGAACGATGGCTTTTGGTCATACTGTATTGGCAATGGAAACTTTATTTAAAAAAAAAAAAAGAAAAGCAGCAAAAATACTGAATAAATAAACTGACAGAATGGTTTGTTTTGTCATCTCCATACAATGGATGGCCTTCATCCAAAACATCAGAATACTGTAACAAATAAGAATACATGTGCATGAATCAATGCCTAAAAAAGAAAGAGAAAGCTAGGATATAAAAGTAACACTTTTGACACTTTGTTAAAAAATACAGCGTGAAACTATTCAATAATGGAAAATAAATTTGAATAGAGTTAGGTTATTTACATACTGTAATTAAGGCCCAATTCACTCAGTAATGCACACTGGGCATCTGTATCCTTCCAGAGAGCTCCCTACTGCCCTAGAAATATGTCACATTGTGCCCACAAGTGATGAACTGTTGAACCAGACTAAAGCTTCTCATAGGCCAAGTTCAAAGATATTTGTGTTGTCTTGTGAGCTTCAGCTGTACTTGGATTATATGCAAACCAAAAGGACAACAGAAAGTACCTCAGGGCCAAGCAAGACATGAAGGAATCCCTGTGCTGCCATTTAAAAGGGATTCAGAAATTCCCCAAGAACCTGATCTTCATTGGGCCCGCAGCGTGGTGGGCTGAGACACTCTACTCCCGCCCCCCAAGTACCTATGCAAGTGCAAAAACAGTTCTGTGCATATGTGGGCAATCTGGCACTTGAAACGGTGCTGGGGTTGGGGAGAAGAGCGCCTCAGCCCAACATGTTGAGGATCCAACCAGGATCAGGCACTCAGCATTTTAAAATGATTTTTAAATGGTGGGGGCTTCCCAGGGGATCCCACCACATCTAGCTGGACCCTCAGAAAGGACCGTGATGAACAATGGTCAACAGTTCCTCAGTCTTTTTCTCTCAAGTCTATTTCAAATAACATTTCTCAGACATCTTATCTGGATGTATTTGCAGGTCCTGATGTGCCTTGGAATAGCACCCTTGTTTCTTTAAAAATATTTGTGCAAGTACAAATATGTATGTATATAAAACTCTCAAGGCTGATTCACATTGTCATTGTCTACTGTAGATGATGGGCTGGATTCTTGCACCTTTGGGAGCTCTGCTGGATCCAGCCCATTGCCTTTAGTAAGAACTAGGCTCACACAAGTGAATGCTGACTGCTGTAAGACAGACCTGTCTGTCATGAAAAGGTAAGGACAAAGGACACATACATCTTATGCCTGCATGCCTGGGGCATGTAAGAACTCAGTTGCATTTTTGCTAGAGATCCACTGACACTTTGCTAGGATGACATCCCAACAGGTGGTTTACAAAATTGAGGGAGTGTGCTAAAAGGCAACACTCACTCCAGGCAGAAGCCTAGTATCTAGTATCAGAGCTAGATTTACATGCTACAAAACCCCCTACATGTGTTTTAGAACAGTGGCCCCCAACCTTTTTATCTCCTGGGACCAGTCAACGCTTGACAATTTTACTGAGGCCCGGGGGGGGGGTAGTCTTTTGCCGAGGGATGTCACCGCCGCCTGAGCCCCTGCTCCACTTGCTTTCCTACTGGCGCCCCTGATTTCCCGCTGGGGAGCACTGCCAGCAGCAGCTGCGCAGTGCCATGCCGATGGGGAGCCCCAGCCATGGTGGTCGCTGGAGAGAACCAAGGGTGAGCCGGTGGCAAAGTGGCAGGATAGCCCGCAAGACAGTAGCCAGGGAGGAGGATGAGGAGGAGCCGTGGCCCAGTGCCGACTGATCTATGGACCGGTACCAGTCCCTGGACTGGGGGGGGGACCACTGTTTTAGATGTTCTGGGGCATGACTGGGGCTGGGTTTCTATGACCTTCACTGCTGTGATTGCCAGTCAGGGCCCTAGATGTTGCCAAGTGCAGAATGTCCACTGTATTCTTTTGTAAGAATACTAGCTTCTCCATCACAATCCATATTTTCAAATCCAGTGTTCTCAAGCACATAAAGAGTGAAGTACTTTGGGGGCAATGGTCTTCCTCATGTAACATCCTTCCTTCAAGAAATGTGGCAGTAGCAAGAGGAGGAGTCACATCCCCATGTCAGAATATTCTCCTATCCTTCCTCAAATACCTGAGGTCTGAGACTAGGAAATGCTGTGTCTGGCCAGCTTCTCTCTCCCTCCCTTGCAGCCAATCTAATAAAGACTAGAGACACTATGAAAAGGTGGGCCATGGGACAAACTGGATGTACAGCAGAATGTCTTCTAGCCCATCTGTTTTCAACCAATGGCCAAAAAAAAATAAGTATGAACTTACATCAATGGGACTTACTTGCAAGGCAAAATACAGGCATCTGTATGCATGCACATGCATGAACTAAATGCAATTTCAAGAGAACAGATGTTTGCATTGGAGCGTTTTCAGAGCATATACAAGCTGTTTGTATTCCTTTGGCCTCTTTGAGAAACTGGCAAAAGATGCAGGCTTCAAATTTAGGAACTCAGATGGGTAGAGCCATCTTGATTATAAAAAAAAAGCAACAGCCTTACTATACACAAAATTACCTGCTGTCTCTACATAAAAAATAAAGATTTTATTGTTCTATGGTGCATACAGTCTATTGAAATAGACTAACTGCAATAATACTGAATATTCTGTCAAGACATTAACTCTACAATAGCACTTCTGGCTAGGTCATAATCTGCTCTGCATCATGGCCATGGGTGAAGCTGGTTATGGTAATCTGCCCAGACTTCACTGAATTGCATCACAATTAAGTCAACCCTGACTGATCATCATGTGATATAAAAGACGATGTCCCATTTTATTTATTTGGTTTTACTATTACAGGGATTTTTTGTAACAAGGGAACAGATTGGCTAGAATTTTTTAAGTCCTTCACCAAACAATTACATCACAATTAAGTCAATCCTGATTGATCGTGTGAAGTAAAAGACAATGCCCCATTTCATTTATTTGGTTTTAGTGTTACAGGGATATATTTTCTAACAAGGGAATAGATTGGCTAGAATATTTTACTGGCTTATTGATGTATGTATTGGGGGGGGGGGGAGAAGGTGCTAGTGTAGCACTTTTAACAGTGCACTATAGGCATGCTACAGCATACAAATCTGGACTTGCATATACAAAATGGAAATGTGCCATGTCAACCAAGGTGTAAATATATGCTCAAATAATTTGGCACTCACATACAATCTCATGTCTGTTTTTCCTCTACTGCTGTTAATATTCTGAGTCTTCCAAATGTGACTACACAACGGTTCAACTGGTGAACCATTTTACTGATCCACTTATGAAGAGAAAGAGGAACAAATCTTATCATTCTCTATGAACTCTTTGAACTGATGTCTTATTTTTTCACAGCTGTGTTTGAAATGCAACACGGAGAGAATGCTTGCAAAGTCTAAACTACAATGAGGATTTCCATGTATTTTGCAAATTCTGTTTACCTCAGTAGAATACAACTGTGAATAGAATGAATAGTTTAAATTTTAATAGCTTTCTTTCTATTTTCATATGCAAAGAAACAAATTCAGTAATGGTATTCTATATGGTCTCTTTTATGTATTTAAGTGAATGATTATAGAGATACCACTCTTAGGTACTCTGCTTTGTAAATATACAGATTTTACATTTCAGATATTGACTTCTGGAGACTGCCTGGTCCAAAAACCCAAACTTGCAAAGCACAGAAGCAATGGCTTAAGAATGGACAACAGGTGTGGGATGTATTTAAACGTATGGACTCAAGCATGAAAACTCAAGCACGCCAAAATGAAATAAGTGTGCAACCGTGCATTTAAGCCCCATTTTTATGAGATCAATACTGGGAATTGTGTAATTAGCATCAGATAACAGGGATATCTTCCTTCATCCACCCATAAATGCCCTATCTCGCAGGGAATGCACCAAGCATTAAAATAAATAGGCTCCTCCCCCTGAACAATGGGATGTTTAGACACCTTCCTAAGTGCAAGACATCTGTCTGTGCTATGCTTTTGGAATGGATAAAATAATGCACTGTGTAGTGGAAAAGAGCCCCCCAATTTTCAAGTCAAAACAACATGTACTTATTCTAGTATTGGCATATGATCATTAAAAGCTGTTAAGAGTTGTGAGTTGTTAGAGGGATTGACCATTGTGTCATTTGCAAGTTCTTCTATCCAGCACCAAAAGTCGTTCATAGGACTAACTCTAAATTCTGCCTCTAATGCAGAGTTTCCCTGCTGAAGTCAGATAGTCCTCCACATATCTGATGGTAGAAGGCACATGAAATGTGAAACAGGAGGCCTGGATTCTGAAGGAGCTTATAATACTGCATGTACTGAAATCACTTGTGATCTTGAAACGTCTTATTTTACACAGGAGCCCAACCACCAGAGATGCAAAAACCAAAACAAAACCTGCCATGGACAGTGATTTACATGCACATTTCTCTCTTTGCTGGCATGCAATCATTTTTTTCTCCCTAGTGATAAATTATTTTGGGTTGTATTTCGTGACAAAGCATCTTTATAGGCAAATGAGCTCTGTTATTAAAACGAATCAATTTCTTTAGCCTTCCTGTTATAAAACACAGATTTAGAAACAGTCTTGCATACTGTTACAGAACACACACTCTCTCTCTCTCTCTCTCTCTCTCTCTCTTTCTCAGACCAACCGCACACACACAATACAGTTTAGTCCTGTGAGCAAATCATTTGGTCAATCCTGCCCACCCTTGACCCTAGGCATCACGGACCCTCCCTGCACTTATCAGAGGGTCTGATCATCTGTTTTCACTGCCTGCCACAAAGGGCAGAAGCTGACCTTGTTTTCAAACCTCTGGGAGACCATGATGCAGGGCTGGTGGCTTGCAAACAGAGCAGGGCAGCATTATATTACATTAGAAAAATGTAACAGTAATAGGAAGACAACCTTTAACAAAAACAACAACAACCCTGTGAGTTTCCTTTGGCAAGACACTTGACCGAAGGGATCTCAGCAGCATTTCTGCTCCTCAGCAAGCATACTTATTGTGTCAAAATATCTCAGATATAAACTCTGTGTATTAAAACCTCGTCTGACTAGAAGATCCTCAAATGCTGAACACAACCCTACAAAGTGAAGATTAAATTCTGTGATACTTAGAAAATAATATAATCTTATAAAAATCCTGTAACGGTTATATGATGCCATGGGCAACAGAACAAAATCCCAACTATAAATCCATATTTATGGGGCCTGAGCTGGTGGTAACTGACCAGGAGAGAGATCTTGGAGTCGTGGCAGATAACTCACTGAAGATGTCGACACAGTATGCGACTGCAATAAAAAAAAAACAGGCAAATGCTATGCTGGGGGTTATTAGGAGGGAACTGAAAAATAATCAGCCACTATCGTAATGCCCCTGTATAAATCTATGGTGCAGCCTTGTTTGGAATGCTGTGTACAGTCCTGGTCACCACTCTTCAAAAAAGACATTCTGGCATTGGAAAAAGTGCAGAAAAGCTTGGAGAAACAACGGCTGAGGGATATGGGATAGAGGCAGGAGAGAAAAAAGCACTTCTCTCCCTTTCTCACAATACAAGGACTCGTGGGCATCTGATGAAATTAGAACAGATAAATGGAAGTCCTTCTTCATCCAAAGAGTCATTAACACATGGAGTTCACTGCCACAAGAAGTGGTGGCAGCTACAGGCATAGGCAGCTTCAACAGGAGACTGGATAAACATATGGAGCAGAGGTCCATCAGGGCTATTAGCCGCTCTGCCTGGGGCAGTGCTGCTCTGTATTCTCGGTGCTTGAGGGGCAAGGGTGGGAGGCCTCCTGGAATTCTGGCCCTCCTGGTGAATTTCCAGATGGCATCTGGGTTTTGGCCACTGTGTGACACAGAGTGTTGAACTGGATGCGCTCTCTCTGACGTTCTTAAAAATAGCAGAGGCCTCACAGCAATAAGAAGAGATTCAGCATCTCCCTCAACGGCATCCCGCCGTTGTGAATCACAGCAACACTCTGTGTTCACACTCACTCATGTATGTTCAAAATCACGCACACACACACACTTTTCAGACTGAAAATTATGACATTAAAGCAGAACTAAACATTAAGCCCAACACAAGACTGCTGGCTAGGAAATGGCCAACCTTGTCCTGTCTTCTCCCCATTTCCCCACAGTGCATCAGATCACGCAACCCATGTTGCAGTATGTTCAGAGTGTGCGTTTCTCTATCCCCGCCTGCCAGTGGCAGCCAGCAATGCGGAGTGGCAGTGGGGGAACTTGCAATCGGATGGAGTTCAATGTGGCCCCAAGTTCCCTCTCTGAATGGACGGACAGAGAAGGCCAGATCATCAGGAGGCATGGTCTTCAGACAGCAGTCCTGGATTGGGCAAGACCATCAGCGTCACTCTTTGCCAAGAAGAGCAGGAGAAAAGCCTTAGACATCCACACACATCCACTGGTTCAATGGAATAAATTAAACCCTAATTCATTCGTCCTGGACAGATTCTTGCCCTTGTTATCAGTTTTTTACACCAGCTAAGGGATAATACTTCTCTAAATGCATCAGAAATGGCAACAATGAAAGTGGAGGTTATTGGCATGATTGCGGTTCGGCGGCTTTTGCAACCCTGCCAAACAAGCACACCTCCATGGTTCCTTTAGTTCTTTATCATCTTCATTTGTTCAGTGCATGGGCCAGGATTGGAAGCCTGCTGTAAGTCTGATTAAAAATAAACACACCAAAAATTGGGTGGCTTGTGAAAGGAAAGCTTTTCTTCCCCCCCTCTCCCCCAATCTCTCCATGTGTCACTAGGAGAACAGAAGCAACGGGAGGTCCATGGGAACTTCATAGGTCCTCTCCAGAAGAGGTATATAGTGTTATACATAAATGCCCTCTGGGTTAAAACCAGATGACAGTGGATTCTGCAGGATCCGAAGATTGCTGGGAAGCTGCCTTGACGAACCGGGGCGCTTCAGGCTTCCGGACTGAAAGGGTACTTCTGGGGGGGGAAAGGAGATTTGTTAGCAAGAAATTATTCCTTTCTTTAGTGAAGCCTAAGAATGTTACACACAGTAAACACACAAGAGAAGCAAGTTTCTGTGCTGCTTGTTTCAATGGAATTATATTGTTGAATCTCATGTGTGCGCCATTCTGTTCATTCTAAAAGCTTTGCTAGGGCAGAGGATGTAACAGTATTGCAAAATGTAGATTAAAAAGCTGTGCATATTATCTTGGCTTCTTCCTTCTTTCCCCATCCTGCTGTATCACCTTTCAATGCCTAAATTCAGATTCTAAATTCCATGGGGCAGAGATCTTTCATTTATTTCACTTCATTTATTTCAGTTATTTCCAAGACACTCATGGTAGTATGAACACCTTCCATGAATACGAATTCAAATTCTGACCGCTGTTGCATGATAGAGCTATTGTACCATTCTCCCCCCATCCATTGTGCCCTGTATGACTGAGTCAAAACTGCAACCTCCCAGTGCTTTAGAACAGGGGTAGTCAACCTGTGGTCCTCCAGATGTTCATGGACTACAATTCCCATGAGCCCCTTCCAGCAAATCATGGGAATTGTAGTCCATGAACACCTGGAGGACTACAGGTTGACTACCCCTGCATCAGTGCCACATTCAAACCTTCATGGGGGCACTGCCATATACTTTCCATATTAACTGCCCACTGGCCTTTATGTATCTAAATATTGTATCATTTTCTTTATAGCCCTTTATTGTGGTGGTGGTAAATGATTTTATTTGGGGAGATATTTTGGAAAGATGAGAGATCTTTTTAGACTCTTAAAGTAATTTAAGTTAATCCTTCTTGGCCTGAATTCCCCAGGGAAAAGATCAGAGAAAGAAGGTGTTTGTCCACCAAGGAATTCCCAGGGCATACCTCTCTCAAGCTCTGTGTGTGAAGCCTCCAGTTCACAAGGTTCTGCTGGCAGCACAGTGACCTTGGTTCCCGTTTGCTGGATAAATTGTTGGAGATTCACTTGCCGTAACTCTTTGGTCAGCTGCTCGAGTTCCTGTTCTCTGTCCTGAGAAGAAAGGTGACCAAACAAACTTGTTCACTTAAAACCACCACCACCACCACCACTACCAAGAGCTCATGTTGCTTCATTTTAAACAGGAACAACAGAAGAAAACACAGGTTTGCAAAATCCCTGCCAGGTTTCAGTATTCTGAACTTGCTACCCCCTCTTAACAGATCCTCCTATATACAGACACGCTCACTGGTGTGGACCTGCTCGAATCAATATCACACATTTTATTATTTTTCCCTCTATATCATAGCATTAGGAATAGTTTAATTTTACCCTTGTTATCACGTTACACCAACTTAATACCCATAACCACATATAACAGTGGTAAAATGGCAAAACTATTGCTAAGGGATAAGGACCCAACTATTACTCAAACGGAAGGCAAATTCTTGTAGATCTCTATCAGAATTAAGAGTTGTACAATTAACTGAAGGGTAGCAGAGTTCAAGAAATTTTAACTTCATTGTGAGCTGCTGTAGGTGTTTAAAGGGAGACATTTTGAATGTTGAGATAAATATCTGATTTTACTGTATCTAATTTTAACTGCTATTGTATTTTAAATTCGATTATCCAATACTTTGTATTTTCTTATTAAACTTTCTATATGGGTCAAAAGACTGAATAAACTGTCTGTCAGTGTGTCTGTCTGGCTGGTGTTGACAATCACGTGCTGGAAATTCTGTATACATGGCGGGGTATGATACAGCAAAGTGGCAAACCGGGCATGAAACAAGAGGGCACTTTTATATCAGTCAGAGGTTTGTAGTCTAAGTTGTTTGAAATATTTTAAGTACTTTCCCCTCTGCATTGTTCACGGTATATTATAATGCTTTTATTTAATTCTTCTCTTCTAGTGCAATCCAGTTTTATTGGTTTTATCATATTTTTGGTCTATATCTTATTGTTTTTGTAATTTTTAAATTCTTCTTTAGTAGTTGCTCATTCTAAGCAAAGCAGAAGAGATGGTTTTGGTGGAGGGGAAGATGTGTGGTCCTCTCCTCCAGTCAAACCATCTTCAGTGTCTTTCAGGAGGAGCTGATACATCTCTAGAAATTAGAGTGAGATATTCTGAGCAATTGCAGTGGTTTGAGACCGCCTCAAAGGCATTACTGACTGGAATGACTCCCCTTTCCAACTCCGCACATTGAACAATAAGCAAAATCAAGTAAATTTTGCTAATTTAGAATATTTGCCTAAATAGACAGTATAGA
The DNA here is from genome assembly GCF_049243985.1 of Paroedura picta. Taxonomy (NCBI): domain Eukaryota; kingdom Metazoa; phylum Chordata; class Lepidosauria; order Squamata; family Gekkonidae; genus Paroedura; species Paroedura picta. Next base: position 51,971,110 of record NC_135373.1, read on the forward strand.
CAAATCCTCTAAACAATTAAGAAAAATAGATTTAATTATTCTGTACTGCCAGGAAAATCTAATGCCTGATCCAACTATCCAAAGGGCTATTAATCACAGTTCCAAGGAAAAGGGATAATTAAGCCCTCAACTCAGAATGTATTAAGCCAGGTTAAAGGGTGATTTAAAGAAAGATTAGACCCTAAAGTAAAATTTGAATCAGGTTCAGTTAACGATCCTTGTAGGAGAAGAAGAGTTGGTTCTTATATGTTGTTTTTCTCTACCAGAAGGAGTCTCTAAGCAGCTTATAATCACCTTCCCCTTCCTACAACAGACACCCTGTGAGGTAGGTGAGGCTGAGAGAGCCCTGATATCACTGCTCAGTCAGAACAGCTTTATCAGTGCTGTGGTGAGGCCAGCTGGCTGCATGTGGAAGAGCGGGGAATCAAACCAGCTCGCCAGATTAGAAGTATGTGCTCCTAACCATTACAAGATGGATCTTGGGTTGTTTTGGATATTCATCCTTATCAAGACCACCATATTAGCTGGCTGCCTAAGTGGCAAGCAACAATGGCATTTAGCCTTTTTACTGAGAACATCCTTTGTGGATCAGAAAATGGTAGAAAGAACTCCTGGACCAATTTTCCGTGATAGAATTTTGTTCCCTTTCTACTCAGAGCTTTTTCTGTGATCTTACATACATGTGAACTTTTAAAGGGAGTTGGGATATTTCCCTTGAGATACCTTCAGGATATGATTAAAAGACCTCTGATGCATTTGGGGTCATAACTTAATACTGATAAACCGGGGGTATCTGTATAAGAGACAGAGGAAAGGGAACACTAGGAACGGGCCGCCAATCCCAGAAAGGGAACATAGGACGGATAAGGCATCTAAGAGGCAATCCTATATCTATTAGTTATTTAATTATTAATTATGTGTTTCATAGATCGTCCCTCTCTGCAAGTGGGCTCAGGGCAGTTTAATAAAAACATTCATAAACAGATTCATAAACAAAGCCCCATCCCCCGTACCCCCAGCCATCTTCATTCTGGCCTATAGGAACTGGCTGTAGACTATGTGCATCTGCCCAGCCTCATATAAGGAACCTTTGAGAGGAAAGAAGGGAGGCCCCCATGATCTTAGGCTGCCACGGTCTCAAGCTTTAGGTAACTCTCTCAGCTTTAAAAGGCCCAACAGAAAATAGCAACAGCAGCGACAACTTTGTCACTCCCATGCCGCTGAATCATCACAGTAGGAAAAATTAGAAGACAGGAAGGGATTCCTGAGAGAGGCATGCAAAGAACCGAAGAGAAATATGCGTAAACCCCACACAGAAATGGAGCTCATGTCCTCAAAACAGCACCGACAAAGCGTATAACATTTCATTTTTTTTTCGAAGGGAAGGAAACCATACGGATCGTTATGAGTCAACCCCTCCCCAGGGCATTTGTAGAATACAGACTTGTTCAAACTAGGGAAAGCTTCCAAAATTAAACTGCACGATGACACACTTACCTGCAACCGTTTGGCAGCCTGGCCCAGAGACCTTTCCACAGCTTTAATGCCATTTTCCAGCCGGAGGCTTTGCTGCCCCTGAATATCAATCTCTCCTTTGACTTTGTCGATCTTCTCTTGGACTTCTTCCTCATTGACTTTGGACTCCTGCACTTCCCGGTGCAACTTTTCTGCCTCCAGGCCGCTTTCCATGCTGTGAATCTGGGCGACGTATTCCTTCAGCTTGCTCTCACAGTCCACGATTCTTTGCTGGATCTCCTGGAGCTGTTCTTTCAATTGCTTCTCATTCTCCTGCTCAATCTGAAGCTCATTTTCCCAGAATTCCTCCTCCTCAATTTCTACCTCATTCCTTTTGATCTTCTGCTCCAGTTTGACAATTTCATCTTCCAGGCTGTAACTGTACCTTTGTTCCCAGTACTGGATGGCAGCATTGTTAGAGTCCAGCTGCTTCTCAATTGACTGAAGCTTCTCTGTTTGAAGGTGGATCAGCTTCTTCAACTCCTCAATGGTCGTCTTGCAGTTGAGAACTTTCTGTTTGAACTCTGACTCCTTATTTTTGCCAAAGATGTCCATTAATCCTTTTGCCCCACCAGTGAAAGTCAAAGATTTCCTCTTTGGCTCTCTTCTTTTTATTGCCTTGTCATTTTGGGGCCGTAGCTTGGCCAGGGGGGGTAAACTTTGCCGATACAAAGTTCTTTCAGGTATTCGAGCAACGCTGTCTGAAGTTGGCCTCTCACTGAAAGATGGTCCTGTGCGCCTTAAGACTAACTGCACATCACTAGCATATTGCCCCCATTTGTTCAAGGAAATGATGGGGTTTTCATGAGGTGCTAGGTGCCTCTCAGTATCCCTCCATTTTTCTATCAAGGTGTACCTTCCTGTACGACCTAAAAGAGAAAAATCAGGGGTTGAAACTGCTTGCAATATCTAATACAACCCGACAGAGGGAGCAATTGGCTAAAGAGACAGCTCCACAACAGCCAAGGAAGTGGGACAATCTGTCAAACCATGGATTAATAATGTAGCCCATATTTGGAATATTTCCTATGTTTATGTGAATTATGTGCAGTTGTTTAAATTTGCAGATTGTCACAGCACATTGCTATGAAAGCTTACCTGCAAACAGATCAGCCTTTTTCAACTTTTTGATCATGGAGGAGCCCCTGAAATAATTTTTTCAGTCTTTAGAGAGCCCTAGAAGTTACTTCAGCTGGCCATGCCTCCCCCAGAAGTTACATCACCACTGAAACCTTTGCCTTCCTTTTTCTCCCTCCCCCTACTTTACTACTTCTAAGATGACTTTGACTCATGTAGGTCACAAAGAAGGGCAGGAGCTGAGATGAAAGTCCAAACCCCCCTTTGATTTTGAAACTCATGGCCTATCCACTGAGCCCTCTGAGAGACAGGAGGCAGTTTAGGTGTGCAGGCTCTGCCCCTCCCAGGCACAGACACTCACACTCGGAAGGGGGAGCAATGGAAGTGGCCATTTCCCTAGCTCGTGGCTGAGTTCATTAGTAGGGGAAAGGCCACGGACCCCCTCCAAAGCTCCTGCAGTCCTCCAGAGATCCTTAGAACCCTGGTTAGGAATTCCTGCACTAGATGTTTGACAACTTCCCTGACCACTGCAAATAGGTGGCACCACAAGCATGGGAGGTTGATTAAGAGTTGGTTAGGGTGGGGGCTGCCATATCACTTGGGTCTAGAGCTGTGCTTGGCAGGTAACAAGTACTGCAAACTGGCAATAAGCTTTTGCTTTGGTGGCTTTCTAAACGAAGGTACCTTATTTCTTAGATTGAGAAAATGTTGGGGATGGGGACAGTGGAAGCATTTTTTTTCCTTTTACTGTTTAAAATGGCAATCTGCAGTCACAAGTAGGAGCAAAATTCAGCATCAGAGCTGCTAAACAGGGCAAAAACAGGAGGATCCATGGGTAACATTGCCACGGAGTTCACCTCGTAGTATTCTGGTGATAGCACCCCATTTGGCTTTGTGTCCCTTTAAGTTCACCAAAATCACTGAAGGGAAGTTGAGAAGTCCTTGTGGATGCTGAAGTATAGAAAATTACTGAAGCAAGCAATTTAAAAAGTGACTACTCTGGAGTACATGCAAGAGATCTATTTAATGGTTCAAAGATTACACCAGAAAACCAAAGCAAAGCACAGACTCAGCCTGCAATATCATCTTCATTGTGGCTGAAGGGCCATAACAACAGGTGTCCAGTACAGTTGTCCCCATTGTTGTGTTCAGCTTCAGCCCTTCATCTAAACCAGCAGTTCTCAACCTTCTTGGAGCCACAACCCCAACTTTGGTGGTGGGAGCATGTGGGCACATGGGCTCGTGTGCAGGCAAACAACAATCAAGGCGGTGTGGAGGCGGTGTGGAGGCGGTGAGTGCCATGGCTCGACCACCTCTGCCACTGAAGTTGGGGTCGCAGTTCGGGGAGAAGGAAACCATGTCTGCAGTTCAGGGAGTTCAGGGAGAAGCGCCTCTCCCTCCCCGGCTGCTATGCCTGGCCTCCTCGCCTGCAACGGGGCGACCCCGCTGGAGGGGCCAAGCAACCCCAAATGGGGTTGGGACACCGAGGTTGAGATCCACTGATCTAAACTATGAAAACAATAAGACTAGCTATCCATGTGGAGATGAAACAGATTAGGAGACTTCCTGGCTCAAAGCCCATCCTCATAAGCAGTCTGTCCCAAATAGATATACTTACTTTACGGACTAGCTTCATACCAGGTCAGCCTATAGCATTTCCCCAAAGACCCATCACATTTTTAATGTGACACTGAGAATCCTCATTGAGCAATTGTCACTAAAACCCCTGCAATACTCTCAAAGAAGAGGGAATAGCAGCTAACTCAAAAGTCTACAGTATGATTCTGTGTTTTCATGCTTATTAACTTCTTATGATTAATTATGATGCCAGGATTTTGTTTTTACTTGAGAGGAAATCTGACAGAATTCTGAATCACATACATGTAGACCACAGTCTGTACAGGCAGTCTTTGCACAACATGGATGGTACAATACATCTTTGATAGTAGTATTTAAGGCAAAATTAAACACAACTCATTGTGCAAATATAACCATCTCATTAGAGTTGGCAAAAGGGTAACAAGCAAAGCCTTTCACAGATGCTCATGGCAAAGGACTGTGGTCTGGCACTCTATCAAAGTCAACATCTTAAATTTTTCAGTGTTTTTGGACTTGCCATGGAAATGATGCTTTTAAAGCCTTCTTGAGCCAATCAGACAGGCAATCCCTTAGCACATTCTGGTTGGTTTGTCATTAAATCAACTATTACAGTGCTAAAAGAAAAAAATGAAGTCGTAGATATAAGGGGATAATGACTGAATTTGCCAAGTACACTGGATTAAGGAATTAGCATAATGCAGAACAAACAAGCCACTGCTCATGACTTGGATTACAGCTTTGTATATTGGCTGTAAGCTTCTGTAAGAAACTGGCGTTCAGGATTACAAAATTATCATAGAGAGGGCTATGACTAATTAGATCTGGTCTCCATTCTAAACCCAACATGCACTGACATTTCCATAGTAGGTTTCCATCCTCTATAACAGGGGTAGTCAACCTGCATTTGCTGGCAGGGGCTCATGGGAATTGTAGTCCATGAACATCTGGAGGACCACAGGTTGACTACCCCTGCTCTATAATCACTATATCTGATTCTCAGCATGGGTCTAACTATGGATATTTAAATTAAGAGATTAGAGCCATGAACAGAAAAGCCAGATATGTCTACAAATCTGAGAAGAACTCTAACTATGCTGAAAAATCTGATTAAAAAAAAAAGTCAAAAACCCTTAAAATAATAGAAGCAACACCTGTACCTTTAAGATTGAATATCTTCTGTGGCCATTGTGGGAGCTGCTAGGCAATAACAGCACTACTAGTCATCAAACCTTGATTTCTGTCAGAAAAAGACAAGGGAAGAGGACCCCGTCCTAGGCTATTTTGGCATCTCAGACCACCCCTAATTCCCCTTCTTTCTGCCCCAGAGGGAGGGACTAGTCAGGGCCAAGGACAGCAGCATCCACTGGCCAACTTGCTAACAGATGACATAAAGGTATCCGCTGTGCAAGCACCAGGTCATTTCTGACCCTTGGGGTGATGCCCTCCAGTGTTTTCTTGGCAGACTCAATACGGAGTGGTTTGCCAGTGCCTTCCCCAGTCATTACCGTTTACCCCCCAGCAAGCTGGGTACTCATTTCACTGACCTTGGAAGGATGGAAGGCTGAGTCAACCTTGAGCCGGCTGCTGGGATCGAACTCCCAGCCACATGGGCAGAGCTTCAGACTGCATTTCTGCTGCCTTACCACCCTGTGCCACAAGAGGCTCATAACAGATGACATAATACCATGCTATTTGCAACCCCTGCTTGCTCAGGTGTGGGTAGAAGAACGGGAGATGTTTGGAAGGTAGGCAGGTAGTTTTGGGGTTGAAGCAGGAAGAAGTTGTTTCAGATTAAGAAAGACACATTTATTGTGAGGAAGACATCTTTATCCTTTTCTGTCAGTAAAGGATAAAGAAGTCTTCCCCATGAGAAATGTGTCTTTCTAAATCTGAAAAGGTTAATTAAAATCCCACATAATTGGTGTCTTACGTAATCTTTGACTTACACTGGCAATTCATGTAGCCAATATATTCTGAACCAATTTGGGTTTCATCCCATATCCATCAGGAGCTGACCTGGTCATATACTGAAGTGGCCAGGTTTTACCTACAACTGGCAAATGCAGTAAGACAATTTGTTCTAGGAGGTGACATCGGTGATGGCTCCTCTTCAAATGTTGTTTGTTGAATCCTCATGAGCATTTCTATTTGAACATGACCTACAGTTCTTCTACAGTTGGATTATGGATGGACATAGGCTCTCTTTGTGATGCTCATTACACAGCAAAGGACATTTCCTGCTCCTCTTTTGGCTTAACACAGTTCACTGCAACCTCTTCCTCTCTCTCTCATTATGAAATATTTGTAAGCATCACGAGAAAAGAACAGTTACCCAGTTAGTTCCACCTGAGTGCCCCCCTTTTCCCTTCAATTTTTCATGTATAATTTCCCCATTCTTTTCCTAGGACATGTAGGCAGGTATAGGAAGTGATTGTAAGAAAGGTGTGGACAGGTGGATGGGGAAATAATCTAGGGAAAACCTCATTTTTTACAGAGATTGAAAGCTCAAAAATAATACATTAAGATAACGCCTCAGTGGATTTCATTATATATTCAAAAACTGCAAATTGAGAAGAGCTTGGGGGGGGGGTTATACCCCGCTTTTCACTATCCCAAGAAATCCCAAAGCGGCTTATAAACTTCTTTCCCTTCCTCTCCCCTTAACAGACACCCTGTGACATTGGTGGGACTAAGAATGGCTCTGGGAGAACAGTCAGAAGAGAATTGAGTAGCCCAAGGTCATCCAGCTGACTGCATGTAGAGGAGTGAGGAATCAAACCGTTAGTTCTCCAGATTAGAGGCCACTACTCTTGACCACCACAACATGTTGGCTCTCTGACATGACCTTGAGCCAGTCACTCTCTTGTAGCCTAATCTACGCCATAGGTTGTTGCGAGTATAAAACAGAGGAGGGAAGCAAATCAACAAAGAGTATGTTACAGGAAGGGCGGAATAAAAATACACTAGATATTAATCCTACCACATCCTGCATGCACAACTAGCTATACCATTGTACACAGTAGCCAATACATTTCCAATGGAAATTTAGACTTTGTACCAGAATTCAGCCTAAGCTTATTAGTAATAATCTTTTTCACAGTCAGCTTTGCTGCTCACTTTCGCTGGAAAAGGTGGTGCTGATATACCATGCCCATTATTATACCAGCTAAACTCAGTGGCACATTAATATACTCCTAGCCTTTTCTAAATGAATCTATCTCGGCTTTCATAATGAAGACAGAAACTCTGGAAACAGATTATATATAAGGTTTAATGTTGGGATGTCTTTTAATTTTAGAAAGTGGCAGTGTAGAATCCTGTGCAAACAGTCCACACTTTGCTGATACAGCATTACTGACAGAACATTAATGTGAAACAATTCTACCATTTTAATTATTTTTCAGGTGCAGGGTGGGGAGTTGCAGAGGATTTCTAGCTCTATCTTCTCCAGACTTAATGCGTTCCACTCCCATCTCTCCCACACACTGTTTTGTACCTCAAGAGAGCTGATCCTTTGAAAAGGAAAGGAAGTCCTGAGAAATGGGCTTTTAAAGTCTTCAGAGAAGGCACAAACGGAGAAGACAAGAACTATAACTTTGGCTGCTCCACTGTCCTTCCTGTTGACGTGGCTTCAGCAGAGAAATTCATGTTACAAAGTGCGTGTGTTTGGGGGTGCGGGTGGGGGGAGATATGGATCCATAGAGAATGAATCCATATTTACCATTCTGAAGCTGAAGAAGATTTAAAGGCCAGCAGTGTGTTTGAGGGCAGTCACTGTCCTTTAGGGGCCTGATTAGAATTGAGCCTGCAAGTGACGAGGGCTCCCAAGAGGCCAAAAAGTAGACTGAAGGTGCCATGTGTTTCAAACACTGGCATCTGAAGCAATTAGTGACACTAATGTTCTCCCAGCCACAGTACCTAGTCAGACAGGAAGGAATCTTGGAGAGTGGCGTATGACTATGATGGGCAGGAGGGAAGTAGGCAGGCAGGAAAGAGGGAGATCCTACGACAGGTCCTAAGTAGAGGAATCAAAGTCATACAGAGCTAGAGATTCAACTGTCCTCCACAGCCAGGTATAGTTACGAAAAATACAACAGAAAGATCCAGGCTATAAATTAAATAGAGGAAGGGGGACAAATCATGCCCTTCTAGAACCTTTGCAAACAGTAACCAAGGGGGCCTTATCCAAAAAGGTTGGCCAGCACCTTCCATTAATTTAAACACTAGCTGGAATGCTGGAACTCATCCAGTTACTATTCCTTGTGAAGTTAGCACTAAGAACTAGGAAAATATTATCAGTTTGGCTGGTTCTGCCCTGTGAGCTAGGGGATGACTTACTATATCTTTCCTGTCAGGTTTCCTGCCACTAGGCAGGAAAGTTAAGTGCTGTTTCCCCACTTCCACTCCATCCCCATGCAGAAACACAATTACCTGCCAGGAGACATCACATCATGTACTTACTCATGCCCGACGGCCAATGAAATTGGTTTGGGAGAAGGGGGAGAGAAATGTGTGATGCAATGACAACATAAGTAACTGCCAAAGTGTTATAGGGACAACTCAGCATAAAACTGCTGTTTTCAGGGGCAGCTAGGTATCAAGGCCAATCTAATCCAGAACACACCAGATCTACAACAGTACATGAATTAGGGCTTAAACTCCTGTTTATCTAGGAAACGCTGTTATGTGTGAGAGAGAGGCCTCCGTTTAACTATAGGACTTTTGGCTGGGGAAAAGGGATACCTCCATGTGCACCATCTGAGGTTCAACCAAGAGAGCTGATCCTTTGAAAAGGAAAGAAAGTCCTGAGAAATGAAGTGAGGGGATTTTAAAGTCTTCACAGAAGGCACAAAAAGAGAAGACAAGAACTATAACTTTGGCTGCAAAACTATATATATAAATAATAACTACAGTAGCTCATCAAATAACTCAGACTTGGAAAGCTTTGGATTCCAGGTCAAGGACTGGAAATCAACACAGAGAAAACTCTGTTGTCCTTGCCACATAAAATATCTGGTAATAACATGTTCACCAGAGGTGTTTTCACATTGAGAACATGAATACTGCTGCAATCGACAGGTCAAAATGATAAAAAAATACACAAATAACTTTTAGAATCATAAGCTATATGGATGCCATTTCTATGAACAATTAACTGTATCAAAAAGACAAAGCATAGTATATGGGCTAAAACTAAGGCAAGAGCTTTATGAATACACTCTGCTATATTCTTTAAAGACATTCCTCAAGCAATTCCCATGCTCTAAAATAATTTTTAAAAAATTGTGTGTGTGTGTGGGCGGGGGGGGGGGGGAGACTACAGGACTTCTCAGAACTGATTACTAAAAGCATTGTCTATTGCCAAACAAGAAAAATCAACATTGCAAGAGCTGAACATGAAATATCCACAAAAGCTTCATGACTACTATGGAATTAAGCTAAACATAAACAAGGCTGAAGATCTGGAGGGCAAGCAGCTAATGGCTCAAATGTCTCGCTAATAGAGACCAGTGCCCCAGATGTAATCTATTTTGTCTCCTTGGGTGCTCCTGGATCCACCAATCCTCGGGTTAGCAGCCATGCCTGTGGCTTTCTCCTTATGTAAGCAGGGAGCTTTCAGTCATTTGCTGTTCAGTGGGAGGACCACTGTCATGGGTTCTGCATAAGTCAGCACATGAAGACTGCCTGGAAACTCACTGGGTGCGATCTGACTCACTCATCAGCTCTGGCTGACCAGTTTGTGCCCTGTAGTGAAAGTTGTAAGCGGCACTTGTTTCATCTTCCTGTTCTGCAAAAGAGAACCAACCAAACAAACAAAAAGAGTAAGAAAGAAATCGCCCTTTTATTGATTTGACAAATCCCAAGATTGTGCCAAACCAACAAAGAAATTAGTAGCTGCATTATGAGTCCTCATTAGAAGGGAAAGGATACACCTTTAATTAACAACCTCTTCAGTGGTCTGGGTTTCCCACCCATATATATTTAGAATAAAAAAGCAAATAAAAATTTTCCCTTCCCAGAATTTTAGCTGTGGCTGATGTTCTGCAGAACAGGTTTTAAAACCTCCCTGAGGGGCTCGTTTACCCTCCAGGGCAGTGCTCATGAGACTTGGGATGTGCAAGGATTCCATTCAGCACATGGCCAAGATATACACAGAGGGAGTTACATGCTGTATACTGAGGGCCAAACTAGATGCACTTGTAGCAGACACCCACTTCTTTTCACATGCCTGTCCTGTTCACACATAATGTATGTGGTGGTAGGAAACCAAACGCAAACTGAGTAGATGGTGGGGTGGGAAATCAAACTTTTTCCTCTGTTTCGCTTTACCTCCCTCTGTCTTTGAGAGTAGAAGGGAGTCAGGAGAAGCTGGAGCAAGCAACAGCGGAAGCTGAGGCATACACCATAAAGGAGAATGTGTACCAATTCTCTCTCATGCACTTTTTATTGTTATGTAAGTCTTGCCCTTTTGGAATGGGGTGTAGGTACTAACATCTGCATCAACCTAAGATTGCTAGAACCTCAGCAATTAAGCAGAGGTTCTGCTTAATTACGGTTGATGGGTCTTCATATGTTGCATTATGTCCAAAACCTCTGCAATGACAACAGCACAAATCCACAACAGTGCTTTGAAAAGTGAGCTGGACAGTGACCCACTGTAAGGAATGACTGAGAGATCTGTGTTCAATTTAAGGGATCCAAATATGTAAAACTATGTTAGGTGGAAGCAAATGTGGAGCTACCCAATCATATATGTAGTGGTTCTGCTTGTACAGGGACTGATGGTAGTTTTGTGTTCTCCTGAAGCTGTATCTTTGAACTACAGTGTCCTTACTAAAGATGAAGGGCCAAAGAGAGAGGGTGGAGGTGGCAGGGGCTACCGCAAGCAGATGGACTGAAAGAATTCTGTACATATCTTTCAGGCTTTGGCCATCCCTGTTATATGAAGAAGACTATACAATAGAGAACTTCAAGTTTTTATCTATTAGTTGTGAATTTTAATGATTTTCTGGTTTTACAAGTGCGGGACCCAGAAGGACTTGTGGAGGGGGAAGATCTCACTTTCCTGTCTGCCCTTCCTCACTATTTTCTTTTACTCTTCCCTGGCAGAAACCACAGACTCTCCCCCCTTTCCTGTTTCCTTTTCTCCTTCCCATGCCCCAGCAAACCTACCATTATCTGCTCTTGAGTCTCCAGCATCCCATAGTTCCCTACCCCTGGGAGCCTCTCCCTGGGGGAAGTCTGGCCAGGCTGTACAGTGGCCAGTCTAAGGCTGAGTTGAGTTGTGCAGTGAGCATAGCCAGGCTAGCTGAGTTGTGCCAATTATGAGTTTCTGGTAGTCACCATGACCATTTCCGCACTGGGAACTTCACTGTCACGGCTCCTGTGTGGGAGCACAAATATGGGGTGGACAAGGTGAACCAGGCCAAATGCTCCCCTGTGCAGAAGCAGGAAGAGGCAGGGCAACCTGCCCCAACTCAAACTCCAGCCTGCAGCCTGGCATGAAACCTCCAGTGTGGAAACGGTCCACTAGGTGCTTTTCCCCAGCAAGTTGTCCTCCATCAGGAGCCTTGACAGCAGAGGGGTCCTCTTCCAGGGCTGTTTCAGCCTCCCAGTCTGCTCCTGCTTCCTCCCTCTGTCTTTGCTTTACAGAAATGTTGCTCACCAAAGAGTCATGCTATTCTTAAAAGCTGATCATTTTGTCTGATGACCTGAATACATCACCAGCCTGCCTGAGAGATACCAGAAAGTTCTGCATGGCCTTGAGGTTATGCTTCTGTATAACAACATGACTTGTTGACTCCAAATGGCACTGGAATGTTTAGATCCAAGGCACAATCATTTTGTTTTATTCACAGTGGATTAAAAAAATCTGCAAAGATTTACGAAAAAGTCCTCATGAAACCAGTGAAGTAGAAAACGTTTGGTATGTTATAAGTCAGTAGAATTTATCTGGGATGCAGACTCATGAAGGTTGAGCTATTAACAAGCAAGCTGAAGGCTAATAGATTGGCCTACCTCCACTTCATGGCAGAGAAGGTCACTGGGCCAAAAACTCCACAAAAATCCACAGTCTTTAAAGGTGTTCTAGCAGTAAATTGTGTCTGTGAAATTACACTTGCTAACTTGATACTTTGTGGGCAGACTCAATTCATTACTGAGATGGTGTACTGTAAAAAGGGATGGTTGCTGCTGAATTTTAAAATCAACAAGATTTCAGACAGGTCAAAACATTCTAGTCTAGAATTTTTAGACAGTTTCCCTGAAACAGTGGATGAATCCAATCAGCATCAGGCCTACATTTTTGGCTCCAAGGATGGGACTGCGGAATTGAGAACTGTGGAGAAGCCATCCATGGCTGTGCATATCTATAGATCTTAAATCATATATTGGCAAAGATTGCAATCCTACACAACCATATATGTTCATATCATCCAATAAATGTTCATATATATATATATATATATATATATATATATAAAACAAATTAACTCCCACCTATTTGGGAAGCCCTTCAAGGGCCATCAAGAAACCTCAAGGTTTCATGAAACCCCAGTTGAGAAAGCTGCTCTTGGCATAAACAAAAGGACTGAACTGTTATCTGATTGGCAAGGGCAAGGCACTGAGGGAAAAAGATTTTGAGTGTCGAGGAAGAAGACAAAATTTGAAATGAGGTTGGCACTTGGATACATAAAACACTTAGTTGCAGAAACAGAGTGGTTTTGTACATTTTCCATGTTTCTAATAATAACAAACACAAAGTATATTTTAAAAGCACATATCAACCACACTCAGCTAACAGAACAGAAAATTGTTAACATATATATGAGTGTATATAAAATACAATCATATTTAAACCCAGTGACTGCGGTGGTGAGCAGGCAGGGTTAAAAAAGAATAAAGGAGCACTTGCAGCTTTAAGCAGCAGATTCCTTCAGTGGCTGTTGCTAGGCAATCACACTTTCCAGGATGAGGGGGAAGGCAGGGTCCTTTCATGGCCTATGAGGGAGGGTTTACTGGGGCTAGCTCAGGGTTGGTAAATTCCAAGATATTCTGTGGTGAAGGAAGGCAGGATTTTTGGGGGGAGAGACCTCAGCCAAATATACTATGGAGTCTACCCTCCAATCAGCTATTTTTCCTGAGGGACAGATCCCTGTAATTTGGAGTTCAGCTGAAATTCTGGGAGATCTCCGGGTTCCATCTGGAAGTGGGCAGTCCTAGGCCTGGAAACTTGGTACCACCAGACTTGCATGACTCAACTGAGTTTAGCCCCTACGGTTCAACATCGATCACTCTATGAAAGCCATTGTGGTGTAGCAGTTAAAATTTCAGAGTAGGGTCTGAGAGATCCAGGTTTAAATCCCATCTTGCTGTGGCAGTTCACTGGGTGATTTTGCATCAGTCACATACTTCCTCACAGAGTTGTTTTCCAGATAAAAAGGAGAGGAGAATAATGTAAGCTATTTTGGTCCCCAATGTGGAGAAAGATGTAAATGAAGTAAATAATAACTGAAAAGGGGAGACAGATAAAAAGTCGGTTGATGAATGGCTGAAAAAGAGAATGGGGCAGGGAAAAGGGAGAGAACATGAGAGTTGCCAGGAAAAGGAAAAGAGGAAATAGTGTAGGCAGTGGGAAACATCTATATTTTATTGCAAGAACATTTGATGGCCTATACAACCATTTCTGAATTGCATGTGAAGTTATTTAGCACATATTCTTCTTTCTCAAAGTGATTGCTAAAACATTTCATTTTTTGAGTTAGAGGGAAAATGAAACCTGCATGGTGAAATGTGAAGGGACTTTGTATAATAAATCAGTCATTCACAATCTGGCATTTTTTTTCCTTTTTGTTTTGTATTCAAACTCAGAAAGGATGAAATACATGTCTCTGAATACACCCCAAAAGATACACATTGCTAACAAAGCACAGCTCTGCTGAAGCTTGGATTTTGCAAGGATTTTGTGGCTAAAAAAGATCAGATGGTGTGCATCTTCAAGGATATAGAGAGGAAACAGAGACTCTGCATTGGATAGTAGTCAATTACTCTGGAACATTAAATCTTAAATCTTCAATTTAAACGCCTTCCAAGATATTTAAAGAGAAACTTCAAGTAGACCCACCGAACATATAACGTAAGTAAAAATCAAAGAGATGCTAATTAATAGTTCACAGTCATAATGCAATCTAACAATACTAACAATATAATGGAGGCTTATTCAGTGGGGAGATATACAATTTCATTGAACATCACAATTTGCCACAGGCATCAAGTTGTTTATCAGACCTCAATGTTTTGCCCCAACTCTGTTTTTTTCTATGATGAAAATCATATGAGCTGTTTCCAACGTATTATAGTGTATTACTAGCCAGATATTACATCATCTTAGACATTAAATATAGATTCATCAATAGCACCCTCTCCGTATTACAGGTATTCCAAGGTAGGAACAGTCATGTAAGATTAATGGCTGCTAGCCATGAACATGCTCTTTCTTCCTTGAACTGAAATTCAAGAGTAATGCAACAAAGTTATCTAACTTTTAGTTGTACAGTAGCTTAAGTTTTAAAAATTCAGAACCAGGAGTCTTACTTTCATGTTCTCTCATAGTCTAGTAATAAATGTGACAAACTGGACTTCTAGATACTGCAAACTATAGCTAGTAACTCAGAATAAAGAGACAAGGGCCTGCAACAAACCAAGATACCAACTTTGTCCCCATAACTATCCTGACAAAATAATAACTGGAACTAAAACCAGTCATACCATCTCAGGTTCATTCACTTGTTCATCTTCCAATGTTATATATACTATCAAGTGTCAGCAATGTCCTTCTACTCACTATATCAGACAAACAAGTCAGTCCCTACGCAAAATACATAAATCTGATATGGAAAACGGCAACATTCAGAAAACAGTGCGAGAACATTTTAATCTTTCAGGCTATTCCACTGACCTAAGAGTGGCAGTTCTCAAACAAGGAGAAGTCAAAGGGAAATTACAAAGTGAGATCCCTGAACTTGAGTTCATCCACAAGTGCAGAACAATGGACCCCCCCCCCCCCCAGGGCTGAATAAGAACAAGGGATTCTTATCTCACTACAGATGCTAACGTTCTGCTCTTTAGCATTTCTTCTCTGCTCTAATCAAGCTGATTACAATATGCAATCTTTATATATCTTTGCTCCCTTTGCAAACATTCTTTACAATACCCTTACACCCTCCGAGTGGAATAATAATAAGGACATCAGAGATGTCCATTCCTTCTCCTGCGTGGGAAGGGAGATTTGACACTTGGATAATTATCTCCTAAAGCTCTTTTTGGTCTCTAAGGGGCTAATGGATTTAAATCTAATTGGAGAATGGAAAGATCAATCATAGAATCATGCAGACAGAACCTTTTTGCACAATGTGAAAAGAACCTCTTCAAAGAATCTCTTGTGGCATGGCCATTAAGTAAGAAAATATGGTGATTGACAAAGAACACTATTTACTCACCTATAGCCTGAGCAAGCGCTATCACAACTTCCTGGCATGTTGTCACTTCTGTGACACCGCAAACAATCCTCTGGACGCCATCCACCCATACTTTCAGCTCCATGATTTACTGGATCACCCAACGGCCATGAATGCAGCGGTCTCAACGTCAAATCATGTTTAAAGCAACAGAGATGGCCAGTATTGCTAGCAATTATCTGGAAAAGAAAAACATGACAACCTTAAGTGTTGGAAGTCTACCACAAAAATCTCAAAGTGAAAAAGTGAGCCAGAAAAATCTGTCTTCCTCTTAGCGTTGCCAATCTCCAAGTGGTATCTGGAATTCTCTTGGAAATACAATTGATCTCCAGACTACAGAGATCACTTCCCTTGGAAGAAATGACAGTTCTGGACAGTGCACTATGCCATACCATATATTCTAGGCAAAACCCCTCCTTTACTCTCCCCCTCCCACAGGCATTATCCCAAATTGCAGAGTTTCCTAGATCAGAGTGGCAAACCTAACTCATACTTGAGTCAAAAAACTTTAATTAAACACTGATGTTTTTCACTCTGCCTTTCTCTTAGACTCCCCCAAAACTGAAAGCACCCTAAAAATTAACAAAATAAAACAGCAGTTTCCCTTTCCCAACAAAAAAATAGGTTTTAATGGTTTTTAAATGCTGATTTAGAATGAGCTGCATTACTATTATTATTTATTTATAAACCACCCTCCCTAATTAGGCTCAGAGTGACGTACAACATATTAACATTTGCTGCCCACCTCCCCAAGCTACAGAAACCAAGAGATTTTATTATTTGGAAAAAACACTCTTTCACAGACACATTTTTATTATTAAGAACCAGGATACAAACAGCATTGTAAAAGTAAATTATTTTAAAAGTATCTTTCCCTTGAGTAGTATATAAATAATATTTTCTCCTGACAAAACACAATTTGCTGAAACACATGCTAGCCTTCCTGGGCTCCCAGCACACAAGCACTGTCTTATGTAATAGTCTGTATGGAAGCAGGAGGTGGGGGTAAGGTGAAGGTGAGTGATGGAGACAGGCATTCAGAAAAGCAAAGGAGCAGCAACAGAGCTCCTTAAGTAAGGTTTGTTCCCACTGCGCAGGCCAGGCTTTCTCAACCAGGCTTTCATGAAACTCTGGGGTTTCTTGACAGGGAGGAGCAAGTTGATTATTATTTTTTCAATATATTTTTAAACATTTGTTAAACATCAGGTTATAATCATTAATTAGATTAGATTTCTAAACTGCCCTTCTGAGATCAGTCATGTATACCTGCCCCCTCCCCATGGCCAATGACGGGCCTGGAGGGGGTGGGAAGGGAGGGCCTTGGGTGGGCGTGTACACAGCTATGTTTCCCCAACATATTCCGCATGATTTCACCACTTCTGGGATATCTGAAGAATGTTTCAGGGGTTTCTCAATAGCAAAAAGTTGAGAAAGGCTGGCATAGACCAATACATAGGTGGCAGGGATTATTGGAACTGTAGTGGAGGAAGTGGCCCCTAAGCGTGTGGAATCAAGGAGTTACCCACAGATTTGCGGTGCCTCTTCACTGGGGGACTTCTATTGAAGAAGGGGACTGCAGAGGAACCCCAGTGACTTCATTGTCAGAGGAGAGAGAAGAAGGAAATGGTCTCAGGGAGGGTGTTCAGATTCATTAAGTGGACACATCTCTTCCTGACAGGGTCGAGGAAGGGTGAGAAGCCTTATGTTTGGACTTTCATTTCTTCTTTTGATGCAGTGATTCTGAAAAACTGCAGAGCCAAAGAGTTCTTTTGAGCTGATATTGGGCCCAGTCCTAAAATCAGCTCTGATGGCACTGGCAGTGGCCCCAAGAAGTGGGTGCAGGACCTACGCTCTGGTTCCGACTCCTTTGAGGGGATCTGGTCTTCACCCAAAGCCACCCATCTCCTCATAGGTAGCTTTGAGTCAAGGCTCAAGGGGTGAACTGCTTGCAAACTGAGCAAGCAGAGACATTATGGTCCAAGCCATGGAACTAGAGGCAATGATCATGGTCATCCGAGTTTACCATTTTAAGACTGTATTCAGTGCACATTTTAAGCAAGGCCATCGTTTGGAAAAAACATGGTGAAACAAAGGTCTTCTTTTTAGGAGAAGTAGAAAGAGATGGAAAAAGTCAAGAGACTGTAGGAAGATGAGAAAAATACTACAGGAAAAACTTGTGCTAAGTAGCAAAAGAAAGTAAAGTCTCTGATCTCAGTTGTGGCAAAGAAAGGACTGAAGGAAGGGGTGCTCTCCTCATTCCATCACTTGCCTGCTAAGTTGGAAGGAGTTGGCTTGTGAGGGGAGGGTGCTTCTGGAGAATTTCAAAGAAAGATCTCCTTGACAGGCCTGCACAAGCATGGCTACCATGTATGACAAGAAGAGCTCAGAGACTCAGATTTGTGACCCAAGTTGTTTGATAAAATCCAAGTAAAAGGGAGCCAGGATGGTTTAGTGGACTAAGATCTGGGACACCGAGGTTTGAATTCCCATCTGCCATGTGAGAATAAAATGGAGGACAAAAGAATGATATAAACACTATGGTTCTGCCAGGCCATATTAAGAAGATGCTTTTGAAACTGAGGGGCCTGAAACCATATGCAACATGGCTTGGAGAGGGCAGGAATGTCTGTTCTTCAAAAGAAAAAGTACAGTCAAAAGACCCATGTGGGACAGCTAAAGAAGCATTCATAAGCAGTATTTCTTAGGATAAACGTATCTTTCAACAACTGGGATTACAATTGAAGAAGAAGAGTTGGTTCTTATATGCCACCTTTCTCTACCCAAAGGAGTCTCAAAGTGGTTTACAATTGCCTTCCCTTTCCACTCCCCACAACAGACACGCTATGAGGTGGGTGAGGCTAAGAGAGCCCTGATATTGCAGCTCCGTCAGAACAGCTTTCTCAGTACTGTGGCAAGCGCAAGGTCACCCAGCTGGCTGCATGTGGAGGAGTGGGGAATCAAACCCAGCTTGCGAGAATAGAAGTCAGCGCTTCTAACCACTACATCAAGCTGGCTCTCTCTAGTAGGGATGTTCCACACAATTAAAAACAACAACCCCAAACCCTGTTTAATGCACATACATATACCTGGATGTGGAGTTTGATACAGCAAGTTTGAAATAAACTGAGAAAATCCATTATATTAAAGTGTCCCTTTACACTGTTGTTATAGCCCGTTGATGCTGAGGATACAATAATCTGGCTACCTGCAGAAATAGTTTGTTGCTATTACTAGATGTATGTGGTTTATAGGAGATCACTCCACAGTACAATTCGACATTCACGTGAGATCAGGTATAAGAGTACTCAGCAGGGCAGCATAAATGGGACCTCCCCTCCCCAGTAAAAAAATAAAAGCCCTCAAATATTACAATGGATATTTGAACAGATTAGCTACTAATAAGAACAAAGGAGGGCGATAATTACCAAATCCCCAAGAGGAAAGACTGAAGGGGGAATTGCCAAGGGGGGGGGGGCAAACCCTTGTTGGCAGCTATGAAGAAATCAATTGTTTGTTTCACAATGCACTATTATTATTGTGCTGCTTACACAAGTCACCCTCTGCTCAGGTTTGAGGAAGGAATAATTATACACATGTCTTCTTTTATCCACATGAAAGGACACCAAGCATCTTTCTTCTGTGCAGCAAGCATTTGAGCCATACCTGTATTCCCTTTCCAGCAACTTGAGCACATCTTCAATGTAAATACCCCAGACACCTAAATAACTTTGTGGTGTGAGCTTTCATGAGTTACTCCTCACTTCATCAGATACAGCTAGAATGTTAATCTATCCATTCTATATATTGGAGAGTAAAGTGTTTTCAAATGCAGAAAGACATTAGCAAGCAAATGACAACAGGTGAATGAAAATAGCAGGCATGATTAGATTAGGTGTGATAAGCAGAGAAGTAATAGATGTGCACATGGGGACCTAATCCACTCACCCCTACTACTGTCATTTACCTGATATGGTCATTCTAGCTGTACCTGAAGGAGGGAGCAGTGACTCATGAAAGTCCATGCCCTGCCACAAACCTTTGTTAGTCTTTAAGGAGAACTTTTATTCTTTGTACTGCTATAGGCAGATTAACACAGCTACTCATCTTGATCTAAACTGAAAAGATAACAATGTCTGTGTCATAAGAAAATGTCAAGATCATATTTTGGACTGTCACAATGACCCAAATGGCAGCTCCCAATCAAGCACACGGCATGAACAACATGATTCCCAGCAGCTCCACATGAGCATGCCTGGCTACAGTCTCAAAAATCCTTAAAATGTTCCTGAGGCAACTGCATCCCAACTGCTTCTGTAACATGTGAACAACTTTGCTCATATTGCTTACACCTAATGTGTATTGAAAATGAACAAGTAAAAACACTTTTATACCATGCCGAAGGGGGAAAAGGAATGGTTGCTATAGTGTGAGGACACAATTAATCTGCTTTAAGTAAAGACCCATGAGAACCTAAGAGGAAGTGACATTTTAATCAACCCCCAAAAGCTCCTTTGGCATCTCCTTAGTATAATCAAATCCTTAAGCTCTACAATTCCCCACTTGCTTGCTACAGTGTATGTGCCACTTGCTAACCCATGACCCGTGGATAGCACATCTCAGTTCCTGAGAGGTAAAACCATCCAACTCAGAGGCTCCAACCATTCAACCATTCCACTGTTGAAATGGTGCAGTGGTTAGGAGCACAGACTTCTAATCTGGCGAGCCGGGTTTGATTCCTTGCTCCCCCACATGCCACCAGCTGGGTGACCTTGGGCTGGCAACAGCACTGATAAAGCCGTTCTGAACAAAGCAGTAATATCAGGGCTCTCTCAGCCTCACCTCCCTCACAGGGTGTCTATTGAGAGGAAAGGGAAGGCAATTGTAAGTCACTCTGAGACTCCTTTGGGTAGAGAGCAGCATATAAGAACTAGCTCTTTTTATTCTTCTGTTGATGATTAGATTACTGCCCAGAGCTGCAAAGAAATGGGTGGAATAGAAATCTAAATAAAATAAATAAATAGATTAAAAATAAAAACCAGAATCCATTTTTCTTTCTTACCTCCCCATCATGACTTATTAGGTCTAATCTCAAACCAAGTGCAAACTACTCCCATGTTCTATTCCGCTTTGACTATCACTTCCCGACTCCCCCATCTAAACAAAAAGCATATCTATTTCACAGTCAATCCCTTCCTCTCTCATAAAAAACTGAATCAAGAGACCAAAGACCTCTTTTGGCAAGAATCCAAGGCAACTGCGTAGTTGTTTCCTGTCTTGGCAAGCCCTGGTAGGGAAGCAAGCAGGGCTTTAAGCTCAGGTGAGATTGGTGGTATATATCTAAATAGCTACCCAAGACAGCCTCCAATACACCATCCTGATCAACAGCGCCTACACCATTTCTAGTCTTCTCAGGAGCTTGTTTCTTCCAATTTATCATGGAGCATTTCAAAAGTTGCTGCGTAGCTAATGACCACTGACAACACACCTCAGAATATCCTCGTTATCACAATTAATTCTGAAGAAACCAAAACAGACAGAAAACTAATGAAGCAGATGGGCCATTTAATTCTCTCTTTTAAAACACCACTCTTAGGCTTAAAGTCTTAGCATTAGCATAGTTTGTACAATGCCTACCATCTTAAACCAGGAAGAATGAGAATTTTTAGGTTAAATATTTTTAGCCTCAATCTAGATTTAGTAGCAGGAAACATGTGATTTTACACATTCTATAGAATTCTGGCACAAAGGGAAGAATGTTTGGGGTGTGACTGAACTCAGTTCTAGGCAACAGTTACCACACTATGATTCTACTTTGATATTTAGTGATTTCAACTTCATCTCAGGTTTCTAAACACTGATTTTGCATTAAAAGAGGGAGAATCTTTACTGTACATTAATTTAACATAGAATCTGCCTGCCCTTTGAAATCTGTCTACTGGGGTAGGGAGGTTCTCCTGCAGTGGAAGGGAAGATACTAAATTAAAGTAAACAAGGTTTGGACTGGCTCAGATTTTACTTTCTCCTTTGGGGTGGAAAGGAGGGGCCCATGACTTTCTCTTGGAGATACGTGGATGTGGGAATGTCTGCCTTGTCTCAATTCTGTGGCTTTGACACAGGGGAGAGAAAGAGTCAAACAGTATCTGAAGGTTGAGATGAATAAATGGACATCTGCATTAGAATACAACCAGCACCTGGACTTTTGCTCAACGATCAGGTAATCGTGATGGCAACTAAAAATGCCAATACAACATTTACAGAGTGTGTTCTTACTGCATAAAGAGAAAAGGCCTGCATTGCTCTGCTAATGCCCTCCCATCAGAATAGCCAGATCAATGAAAATGACCCTGAATAACCCAAAGTGGAAAAAAACACATTCATGCAACAAAGAGTTCATCATCCTCAGAGCAGTTTTTATTAGACTAGGTCCCTGGATGCTTAAAGAACTGCATTCCAAGCCAGGGCAGGAAGCATCTTCTTGGCTTAAGCAGCAACAGCAGTTTTATGACTTCTCCTTACAGAGTGGGCCGTCTTCTTACCCCTCCTTCTCCGGGCGGAGGGCGCCCGCTGTTTCTTGGATGTGGCTCTCCCCTGGGGGAGCGCGGTCGCACCAAGCAGCCGTTGGAGTTCAGAGTCACAATGGATGGTCTCATGTAAGTGCCGGGGGGCAATTCGGCGCTTGTGGTCATTGGCAGCGATGTTTCCAGCAATATCCACAATATCATATGTGATGTACTGGAGCACGGCAGCCATGTAAACTGAAGCCCCCGATCCAATCCGCTCAGCATAGTCTCCTCTCCTGAGGAATCTATCGATGCGGCCCACTGGGAATATCAGTCCAGCTCGGCAAGACCGGGAGGTTTTGGGCCTCCTCCCACGGCGAGAGGGCTCCAGCTCTTCAGAACTCTCCATATCGCACTGGTTATCGGACATGTTGTTCAACTTGCTGCTCAACAGAATCTCTCATCTAGCTTTTCAAATTTACATCAGTGGAATCAGTCTGTCTGAATCTTGATGGTTCTGGATTGCCTCACTGCTCTCTTTTTTGTCTGGGTATCTCTTCCTTGTCCTCCTGTTGTTCTGCCTTGGAATTTTCTTCTGGCTTTACATACCTTTTGAAGGGCTGCCAGAAATCTGCACATAGAGTTGCCTAGAGCTTTTTTATAGCCTTGTTTGTGCACAGCAAGATGTCTCCTGATAGGCTAGATACCAGCCAATAGGATGCTTTGGGCATTGTTACCCAAGCCAGAAGACAGGCAAGTCATTGATTTATTATATCATTTCCATTATCCCCAAGCCTGAGCTGAAATGTCATCCCTATTTATTACATTTCTGTCTCTGAAAACCTTACCTGGGTTTGCAGACACTGAGTTGGGGGGAGCCACAGGCAGCATAACAGTGAAACGTCAACCTGACTAGTTTCTGCATAATAGTGAAACACCCAGTAAAAATGTTCCCAGTTTACTCTTCCCCTAAAAAGTTAAAATTCTATAGAGGGAAACACACATACCAACCACCATTGCAAGTTTATACACAACATCAGATATACTTTTGAAAACGATGTTTCTCACAGTAACCAGAAAAACTCAAATCTAAAACGCAACAGAGGGAGACCTAAGAAGGGGAGTGGGGTGCACTACTGTTCCATACTGTTCTATTACATATTCCCTTGTTTTATATTGATCCCTTAATACAGGCTTTCTCAACCAGGGTTTTGGGAATCCCTGGGGTTTCTTGACAGGCCTGGAAGGGTTTCTCGAATGGGTGGGAGTTAATTTTTTATACAGATTTTGAATTTGTTAACCGCGTATTGGCTGATATGACCATATATAGTCATATTGACCCCCCAAATAGCCAATGATGGGCCTATAGGGAGTGGGAAGGGGAGGGGTCCCAGGTGGGTGTGTACACAGCTATGCTTCTCATATTCTGCACAATCTTGTCACTTTGGGAGTTTCTTGAAGAATGTTTCAGGGGTTTCTCAGTGATCAAAAAATTGAAAAGGTCCTTAATAGATTGGACTATTAATCAAGTATTTTCTTGTATCCATCTAGGACTGTTACCTGCAAGTTAGGAAATTCTTGGAGATTAGGAAGGGGGAACCTGGGGAGGGTTATAATCAATGAATTATAATGCCAGAGTTTACCCTCCAAACCTGCCAATTGCTTCCGAGGAATTTCTGTAGCTTGGAGAAACCTCCAGGCTCCATGCGGATGCTGATATATCTATTATCACTCAGATGTTGTTGTCTATCCCATCCCCTTCTTACTCCTCTCTTCAACCTTCATAATGTCCCTCTTGTGCAGATGAGCCAGGTGATAGGCATTACTTGAACCGGTGTTCTCAAACAGCTGGATGTTAGGCCAGGACCTTGGAGATCCAGGCAATGCTTCACCATATTAAGCTTGCTGGCTGCCCTCAGAACAGATTACTTCTGTCAGCCTAACCAACTTTACAGGGTTGTTGTGGTGATAAAGTGAGGATACAGGATGAAGCATGCTGCCCTGAACTGCTTGGGGGACAAGTAAGAGAACCATGTATCTGACAGACAATAGGATCGACAAAAGAGCCAGAGTGAAGCCAGGCCACAAACTGTAATCTGGCTACTTCATGTGCATCCCATATGCAAGTATTTTATGACAGAATGCAGGTTATATAACCCATACACCCTAAGACATTTTAGTATAAGGCAGAATCCATGAGATTGTAACATGAACGCTATTTTGAAACAAAGTCCATTCTGTTGTTATCTCGTTGGTACTCCTATTCAAAGCTGTTCTCAACTAAAACGTCATGAAACAGAGTCTTTTATACATTTGGCTTACAAATCACAGAGAAATGACAGGAATTGTACTCAGTTGCTCGTAATGTATTATATCCCTCACAGGCACAATTAGACTCTAAAACTGTTTTAGGCAAGCAGTTGATGGAAGTGCTTTATTCTGGACAAGGTTTATCCCAGAAGCCCCTATGAAAGGACATGCTGTGCATAGCAGGAAGCAATTTAAAATGTTACCCCCCTTCTGAAGACAAAATTTATATTTTTAATTCAGGATACCTGCCAAAAGTGTGGCTATACTGTAGTTTTAAATCCCAGTACTAATGGGGGGGGATCCATGTTTACAACATTGTTGTTACCTGCACAGAAAGCATTAGTTAATTTAATATTTTCTTTGTAAAAAACATCTTAAAGAATGGATAATCCCACTGTATTCAAATTCTATAAAGATATCGCAGGGAGGAAAGCACTGGAAATAGAATTAAGCCATATATAGCAGTTTAAGACCATAAA
The DNA here is from genome assembly GCF_049243985.1 of Paroedura picta. Classification (NCBI taxonomy): domain Eukaryota; kingdom Metazoa; phylum Chordata; class Lepidosauria; order Squamata; family Gekkonidae; genus Paroedura; species Paroedura picta. Next base: position 51,996,106 of record NC_135373.1, read on the forward strand.
AATGTATAGGTTTTTCAGAAGAAAAGAAGTGGTTCTAAACAGTAAGTGATTTTAATAAATGGCGATAAGCTTCGGCCTCTGATTAAGTACATGTGGTAGCTAAGGGGAAAATATTCAATAGACAATAACCATATGAATTTATTTTCTGAAACAGAAACACACCATTCCACATGTAAGATTTGATTTGGTGTCTGGTCACCAGCTGCTTTTATTCTTTGAAAGCTTTATCAACACACAGCTGGACTACAGCTCTTTTCCTAAGACTGCACTGAACAGTGTGCTTTGACTCCTCTGAAGGTGCAGCATGCACATGTCTCTTAGCTGACTAACTACAGCACATTCCACATCTGTATTTCAAAGTTGCACCATCAGGCCTCCCAGAAAACTGATTTGTGGTTTGCCTCCATTCTGGCTCATTTGTGGATCCATCTGTCTGCCAGGCTATCTCAGTCTTCCTCCAAGAAGTTCCTGACAGCATACTTCTTCCACCAGGAAAAAAAAGGACATTTAGGGAAATAATGAAATGTATGCAATACTTAGTTTCCCAGCAAGTCTAATCTTCTTTTACCGATTCAACAACATACAATGTATAATTTATAATTTAGGCAGCACTGTACTATTTGACATAATTATGGAAGTTAGAAGTATCAATGTCATAAGTTTTCCATGAGAAAAATTACAATTACACCCAATTCTTAAGAATTGCAAATTGTTGCCCCGATGCAGGTAGATCTTAATTTTTTCCACTTGAGAAGTAGGAAAACTGCAAGTGATTTAGCTCCTGCATTTTTACCTTGTTTTTGTCCCAATGGGTACTCGAAGTGGCTTGCATAATTTCTTTAGTACACAAAAGAACGCATATAATTTGGACAGAAGCACTAATGTAAGGCGACAATTTCATACAGGATTGCCAATGCCAGGTGGGAAATTCTTGGAGATCTGGGCCCATTCCGCTCACGTCGGACAATGCACTTTCAATGTACTTTAGAAGCAAAATTTCCTGTTCCACACAGGAAAACTCAGCTGTAAAAATGCATTGAAAGTGCATTATCCAATATGTGCAGAATGTGCCCTGGATGTAGAGCCTGGGAATGGCAGGGTTTATGGATTCTCAGTAAGGTATAATGCCATAGATTCCACCCTCCAAAACAGCCATTTCTCCAGATGGACAGATCTCTATAGTCTGGAGATCAGTTGTAACTCTGGGAGATCTCCGTTCCCCACTTAAAGGTTGGTGGCCTTATGTTCATAGGAACTACCAACATATTTTATTGTTGAACTTTATAACACTGAACTTTTAAATAATGTATTATCATTACAGACATTATTACTTATTAACTTTGCCCAGATCATTCAAATGTAAACAAAAGTATTCTTGAAAATGTTGTATATAACTACAGTTTATATAGGAATTATTGTATCTAATGTAGTAGATCATCTTTCATGAAAACAATTTCATATGACATATGCTGAATAAACATTTTGTCTTTCATTTCACATACGAAGAGGAGGAGGGGGGAGAGGCACAGCCCAGGACATGTTTTGGTACTCCCCCAAATGTTCTAATTTTCACATTGAGAAAAGTGTCAGACTGTCATGCTATGTATTTTGTTAAAAAGCATTTCACTCAAATAAAATTCTGCATAAGTCTTTTTAAAATGCTTCCCAATATTCTTCTCCATGAGAGACGTGGAGTTACTTTCTTTAGCCTACTCGGAACACAAAATATCTGTGCATCAAGTTTAGCATATTAGTGGAGGCAGTCCAGAAAAGAATTACTGAATAATTGGCAATTACTCAAGATAATCTGGGTTTCATAAACAGAAGAAAAGACTACATAGTCTACTGCAAAACTTTGAACCAGTTCTGCAAAGCAGCTGGAGAGCTGAGCTCTTGCCATCCTCCCATCTTCCCTAGTTTATCGCAGGAGTCAGTTATCAAGGAATAATCGCTCTACCTCACGTAATGGATAACCCTAGTTAATTTTGTACTATTTTGCTCTGAGAGCTCAGTTTTTCAGCAGTTCACAGCATACCTTCTTCCAGTTTGTTTATGTAGTCCTGGAGCTGATCAAAATGTGGCCCAATGAAAAGCAAAGGAAATGGCCTCTAATTAAGGGGCATTACTCAGCTCCATCTTCAGATAAGATAACTGGGTAACATGATATTTATTCACTACTGACATGCAGTATTTAGTCACATGATAGTTATTCACTACTGACATGCAGTAATCTGCCAGAAATAAAAAACAGTCCTAGCCTGTACATTTAGCAGAATGACATGGTAATGAGCCAGTAAAATGGACTGGAGCATTTTGGACAATAGTTGTTCAGAGCAGGTGCTGGGCAGAGAAGAATTTAAATATGTTCCCCACATGCAATCTGACATAGTAAATCACCTCAGATGTTTACCATTTCATTTGGCAGCTTATGAGAACCAGGCCATATCAGACGAGGGTGAGAGGTCACAACATGTACTTTTTTCAGGAATAAAAAAGTCTAACTAAAAAAGTACCTCTTAATTCTGAGACACATCAAATATCTTAAATAATCACTCTTGCTGCAAACTGAAAATTCTTTAAATTACATACATATGAACCTAGACCAGGGGTAGTCAAACTGCGGCCCTCCAGATGTCCATGGACTACAATTCCCAGAAGCCCCTGCCAGCATTCGCATTCGCTGGCAGGGGCTTCTGGGAATTGTAGTCCATGGACATCTGGAGGGCCGCAGTTTGACTACCCCTGACCTAGACTATCCAAAATCGCACATGAAACCCTCAACTGTGTTGGACTTAAATTTCATCTAGCCTCATAACCTGTTGCCAGCAGTGAATAACAGATGCCTCCAGGAAGATCATAAACCTATAGCCTTTCTTCATTCCTTCTCCTAGTCCTTGAAATCTTAAGGTCCATGAGGCTCCATGTAGCCCACATGGCTGATAGCCACTGACAGACCAATCTTCCTGCCAGAAGAAGAAGAAGAAGAGTTGGTTCTTATATGCCGCTTTTCCCTACCCGAAGGAGGCTCAAAGCGGCTTACAGTCGCCTTCCCATTCCTCTCCCCACAACAACAGACACAACAACAGACACCCGGTGAGGCTGAGAGAGCCCTGATATCACTGCTCAGTCAAACAGTTTTATCAGTGCCGTGGCGAGCCCAAGGTCACCCAGCTGGTTGCATGTGGGGAATCGAACCCGGCATGCCAGATTAGAAGTCCGCACTCCTAACCACTACACCAAACTGGCTCTCCAGGATTCTAACTAGTACCAACCAGCATGACCTTTATTCACCAACAGCATGTCTACTGCCCTGGTTATGAATTTGGTTCTGAGGCTCAAATAAAAGTTCTGATATCAACTTTTAAATACCTTAGCAGGTGAGGACTGGGGCTCATTGCTGGTGGCTCACCTCTGTCAGTAGGAGCTTATCTATCATTTAACACTGAAACAGTGGAGATTTTTTTTTGGGGGGGAGGGTTTGGAATGTGGGACAAGACTGTTCAGGTGGCCCATTAGACAGTTTCCCCCCCAAAAAACTGTGCATGCAGGAAAAGGCAGATTTTCCAAAAAGACTGGCAGCCATTAATGTCACTAAGGACTACTTAGACTGACATCAAATTATTAATATTTTAAAAGAGTACAGCATTTGACTACCCGAAGAGGTCACGGCTTACAATCACAGCATTTGACTAATTAAACACTGATTTGACTGTGTGTCTATAAATTTCCTGTACACAATTGCCCATTTACAACCAGCAAACAAAGTGTGAGTCACACTGAGGAGTGTCTGAGCATCTTCAATTCTAACCTGTACCACTGGCACATTTTTAGTTTTTTATTGGTTGCAACTTTTATTTCATGGAGCCATGACTCACCAAAGGCTCCAGGCTGCAGCTGCGGAGGAGCAAGCCAGAAGCCTTGGAAGACGTGCCACTCTTCGCGCTGTTCAAGCTCACTGAGGTGCGTAGCTTGTCAGCAGGTGGGGGAGGCCTGGGTGTCACTGATGCCTATAAAAGGGGCTCACATTGCCAGGTGGTTTGGGGAACCAGACAGAGGCCCACTGGATCCCCATTAAGCCATCTTCCCAGGGTGGGTTTCAGATGGCAAGGGGTGCCTCGCTCTAGATTGATGCCTTGGTGGGGACGCCAAGGCACTGGGACCATGGTTTTATTCATGATCATCTGACCGTGTTTTTGTTGGACTCCTCTCCATGCCATGCCAGCACTCCCATAGGAGTTGTAATAAAGCTGTGGCCTTCTTCATTCCAAAATATTTGTCTTTTTTCTGCTGGCTATATCATGCCCTCCTGCCAGGCAATGTTATTATTTTATCACTTATATAGCCATCTTAAAGGCTTTGTTGCTGGAGAAAAAAGTTAATGTAACTGCCAAAAAAAAAAAAATTACCATCCCCATATACCCTGGAAGATGCTCCTCTACCTTCACTCTGCTGGCCTAGCTGGTCCATGCTATGGTTACCTTGAGGCTGGACTATTACAATGTAGTCTACATGGGTCTGCACTTAAAGAAAACTTAGAAACTCCTTTTGGTACAGAACATTGATGGCTGGCCACTATCAGGTACTACATGGAACATGCATGGCACACCCATTCTATAGATGCTCTATTGGCTATCAAAGTAACCACATTCAATTCAAACTTCCATTTATCACCTGCAAAGTGTTTAATGGTCTCAGGTCTACAAACCTGTAGGATCATCGCTCCTGCTCCACCCCCACTGATACCTCTGATTATCTGAACAAAGCCTTCTGAAGATGCCACCCTGCAACTGGGCAAAACTAGCAACTGCAAATCCATGTGTATTTCCTGTGGTGGAATGGACTGGCCAAGGTGCCACTTCTATAATTTTGCAGAGTGCACAAAACAAAAATTTTCAGGTCATTTCTACAAAGAGATTAGAACAGTAATATAATGGAATAGCACAGCAGGCTTCTTTTGTCCTCTCCCTTTGTAACTCCCTTTTGTTGTTATGGTGTATCATGCCCCAGATAGGTTTTCATTTGCACTGTTTCTTCAGTTCTGCAAACCTAGTTCTGCTGCAATGTTGACTGGCAGTTTTTGCTTTTCATTTTTTGGAATCAACCTGAGTGGTAAAGGCAGTCTATAAATGAAGATAATAGCAATAACATTCCCACTAAAGACAAAATCCCACTGTTTTTGAACACCAAGTTGCATCTATGGAGTAGAATTCTGCATGCATTTGCTGTGATGCTTCACACCTGGATAACATTTGTTATCGATCACAGGATTGTCCAAATTCTTCAAAGAGACATACAGACCGTTCAGACACAGGCTAGACTATAATCTGACTTTTTGTCCAGCAGATTTCCTTTTGAATGTTTGAAAGTATGTTTTGACAAAGTAACTACTGTTATTGTGTGGCTGACAGTGGATTACAATACTGTTTGGATAGGACTGAGAAGTCTTGTATTAGATTGTTGGCCATCAGCAAAAGACAGGATATACCACATGGTGTTTACACATGGAAACAATACAACACTGGGTCCAGACTTAAGATGCAGATAAAGTAAAACTGTTCGCTCTCACAGAAACATTATGTACTGACATATTTTGAACTGAGCTTTGAATTAGAGAGAAATAAATGTTACACTGCCTATTAATTACTGTACTGAGTTTTGATGTAAAAAGATCACCATGATGTAAAAAGGGCACCATCACTTTCACCATGATCAGTGATGGCAATCTCGTAATAGCACTTCCGCCAATATTGCTCCAAGTTAAAAATAACTTACAGTACCTCACCACAATTTTAAAAAGTAATACTGTGTTACCTGTTGGTTGAACCAACAGAATTCAGACTGGCAGAAGACACAGAAATTCTGGAATCAATTCTGCCCTAACTTTTATTTCATTTTGCCTTTTCTCCCCCACTCCCCCAGTCAAGTAGACTATCAACAACTATACTGAAACAACTTTCAACAACAAACTTCATAGCATGATTATTTTCATTTTATCATAAACCATTATTCATTAATACTTGCTGGTATCTTTCCTTGTCCTGTCATAAAACAGCTACATGTACGACAGTGTCAATATTTTACAGCTGGGATATCCTCTTCCAATTTTAGATTATCAATGTTGGCTCATGTTATCTCCAAGGCTCACCACTGGCCAATATTCTTTGTGCAAAAATAACACATAGTGCTATGTGCTCACCTTTCCTTATTGCCAAAAGATATTTTAAAGGCTCTACTGTTTGTACTTACAAATATTTATGCCATTAAAGAAAATCTGTATCTATTTACAAATGCTTTGCTCTTAAACCTTTTCTTCCCTAGCTTCAGTTTCATCCTTAATGTCCTCAAATTGTGGATAGACACTGGATGCTCATTTTGTTGCATTAATAACGCTAGAGATGCTGTCACCATCTATTAAAATATATCTTCTAAATATTTTAGTAATTTATAGGGCAATATTGCTAATAACATAGTCTTGGCTTCCACTGGAAATGTATCTTTTAATATATTCTGCATTTCCCCATGTATTCTTTTCCTTCCTTTTTTTTTTTGTAGGTCCACCACATGTGATAAAAAGTACTGACTATTTCTTGACATTTCCAATTTTCTTTTATAATTGTTCTCTATTTTCTCAATATCCTTTGGGGTATTCTCAATATCCTTTGCTATCTAAAAAACATTTTGTACCAATTTTCTATTAGCATCTAGGTTTTTAAAGATGAACATACAACTTGCAATTTTATAAAAGGGAAAAATGCAAAAACAGAGGAAAGAAAAAAGTATATATAATAATGTGAGGATCTTAACTAGCAAGTTACTGTCTTATTCTTGGCTGATTTGATGTTATCAGAATCCAGTGGAGACCAAATAATTTGGATCTCACATGGATTCATCTGTTGAAACACCCCTAAAGGGGAAATCAGGGTTAGAGAAATAAATCTCTCTATTCTGGCACTTACATGCCTTCAGCAAGATAAGTCTGGAGCTATTATAAATGTTCTGCTCAGGTCACCAATTTCCTGTAAGTCCCTTTGAGGACTCTTAAACGATCAGACGATTATACATTTTATCATATCAACTTTGACCAGTGAGCCAGCAAATGATCCTCGCTTCCTCTGCCTTTCTCCAAAAATATTAAAGAGGATTTAGGATCTCTCTCTTGCTTCTTCTGGGACTTTAGGGACTCTCCATCAAAGAAGGTTTTAAAGAGCACAGTCAAACTCAACAATTTGCTCTTTTAATGTTCAACAACCATGTTTCATTTCTGTAAGCCTCTTCATAAGGGTCACAGTTCTGATACTGGAACAATAACTACACCAACAACAGCAACATTAAGCAAGCAAAATTTTCTGCCAGTTTTACAACTTGTCAGATATACAGAAAGAAACCCATGGTGATACAAGATTATCTTTCAGGCCCTGTCTATAGAGGAGTCTTTTATACCAACTTAACTCTGATGGCTTCCTCCAAAGACTTCTGGAAACTTGGTGGGCATGCTGCTAAGAATTTTTCACCTGAGCTCTTCTCATAGAATTGCAATTCCCAAGAAGAGGCAAGGCCTATGATCAGTTTAAATGTATGTCCATCATTCCATCATCTCCATCACAGACAAGAAAGATGCCCCACACAGTTGCTGCCAAATAAAAGGGCCTGTTTCAGATGAGGGTCACTGTTTTACCTTGTTTTCTTTATCTGATTTCTCCAAACTTCTTGCCTGTCTAAAGCCATGGTCTGTTTGCTTCCTCATCCATTTTCCATTCAGTGATCTCTCCCTGCATGCAATCCCGCAGCAGGAGTTTTGTCAGTCACTGACTAAATCAGACAAGGCAAAAGTGTGCTTTGCTGATGTAGATGAATGTGATCATGGATCTACCTACATTTCGAGCAAATGTGCCAGCACTGGCTGAAATGCAGATGGACATGATTTTTCCTTCTCATCCATGTGGTTGCTTGATATAACGGGCATCTGAGTCATGAACTGTAAGCCCAGGAAAACAGAGAGCTCTTGTGGGACAGCCTTCACCTAAAGACTTGGTCCTCCATTTCAACTAGTTGACTTGTGGTGTGTGATATCTTTGCCTTTCAGTCCCATTGTTGCCTCCTCTGCCCCCTCAACATTTACACTTAAAACTTCTCCTTTGCTTATGTTAATTGGCAAATTACCAAGAAGATAACATTGTACAATTTGAAAGCTGTAACTTGGCTAAAAGGAAAGTTTGGCTTCCATTAAACAGCTAAATTTCAGAGGCATAGCTGTGTATGCGGCTACAAAAAGAGACAGGAGTCTCGTGGCACATTAAAGACTAACATATTTTTTATTCCTAGAAGTTTCATGGACTAGAGCTTACTACCGTAGATGTGCTTCTTCAGGTTGCATCTGAAAAAGTTGGCTCCAATCGATGACAACTTCTACTTGAATGAAATTTTGTAGGTCTGTTTTGTGCCCCAATTTTTATATGAAAATTAGCATGACAGTCTACAAAACACATAAGATCTTCAAGCCACACACTACAATGATGTTGCTCTAAAATTATAAAGGGGCAAGCTGAATGCTGGGAACTTCATATACAATGAACCTATCTATACAACATCCTAGTTATTCCCTTATACCAGAAAGTGCTAAGAATTTTAGCGGGGGGGGGGGTCTCTAAGAGAAATCTTAGTACTAGCACCAAACTCCAATTTATGGGACTATTGGGGGGAGGGAGTTCACAGCAGTTAAAATGAAAGTCCGGATATTTCTTACGGAATACCCCGCTTCACTCTCCAGCCCACACTTACTAGATACAAAAGTTAAACTGAAACTACAGATCACAGTATTGAATGCAAAACCTCAAAATTAAACTACCATTTAATTGCTGCCCTTGATGTCAGACAGACACCATGACTGAAGATTGCAAGATTAAAAAGACTTGCTGGGAAAATAATTGAGACAAAAGCTAAACAAAATCTGCCAAATTAGAATAATTTACTGCCAGTGTATCATTTTTCCATTCATTAAAAGCTGCCAAGTAAGCATAACCTTTACCTTATGAGACAAAATTAATCAAACTAGACCAAAGTGACATGAGTAGTTAAGGCCAAGTCTTACCACCTTACAAATCCTTTAATGAAATGACGAAACCAGCATATAATGAAAACTAAACAGGGAGGGAAAAGTAAACATCACAGATAACCTAAGCTTTGACAGGTTTTAGATTCAGTACAGAAGCTTTTCTATATATCCCCCTCCACTGATTCAAATTTTAATTATATACCAGTTGAGAACTTGTTATTCCAAGACAACAGTTGTATAATATGTTTTTATAAAGTCCAAGCAAAATCTTTCAAATCAGAGAGAAAACATCTGAGTTTCTCATCAGACAAAGGACCTTCTTTCCAAGGTATCAGAAGCCACCCTTATAAATCCTTGTTCTAGCCAGCAAAACTTCAAGCCTCATGAAAACCCAGTAGAGCAATAATCATTATTACAACTTCAGAAAAACAATGGAAGTGAGAGCCTGGTAATCACTTATGAATATTTGTCATAGACCTCAAGTTCCTAAGGACCTGAAATAAAACCTGCTAGATTCTACACAAGCCGATCTTTCTAAATCTTTACACCTAGGACTCGCTTAGGGACATGTTTTTGTTTACAGTGAATAGCAGCTGCCCTGAAACAAGAAGTGCAAAAGTGGATCATGTCCTGGTCCTCTGGCAAGGCTGAAAGAACTGAGGCATCCTGGGAGAAGCCCCTCCCTAACAGGACCGCAGGAATGCTCTTGACCCTGCCACCTAAAGGAGGTGCTTATCCTAAGGGTAAGACTGCCCCACCAGAGGACCACTGGAGAACAGCAGATCAAGTGCAATATTGCCCAGCAGAACCAGTGCTACTGTGCTATTACCAAAAGGTTTTAAAGTAAAGATGCTAGAAGCCAAAGAGATAAAACAGTAAATGGGTGGGACAGTGAGCTTCAATTTGGAGAGAAAATTTACCTTAGTGTGTGGAAAGGTACATAATATATGCCCTCTGCTCTGGTTGAGATTCTGATAAGTTGAACACAAGTTTCCTGTGACTGAAGTTTACAATTTAAATTGGAGCACTATTTTCTTTTCAGATCAGACATGCATAATGAATTTTCCAGAACTCAACATAGTTTAGAAACTAACAGCCAAACACATCATAGTAAAACAAAATCAATTCAGTAAAAAGTCCCAAAATACCTTCAGACTTACTTTGAAAGCAAAGGAAGGGATTTTAGCATCTCCTTTGGGAAACTATTCGAAAAACTAATGCAGAGAACTGTTGGGAGACTGAGATATAATTATACTAACTATCATTTGCAATTGTATTGTCCTGTCTGAACAGGGAGAACCAGCTGAGAATCATGGCAATACTATATGGAACAATAACAGTGTAACATACATTGATGCATGAATGCAGCCTGACTGCTACTGCTTTTACCTGGCAGAAAGGTAGTCCTTTCCATCAGGCTTGCTGGCCCCATCTTAGTTGACAAGGTGGGTCATGTGGGGAAAACAACAGTCTACGTCCCAGGCCATGAAGGGCTTCAGAAGGTTAAAACCAGCACTTTGAAACAAAGGCTGACTGAACTTGGTGGATAACAGCAGTGGTCCTCAACCCCCGGGCCGTGGCCCGGCGCTGGCCCGCAGCTCCCTCTTCCCGCCCCCCCCCCCACAGCGAGAAGCTCGCCAGGCTGTGAGCAAATCGGCCGCCAAAGCGGCCGATCAACTTGCGGCCCGGCAAGCCTCTTGCTTTGGGAGGGGGCGGGAAGAGAAGCTTGCCGGGCCGCAAGCTAATCGGCCACTTCGGCGGCCGATTTCCTTGCGGCCTGGAGGGGCGGGGAGAGGGAGCCGCGGCTGCCGGCATCGCAAATGGGCACGCACAGACTTGCAGCGTTTGCGTCCGGGGGCGCAAACACGCACGAACGGCAAGTCCGCGCATGCGTGTTTGCGCCGGGGCTGCCGCACACGTGCGGGGCCCCAGGTCGCCCTCTCCCCGCACCCCGGCGCAGCGGTCCACAGCCTAACAAATGTTGCGGACCACTGGATAACAGGATGTAATTGTTCACACCACCCAATCTTATGTTGTAGTCTTTTTTCCCATTCAAGGATGGAGACATTTCTCTCTAAGATAATGAAGGAAGGCAGTTATCAGAAAACTACACTGGCCATACTGAAGAAATCAAGACTCTGCTGATATTTCCTGCAGGGTTTCGTGAAGGTGACATCAGCTGTTCTCGTCCATGTTAGCAAAAGAAATGGAAGAGGGGCAGAGCTGCATGATAAAGATCCTGGAATGACAAAATTGGTGGCTTTTCTGCACTACCTACAGCAAAGTTGAAATGCCATATCAGCAAGGCAGTTGCAATCTTGATGCTAACAATTGTCTTGTGAAAGGTATATTAACGCTATTTTTATTTTACTGTTTATTTTTGCTGCTTTTTATGCAGCAAGAAACCTATCCTTTTACACAGTCTCTCCACTGCAGCAATAAAAGCTGAGCTCAGGAAGAAGAGCCAAGTGTAAACCAAGTTATCTTGAGGGAGCCATTTAATAAGATGTGTGAGGAAATCTTCCCTCCCTCCCTGTCTCTCTTTCACAGGATAATTCTTCGAGTGGTTAGAGCTGCAGAGGGCACAGTTTAGACCCGAGCAGTGAGCATGAGAGATGTGACATCCACTGTTATCATTGCTGTAGTCTAAGTTAGGGGTAGTCAACCTGTGGTCCTCCAGATGTCCATGGACTACAATTCCCATGAGCCCCTGCCAGCAAATGCTGGCAGGGGCTCATGGGAATTGTAGTCCACGAACATCTGGAGGACCACAGGTTGACTACCCCTGGTCTAAGGTGACCAGCCCCTACAGGTGAAAGGCAAGCAGCCCCTACAGCTTTGCTTAGTTCACCTGGCTTAGCCAAACTATCCTATACCTTTTCTAAGATGCAGAGATGGCACTTTCCTGGCCTCCTTGGACATTCATATAGAGACGGTACTTCAGATATATGTTTCCCACATCGTAAAGTGCTTTAAAGGGAAGACCCTACGCCTTCATTGGGGCCTGGCAACAAAAAGGCAACGAGTAAAGTTGCTTTGAGACTAATCTGCTTCCAGCAGTTTATGAACAGGGCAAGTGCTCTTTTGCACCGACTACTGTTTCCAAGTGGACTTCCCCGTGTAGCCCCACCTACAGTGCGTTACGGCAGCAGGACCAGATCCAGTAGGGGAACTTGGCAAGTGCTGCCAGCACGTTTTTCCAACAAGACTGGGGTCCAAAATCACCATTAAACTCTTCAGGCAATCTTTAAAATTATGCAGCATCACCCCTTTTATTTTTTAAAAAAGCAGGAAAATGCCCTCCACAGCAAGCTGTTCACAGATTTGCACATTTTGGTGCTAATTAACATCTTCATGTTCACAGCTTTTGCAAGGGGGTCCTTCATCACATCCTACTAATATAGGTCTGTTTCAGCACCCTGTGTTAGCTGCGTCCAGATACTGCTGCCGAGTTATCTTCTTCAACATGGAAAGAGAAGAAGAGTGAAAACTCCCAAGGTCCTTACACTTTCTGCGATATCAGATGGTGCAGTTGGCACTAACTGCTGCTATGTGAGAATTTCTCACATCGACCCTCCTAAGTCGTTTTAGCATCTTTATAAAAATAGTAATTTTGCATGGCTCTTATGAACCAGTATTGAAATAACTTCATATTGGATCAATCTCTGAACCGCAGGAACAATGGCACATCATTTCCAGCCTGGCCCCTATTGCCACTCAATGTTTTTGGAAGTCATGGCCAGTACTGTCGCAGTGGCACCGGTTCCCAGATGGGCAACAGCTCTCTCAGAACTGAGAGGCCCTTTCACAAACACTAAAAGGTGTGCTAAGAAATGTTGACACGAACAGGTGGTTTTCTTCTAGAAAAAGCGAGCATATTTGCCAAAAGACTCTTCTAGTGTATATAGCACTTTCCAGAGGGTCAGAATAGAAATCAGAAAAAACTAGCTTAGTCAAGAAAGGAACAGCATTGTCTGTGTAAGGAATAGGATCTCTCTCCCACTCTCTGACCTCTGGAAAACCAGCTCACAGCAAGACAAATGGTGCTTTCACCAGTGACCTGCTCTATTCTATCTCTTGCTATGGGAAAACCTTTGACAGATCTGAATTTTAGACAAGTGGATAAATGTCACATGTATTTCATAAGTCACAACTCAAAAGTTCCATAACACCATACAGCACTGAACAAGCCGGTCGATGGTATGGAAAACAGAACATAAACAGAAGGCTTTTATCATGATCACATTAAAAGTGCAACTACATGCTGGCTTGCCAAGCTGAACAAATAGCAGAAACAAACAGTCTTTTGTTTTGTGATCAACTCTTGGTCAGAAGAAGGGAAGTATGGCAGGACACGGCCAGTTTATATTCCCAAAGAATGCAGTCAAGATCCTCTCTAACATCAAAGACTCCAATTTACTTCTAAACCAACATTTAAAACAAAACAAACAAAAATGACATACAAATGTATGTTAGACCCAGAAAAATTCTTTAAGTAATTTTTTTAAAAAATTATGGGACAGAAGCATGAGCCAGAAAAATGAGCAGCAATCAACAGGAGTTCTTCTGCCAGGCGTTTGTCTGACGCCAAGTGGTGGCTCAGGGGCTAAGATTGGGCCGCTCTTCCCTGGGGACAAAGACCAGTATTAGACTGGCCCGGCCCCCCATAATCTTCCATCCTATGCCCAATTATCCATCTGCTCTCTTTTTCCCATCCAGTGGTCCTGTGTGGGAACAGTTGTTATTTATTATATCGCCATCACTGTGAGTAAGTTATTGTTTATGGGTTTTTTAATGGGGAATTTTAATGGTTTTAGTGTACTGATTTGTATTGATTTAAAATATTGTAAACCTCCAGAAGCCGGTTCTTCGAGAGCGGCGATCATACAAATCGAATTAACAACAACCCTTGTATATAGGTTTTGGTGTAAGTCAGCCTTTCTCAACTTCTTTACCATTGAGATATCACTGAAACATTTTTCAAGCTTCGAGAAACCCCAGAAGACATGCAATTGTGCAGAGTATGGTTGGGAAGCATAGTTGTGTACATACCCACCCAGGGACCCTCCCCTTCTGACCCCCTCCAGGCCCATGATTGGGCATCTTGGGGCAGAGGGGTGATTCAACATGGCCATATGTTCATATCACCTGATAAATGTTTATCAATTAATTTAAAATAATAATAATAATAATAAACTTCCACCCATTCAGGAAACCATTCAGTTAGGGTGCTAGTAGCCTCACCTGGTGAAGATGGTAAAACACAGTGCAGGCTATGCCTGTGACCTGGGCCTCCACTGAAAGGGAGGCATCCAGGATCACCCCCAGATTCCTGGCTAAGGGAGCAGTGTTGAGCTGCACCCCAGCCAAGGTGGGTAGAAGTGCTTCCCGTCCCACTGCCTATTTGCCCAGCCACAGGCTCTCTGGCTTGGAGGGGTTGAGTTTCAGGTGACTCTGCTCTATCCACCCAGCCACTGCTTCCAAACATCTGGCAAATATATTTGGGGAGAGTCCGGATGGACATCCATGAGGAGGTAGAGCTGGGTGCCATCTGCATATTGATGACAGCTCAGCCCATAACACTAAACCAGTTGTGCCAGAGGGCACTTAAAGATGTTGAATAGTGTGGGGGAGAGTATCGTCCCTTGTGGAACCTCACATGGGAGTCAATAGGGGCGTGATCATTCTTCCTCCACAGCTACCCTCTGTGTCCAGTTCTGGAGGAAGGAGCACAGCTATTGAAGGGCTGTCCCCCGAATCCCAGTCCCCGCAAACCAGTGAGCCAGCAACTCATGGTCGACTATGTCAAATGCAGCTGACTCACAAGCAACACCTATCAACACAAAACAAAAAAAATACTCTAGATTTTCAAGTCTGAAGCTTGAAGCTGCCTAATGTTGCGTAGGAACATCAGTCATTCCAGCCCAGTGTTGTTTCTTCTGACTGAAAGCAATTCTTCAAACAAAATCATTTCTCAGCCCATTTAAGTGGGGATTGAATCTGCATTGTTTTGTGTACATGGGCTCTACACCATAGGATAAAGGGCCCACCTCTAAAAAAGGACACCAACAATTCTAGGAGCCTAAACACACACTGCAGGATTTGTGGGGCATGTCCAAAGCAGCTATAATGATTATAGTAGCTAAGAAACACCATTCTGTTCTAGAATGAAGTTAAATTCCCAGTGTGAGTTATCATGTGCAAGCCAAAGGTCAGAGTGGGTTAAAACGTGGGGTCTTTTAATGTAACATATAACCATTAATGTGATCCTTTGGAATTGGATGTGCAATATCTTCTTGATTGCTATAAGCTTGGATTTAAGTTTCTAATGATATTCTTGTATGCAGTTTTTAATCCTAATTATATGCACTGGGTAATAAAGAGTTGTATTTTATTCTATTTTTTGTTTGTTTGTACAATCTTTGGGTTCCTGGCTTGATTTTAAGGTTGAGTTTTTATTCCCTTTTGTTCTTTCATTACGTCCTGTTCTATTATGTCTCTAATTTCAATGTGTCCTGGTTAAGAGATCTTCATGTGTAGCAGCAAGTGATATGCACAGCAGTATTTATATGATGATGATGATGTCACCCATTCAGTCATGTCCAACCCTCAGCCATTGTATAGGAAAGTTTTCGCCACACATCTCTGTCAATGACCGCTTATTTTAGTTGGTTCATGGTCATCCCTGTATCGGCTTTGATTGTCTACTTATATAGATTGTGACAAAGTGCTTGCCCATGGAACGGGTGGTAGGTAGAATCTATTTGGTTGAGGTCGACCTATACCACCACTTCTCAACGGCCCTCCTCCTGAGCCTCCCTCCTATGGTACCCATCATAATTCCGCCCAACCCACTGGGCTATCAATATGAGTTAATTTAATGTTTCTCACATTTTTCTACTGTTCCATATTGCTTGTTGTTTCACTTCATTATTGTTAACCTAAGTTATCTGTATCGTTCTGTTTTATGTGAACTGCCCTGAGTTCACAAATAAATAAATAAATGCATAGTGAATTTAGAAAGGGAACCAAAGTTCTTTGGAAGGAAGACTACCAAGCATCCACCTACAGTCCTATAAAGACTCAAGTCATTTTTAAGAGAAGGGATTGGGGTGGATGCATCCTCTTTTCTATCTAAGGTTGGAATACTAGAATGGAGAGAACCTAGCCCTGATGTCAGCCTGTCTCCAGACTGATTTAGACAAGGACAAGTGAAACACCATGTCCTATATAGGTACACTAATTTGTTGCATCTGTCATCTTCAATCACAAAACAAGAAGCAATCAACAAACACCATAAAATAAAATACCAAGTCCTCCTCTGGATGGATCAGGTGTATTGTATGACCATGTAATCAGATCAAACCATGAATATTACCATGTAGGATTATATTCTTGGTAGGAAGTAATGTGTGAAGACTATGAACAAGTGAGATGTTAAAATGTTATTATACCTGATTTAATTATATAATATTGTCTCAAAAATAAAACAGTTTCAATGGATTGAGTTGGCAACCAGACGTCATAAATTGGCCTATAACAGATGTTCACATTTTCTACAGATCAGAAGAGGAGAGACAGACCCATATTGGAAGGGAAGTCATAGTGACTTGAGTAGTTTTGCCTTCAGCTGTTCTTCCTCATTCTCCAAATGGCAAAAATGAGTGTGTGAAGTGTATGAATGAATTGGAAGCTACAAAAGCCACTCAGGGTTAAATCCGAGATAAAATTGATGGTCTATACCACAGGACATAAATTATTGGGTGAATACGAGGTGAGGTCATTTTCTTGGAATTATACTTCCATTAAACATGCATAAGACTCAAGGATGCACCATCCACTGATGCTTCCTTCACAACAAAAGATGTACTGGAACCCGTAAATAACATTTCAAGAGTTCTAACATTTCATCACTGCTCCAAAACTCCTGCCAAAGTTCTGCGCTGACTTACTCAGTCCTAAACTTCTTACATGAAGAACGCTTCAGCAAATGGCATTTATGTTTTCCTTGCCAAAAGTGCAGTTATGCTGTAGAAAGCAAGTGGAGTCAATTAAAATTATCAAAACTTTCCGTCCAAGTTGTATTTCTGCTCCTTATGTACTCTTGGGACATTTGTAAGCAAGCTAGATGCTGGATTTTCAGTTTTTATCCTACTGCACAGATTGTACTGTTATCCAGCTCATTTGCACATACACAGGCAGGGAATGCTCAAGTGTTTTACCCTTCCCTTCTGGGCCACTGTCTCAGATTTCTGCAGTACTTGGATTGAACTCAACAAACCTTAAATTACTGTGGCACAACTGAGCATGGGTGCCTTTCCCAACGACAATGGTGGACTACTGGGGACTGGTGGGGTTTGGTGTCATCGGTTGTAGACGGGGTGGGGGGAGGGAAACAGATTAGTTTGTCTGCCATGAGGATTGTTGTCCTGTTGTTTAGACAGACAGAGACAGGGCTATAGATATATATAGAGATACCAGAGCAGCAAGGGTCCTGAATGAAGTTTACTGATTTTTGCATGACCATTCAAACTGATGGAATCCACACATTCTATCTTATGGGAACTTTTGGAACACTATGTTTTCTTCTGAGAAACTATTCCACGTCTACTACAGAATCCCTGTTCATTTTGGAATGTCCTACCACTGGACTCATGGGGACAGAAAAAAAGAGAAAGGTGTCAAGCTATGTAGGGTCCCAAACTGGCTCAGAATGCTTCTGTGTACAATCCCTTCAGACACAATGAGACCATGCCAAGCTTTGCACTCTTGAACAGAGACAAAACATTTGTTGCACCTTGCTTTAATTACTTCAATATATGAATTTTCATAATCCAGTGCAATATTCAGTTTTCAGTTGGTAGAACTGAACACATTTTCTACAGAGGCTGCAACGTTACGCTAATCTGGTAAATTTAGCAAATCCTTGCTCAGTTTAGAAGTTTACCAGATGAGGTAGGAACATCATCTGCACCACAGATTTGATGAGAAATTGGCCAAGTCAGCAATTTCTCATTAAAAGGAAGGTGGTGCAAATGGGAGAGGGGGGACATCTGGAACAGCATCTTAAGATTGTTTCACTTTAGAATTTCCCTTTTCCTGCATTCATCTTCATCTTCCATTGCTCCTACTTTCCTGTAATTGGTTGTTTGTTGAATGTTATGTGCTTAGGATAATAGGTGGAAACTTGAGTCTGTATATGTGGATGCTGTATAAACATATTCATATGGAAATGTAGAGATTCGGCCTGAGGGCGTTGGCAAACCACGCTCTCTGAGGCTGCACCTCTGCATCTAACCTAGACCAATCAGGATACTACAGCACAGCAATTACCTCATACGTTAAAAGGATTACTTGAAGCCTATCAGTTTGCTCCACGCTACCTCGCAGGATTACTTGAAGCCTATCAGTTTGCTCCACGCTACCTTGCGGGATTATTTGAAATGATTTACGTGTATGTATAAATAAAGGATTCCCCTCTGTTCGAGAGGTCTTTCGCAGGAAATCCTTCTCCGTGTCATTCTTCCTCATTGCTTCCCGACAAGTGGTGACCCCGACGTGATTCCAGACCCTGTGCTCACCGCGACCAGAAAAAGAGTCTTCGTGCACGATCAGCTACGGCTCCCTGGTGAGTATGGGGGAATCATTGTCTAAGGAACAGGTAAAGCATGCTGATGAATTGAAACAGGCAGTGAGACAGTACACAGGAGAGGCGATTTCAGTGAAGGACCTCCGGGAACTGATACAAGAGGTATCTTGCCAGTGCCCGTGGTACCCTTTAGCGGGGACCAGAAGACTAGGAGACTGGGAAAAAATAGGGAGGGAGTTAAAGGCAGAGCCCCATGCTCCCATGCTGATTTTATTGACATGGCAGAAAATACACAAAGCGCTGGAAGTCATGAACCCAGAAGC
Organism: Paroedura picta; assembly: GCF_049243985.1. Classification (NCBI taxonomy): domain Eukaryota; kingdom Metazoa; phylum Chordata; class Lepidosauria; order Squamata; family Gekkonidae; genus Paroedura; species Paroedura picta. Next base: position 52,015,070 of record NC_135373.1, read on the forward strand.
TGGAAATCTGCTATTGAAAAATATTGCACCTTCACACCTTCCCTATCCCACTCTCTTACCAGTGGCCGTTACACCGACCGCTCCCAAACCTGTCGCCTCGCAGCCATTAAGGACTGGGGGCCACTTCCAGATCGTTAACGCGATTCGAGCTGCCCGTCAGGCCGGTCAGCTCGATCTCTCTGAGGACTGGGAGGGAGAAACCCCAGCGTTCTTTCCTTTAACGAGGGGGGAACCACGTGGGGAAGGGGAAAACAGGCAGATCCCGTTAACGTGGGAAGCCATTCCCTATTCAATTCTGCGTGAATTGAACAAGGCTATAAAGGAAAATGGTTTACAATCCTCTTATTTTCAAGGAATGATAGAGGGGATCACTAATGTTAGGCAGAAAGTCTCTGAATTCTTTCTTGAGTTCATCAAGCACCTTACAGAGGCACAGATTAATAATCAGGAAGCCCAAGCTGAATTGCTCAAGAAATTAGCTAAAGAAAACTGTATTTCAGAAAATAGATGCATTATTCAGGGTTTGGGCCATGATCCAGATATTGCAAGCATGATAAAATCTCGCTGGGATTTTGGCATAGGTGACTACCAAGCTTCTTTTGACTCAGGGTAAAGCCCTCGGGAATATTGTTCATTCTCCAGATGCTTGCAACGATCTTTATCAGAGATCACTAATTCTTAGTCACTGACCTTATTAAAATTTCTGTTCCTCTTACAAAGTATGCATTTTCTCTAATTTTTCAGCTTTCTTCTCTTCTACAAAGTGCTTTGGAAAGATTTTGTAGAACAGGTTTTTTCCATCTCTCTACAGATTTATATGGTCTTGTTCTTATAAGCAAGCATTTTTAGATGCGATATGCATTAAACCACAATCTGCATCAGTATTTTAGGGTACTAGCTTGAGCACCCTCACCATCTGTTAGATGGGTGGCAGCCTGAGAAAGGATCTTCTCAGTTGTTTTCAATTGGCTTATATAATGTATCAAATAATGTTTTCATGGTTTTGATGATTAGCCACCTAAAGACATTTTAAAATTTTAAATTTGGCTGTAATTGATAGAGCCTCCAGCTGCAGTAGCAGGAGTGCTGTTTAGCGATTTGGAATCAGGCTCTCTTTTTCCAGTTCCTACGCTAGGAGCTTAGTTAGAAACTTATCTTGCTTTCTTACCTATCACCCACTAATCTACACAACTAAAAGGTTTTCCTTAGCACAGGAATGATCCTTTGTTTACAGCCCAGGAAGAACTTTAGCTTTTGTTTCCTGACCCCCGCTTCAAGGAAGAAGGGGGGGGGGGATGGAGTTTGGTCTTGGAATTTTTGGTCAGCAGTTAGGAAGTATGCTCACTGAAACGCTGCTATGCCTCAATAGAGCTTTATCAGTCAGAGCTGTCTAGCTGCGTAATATTTATAGGTCAGGGAAATGCCTGGCTACAATGGAGGTAGAAATTTTTATATAAGACAAAATCCTTTTGTCTTTATTTTATGTTTTGCTACCTTTTGGGTAAAAACAAGGCACAGAACCTCTTTGGGGAATGTGTCCACAGTTTTTATTACATCAATTTTTTAATGTGTAATTAGCAGTGAGAATTTTTTCTTTTGGTCAAATTCTTTTTGGGTTGTCTATTTAAAGGAGGACCTACATTTTGTTTTAACTCAGGCTACCTGATTTATATCAGACAGGCCTAATCTTTCACAGGTCAATTGTTTGTTTGGTCACTGGAATGTGTGGAGATTAGCTCTCTCTTGGAGCTCTAGCCATTCCAGCCCTCAACAGATGAGATGACTCATGGAGTCCTTTCTGTTCTTTGAATTTGATTGGTCCAATGCTTGAGCACTATGAAAGCTCTAAGCCTCCAGGTTTCCTTCCAAATGAGTATTTGCTCTATCTTGTTTCTAACGTTTTCAGTTGTCATTTTCTTTGAAAAGGGTTATTACTGATGTCCCAAGAGACGGTGTTTACCGATGGATCTCCCTCACCAGGAGTCTTAACCTGGCAACAACCAGATGGTATATGGTACAGTAAGTTTACAGGTCCGCAGATAATCAGCCACCGGTTGGAACTGGCAGCAGCAGTATTGGCCCTGGACTTTCTGAGTCTCAACCATTTAATTTAATTTAAATTCTGATAGTTTGTATCTCTGTAATCTTTTATCTGTAATTGAATATTCATATTTGTCTCCAGTATGTGATGAACAACTATTAAGTGTGTTTTTAGCTGTACAAAAATCACTGTAACAGTGAACAGCTCCAATGTATGTAGCTCATGTGAAAAGCCTTTTCCTGGTTTTCTCACTGAAGGAAATGCTTGAGCTGATTCTCTTGTTTCATTTGTTGTTCACTCTCCAATTGAGAGTCATGCCTTGCTTCATCAAAATGCAAAGGCATTAGCCAGGGGATTCCACCTTCCTTTGGCAAAAGTACAGGCTATTGTGCGCCAATGTCCGCAATGCTCCAATCAGGCCTCCTATCCGACTACTGGGGTGAACCCCCGTGGATTTGGAGCTAACCAAGTTTGGCAGATGGATGTCACTCTTTTTCCACCCTTTTCCCCTTGGAAGCATCTCCATGTAGTCATTGATACCTACTCTGGGTACATCTTTGCTACCATGCAAAAAGGAGAAAAAGAAAAACACTTCCATGCACATTTACTCCGAGCATTTTCAGTCATGGGTGTTCTAGGCACCCTAAAAACAGAGAATGCGCCTTCATATTGCTCCACAGCTTTTGCTCAGTTTTGCACGCAATGGAACATCAAACATGTCTTTGGAATTCCCTATAATTCCACGGGTCAAGCTATTGTAGAGCGTGCCAATGAGACCCTGAAACGCATGCTCGACAAACTAAAACAAAAAGGGGGAATTGGGATTTCCCTTTTAGACAAGGAATCCCTGCTTTCAAGTACTTTGTTTACTCTAAATCATCTTAATCTTATTTCTTTTAATTCTCAATTTTTAGCTAGGACTCAGCATCATTTCCAGACCGAGGTCCCTCTTCCTCGGCCCCAGGAACAATACCGTCATTTACCAGACCCGAGGTGGTACGGGCCAGTCCCATTGATTACCTGGGGCTGGGGCTACGCAGCAGTTGCCCTTCCCTCTGGGTGGGTTCCTGCTTGTTGTGTCCGCCCTGCACTTAATGGTTGGCATCAGGGGTTAAGCAACCCAATTCCTCAGTTCAACCTGCAGCTGCAGGAGATGGAGCCCGTGGTCAAGAGAAAACGGGGAGGGAAGACATCCAAACCCCCCAGTGACTTGGGGGGCAATAAAGGGCCTGTCTGATCAAGCCGAGCAGCAACTCAAGGACCAAGGACTTCCAGAAACTCTGGAAAACTTTCTTGCTGCTGTTATAACAGCTTTACATTTTAATTCTGTTGTTATTTGGTTATGTTGTATGTGTGGGTTTTTACCAAGTGGGGTTGCCACTCCGCATTATATGTCTGCGCCTAATCACTGGGTCCGCCATGCTGCTTATATGTTTCAATTTCATGGGAAAAATGTGTCTTTAATCTATGAATCCCGTCTGTCGGTAGCTTCTATGTCATTTATCCCCACTCCCTTTAATTCACCTGAGATGGTGCTGGCTGAATTACAAAATGTAGACAAATCAAAGTTATTTGCAGGGAACTTTTCACAAGTTAAGCGCTTTCAACAATTTCGATATCAGCGCACAATGCCAGGTCTCTGTTTTTGTTGTCATGCAAAAAATTCGGCATTTCATAATTGGACACCCAAAAATCACAGTGATAGAATATGGGTAATGTGTTGCCAATCCCATGAAACTTTTCAGCGCCAAAACATGTATCGGGCTTATCATTGCCTTAAAACAAAAAAGGGGGAGATGTAGAGATTCGGCCTGAGGGCGTTGGCAAACCACGCTCTCTGAGGCTGCACCTCTGCATCTAACCTAGACCAATCAGGATACTACAGCACAGCAATTACCTCATACGTTAAAAGGATTACTTGAAGCCTATCAGTTTGCTCCACGCTACCTCGCAGGATTACTTGAAGCCTATCAGTTTGCTCCACGCTACCTTGCGGGATTATTTGAAATGATTTACGTGTATGTATAAATAAAGGATTCCCCTCTGTTCGAGAGGTCTTTCGCAGGAAATCCTTCTCCGTGTCATTCTTCCTCATTGCTTCCCGACATGGAAAAATAGCATTTTTGGCAAAAATTAAAATCTTATAGAAACCTATGCAAATCATCCAAACACCCATGACCATTAAAAGACTGACAAGAATATGTTTCTAGAATGTATGGATTCCTTCACAACAACACATACAGCAGTAGCTAAGGTATGTCCCGCACAGGCTGGAGAGCTTAGTCACAATGACCTCTGATTTCACTTTTCTTGGCAAAAATTACTACCTGGAGTAGCTGAGAGCCAACTGCTCCATCAGCTGCCAAAAACAGTCCAACACATAGATGATTGTTGTCATTATAAATCTCTTGACATTTATTTACTGGGGGTCAAGCTATTTACATTTTCATGTGCTCAGGAGTCTATGTTGTCATGGACACCAGCTACATTTATAGTACCTTCTTCTTCCAACTCTTAACAACCAGCCGTGGCCAATAAAGAAGGAACACTTTTCTTAGCCATCCATTAGGTGGACAATGACAGACTAAAAAGGCCCAGCAACTCTTTTCAAAAGAGTAATGTGAGTAAAAGCCCATCAAAATCTAATTAAGGCCTAATATGCACAACCAGAAATGACATTGCAGCATTGACACAATCCCTGTTAGCAAATGCCCAGGTTCAGATCTCCATCTGCCCTCAGCAGCAATGCTAGCAGCTGCCCCACCAGCCTGACTTCTCCCAAAGTTAGGGTCACAACTGCCCTGAGTTCAGCCCCACAGTTATTGCTGGGGTCAGCCACCATGAGCCCTGCATCATTACCATCATCTGTGTCTGGGCTAGTGATACTGCACCTGGGACTACCACTGCCTAAGCCAGCTGCGCCAGGATCACCACTGCTCTTGGGACAGAGTCAGCCTCAAATCACTCGTGGGCCTCCTGCTAACAGTGCAGCATGAGAAGGAGTGAGAAAGAAGTCTGAAGATAGAGGTCAAATTCTGCTGGCAAGGGTCTCCCCTAGCAGTGACCATCCTGGCTTCAGGTTTCTCAACACCGAGTGCCAGTGCTAGGGAGGCAGCAGCAACCCTAGACAAGACTAAACAATTCCCTCCAACACAGCATGCAGGCTGCAACCCAGGGCAAAGTGGGATGAGTCCCACCAAAACTGTATCAGAGGAAGGTAGGCAGGGGTTGGGACAATACTGGGTAAAGGTGGACCATGGCCAGACCATGGGATTGGTCCAGCAAGCCAAGGGATGGGGCCAAGGCTGCTTCAGGGGAATTAAATAGCCAATGGAGGAGGGGCACCACAGTATATCCCTGCCCCACTAAACCTCCCACTCTAGCTCTGAGATAGGATAATTAGGCCCTAAAGAATTTCAAGCAAATGTGTTCCTGCTTTGCATGTCCTCATTCACTAGGAACCAAGAGGGCAACAGAACACTGAATCAAACATATGTGTCAAAAATACCTAGACAATCTAATAGTAGATTTTACTAAATAATCTCATCTATTTATTTGATTCATATCCTCCTGGGGGGGATGGGGGTGAACACATCTATTTTGTTGCAACATGTTATCACTTAATCCCATATGACAAGCTGTTTCCCAAATGTTGAAACTTCCTTGTAGCTGTATTTTGATTTATTTTTCTAAAGTATCTCTGTGATCTCACTCTAGCACTATTATTTTGACATGAGGCAGGCTTTCAGGTCACAGAACATTTGACTTTTTAGGAAGCTTTAATATGGATGGCCTTCTTTAAAGCAGTACTTAAAGACTTTAAGCAGCTGTTTGTTGTCTACTGAAAAACAATGCTAGACTATGTGACACTCATTTTAAGGATGTTTGGACATTTAAACACTGAGCAATCATGGCTGTATTTCCTCCTAGGAAAGTGTTTGCAAAGCTACGAAACCACAGAAGAGACCCAAGGACAGGAGGCATTCCAGTAAACAATCTTAAGGATTCTTTTGCACCAAAGCAATGCCAACAAGGAAGCTGCATCATAGTCAGACCAACAGATTTCTCTCTCTGTCTTAACTTCACATTTTTAGAGTTAAATTAGCCATTATTTCAATTTATTTTGCACATTATGTCAACTACAAGCAAGAAAAGTACAGTACCTTCACTTCTGGATTCCATGTTCCTTTCCTTCCATTGTTTTACAACAACTTTTATCAGCTTTCTCCTAATTATAAAATCCTTTGGGATTTACTTGTGAAAGTGGAAAGATGTAATTTGGATTCAAGTGCTTTCTGTTCTTGCAGCACAATGACTGCTCCAGTATTCCACTTCTGAGTTGAAAGAGGCTCGTTCTAGCTTTTCAGGACAGACGTATTATGTCCAAGATTCTCTTCCAAGCATCAAATGGAGTTCTGAGATCATAATATGCTCAAAACACGCAAACACACGAACTCCACCATCACCAAGCTTCCAGGAAAGCAGCAGGATATCCTGCCTCCCTTCTGCTCCACAGAGCTCAGACTTTTATTATTAAGCGGTGTTTTTCCATCCTTGGTGCATGTTCCTGAAATGCCTTGAAACAGAAGAAATGGTGGCAGGATGCCCATTTATGAAAAGAGTTAGTCATACTTCTGCAGATTACAATTGTCTGCTCCCATCATGTATTTAAAAAATAGTAAAATCTTTACAAGGAAAACTTGCAGTCATTTCCGCCATGGCAATACGCTTCCTGAAATGGCTGCAACATTTGAATGTGGAAACTTGGTGAGGTCAGATGAGGGTCCACTGGAGATGTTGGCTAACTTCTGATTGCATGGTTTATAAAGTGCAGCTTGGAGTCCAGTACAATTAATTTTGCAACAGTTAAGTCCTGGAGCAAAACGGCTGCAGTCTCTGCTTTCAGTGTTTAAAAAATAATGTGGTATGGCATACAACACCACTTTTTCTCTAATGTGACCCTATTGCGCTAGTAGTTTAACAGGAGGCAGAATGAGGGAGTGGAGGATTAAAACAAAAAAATCTTCAGAGACCGGATTTCTCCCTACAATGTTCAGAACCATTATAAGACCAAGGGCACCAAGACCTAACAGCAAGGCCACATAATACTTCCAGCAGATAATGGCTTATCTGCACCCACCAAATAACACAACAGATCTTTCCCTGTTTTGCACATTAGACTGCAGGGAGGGGATTGTGTTGGCTGAATGTCTATCTCCCCCCACCCCGCCCCACCCCAATTCTAGTACACAAAAATATAGTGTGTCAAGAAAAAGGGCTACTTAGAATCCTTTCCGCCTACTGAGCGCTAGTTTAAGACTTGGGGTGATATTCTCAAAGAGAAGCATTTAGTTGTATATAATCCAAGGAAAGTGTGGCCATTTGATTCAGTTGCTCATGTAGTCCTGCTCTTACACTTGCTCCCCGGAAAGGAATCCTACTTCACAATGAAACAGCAAGAATACAAATACCCCCAAACCACTTGTGTTAATACCTTGGTTCCAAAGAAAAAGCAAAGCTCATGAAGACATCTCTCAAATAGCTACTTGACTTCTGGATAAGCCAACTGACTTTTTTTTCTGAAAAGCAGAAATGAATGAACATCAAGCAAGAAGTAATCCTGATAGTTCACTGGCTGCTGATATCTACTATTTTTAACGATTATCTGTTTCTTGCTCCAATATACTGACAGGCACTTTGAGTCACTATTGACATCTTTAGCTAGCCTCTAAAGCAGCTTCTTGCTCATTCTCATGTGTTTTAATATGGCAAGAATGGAGCCCTCTTGCCTTCTGCTGGTTCTTGCTGGAACTTCTAGCTTCTAAACTAAATAGAGTGGAGAGTTAATACAGGAGAAATACTGGGCTCCAGGATAAGGGGGGGGGGGAGAACCAACAAGTCCATTTTACAGCAAAATTGTGATTTTTTGAAATTTGCATTTGTTCCACAGGAGCCTAATCTAATAAGTACACCCCACTGGCTTTTATAGGGTGGCTGCTGTTAGACAGTAGCAGGCAGCCAGGACTAGCTGAGTCATGCAAGTCAGATAGTATCAAGTCACCAGGGGTCACTTCAAGGCCCAGGGCTTCCAACCTAAGGTGGGATCTGGAGATCTTCCAGAATTACAATTGAAGCAGAGATCTGTCCTCCTGGACAAATGACTGCATTGGAGGAAGGACTCTACGCCATAATATGCAGCAGCGTTCTCTCCCTTCCCCAAATCTTGCCCTCCTCAGACTCTACAACAAAATCTCCAGAATTTTACCCAACGTGGAGCTGGCAATCCCAACCAGGTCTTACCCTGATGAGCCGCCCCCCCCCCCCGCCCCCTGCTGCCACCGCCTTTTTCCTCACATCAACCCAGCCAAGAGTACTGTGGTTGTCTAGCAACAGCTACTGAGGGAATCCACTGCTTAAAGCTACAGGTATTCCTTTTATCATTTTCAGTTTTTTTTTTAAACTCTCCAACTTCACTATTAGAATAAAAGATTTGGGTTCCTATTGAAAAACAGGCCATATTCACACAGACGCATGTCTTAGATGTACAGTTACTCTGTCCACATATGGTAACCATGAAGTTGAGTAAGACCAGGAACATGTGGGTGTGCCACAATTCTGGAGAATGGGGACCTGGCAATCGGATACTTGGTATAGCTTAGGGTTGCATGGTCACTCACTGTGAGCAGCCAGCAGGGGATGGGGAAATGCACTTACTGGGTATAAGGAGAATGCCTGGCATTTCAGCGTAGTGTCTATGCGACCCAGAAGTGATATAGGCAGGTCAGATGATGCTCTGTTTTTTGGGCAAAACTCTATGGTAGAATTAGTTTCTATAATATAGGTTTTGCCCCAAAACCAGAGCATCACCTCCAACATAGATACTGAAAAGCTGGGAGTCCCTATCTATTTTTGTGTGGGGCTAATCCTACTCCCTCCCCCCGCTGGCCAGCAAGGCCATAGGGCCTGGCAGGAGACTGGCATCTTCAGTATAGCTGCAGAGTTTATCAGGCCCTGGTGGCAATATGGCAGCCCAGGAGCTGTGCTGGCCCCACCACTGAGATACAGCAGTCCTGAAGCCACACTGGGCCTGGCAGCAGAAGCATGGCAGCCCAGGAACCATGCTGTCCCAATGGCAGAGGTGGAGCAGGCCAAGAGCTGTGCTCAGCCCAGTAGCAGCCTGGCAACCCGAGATTCCTCCTTCTGCAATTTGTTCAGGCCCCCTCCCCCGAATTGGGGAGAAGTCTTCACTACCACCCCACTAAGCTAGCAGCCTACCTGCTGAAAAGTAGGTGGAGAGAATAGTGTGTGTGTTGGGGGGGGGGGGGTTGAAAGAATGCCAAGGGTGGGATGTGAAGCTGCAGTGGTGGGTGAGAAAAGTGCCAATGGATAGTAGGTGGGAGAGGAAAAAGAGTGGGGGTGAGTGAATGCCAAAGGTGGGGGCAGACAGGGAGAGATGCAAAGGTGGAGGTCAGTGGAGAGCCAAAGGTGGGAGTAGGTGGGGAGAGCATCAAGGGTGAGGGTAAGTGGAGTGCGAGGAGTGGAAGGTAGGTGTGGAGCCCTGCTTTTCACTACCCAAAGGAGGCTAAAAAAAAGTGGATAGTTGCATTCCCTTCCTCTCCCCACAACAGACACCTGTGAGGTAGATGGAGCTCTAAGTGAACTCCTGAGAACAGCTTTACGAGAACTGTATCTAGCCCAAGGTCACCCAGTTGAAGGAGTGGGAAATCAAGCCTGGGAATCAACCCATTACTCTTAATCACTACACCATGGAAAAGGAGAGGGGTAGATTGACAGAGACGGCTGTAGTAAGAGGTGAGGAAATTCTGTAAGCAACCTTCCTGAACCATCTAGCTGGCATAGGTGAGAGAGGGACCATAGGCAACTTAACAGGAGCTAGCAGGATTACAAAAAAGACCAAGGAGTTGAACATGGAAATAGGATTTGAAAATGGTCACTATAAATACACAGTGGGCAATCAACATCTCAACAAAGAAGTCATCAGCAGGACCAGAGGTAGAGAGATAATCATTTAATCCTTTGTTGACCCACAAGGCAGAGGTCTAGTACTTAAGGCATCTTTAAGATACCAGACAACATGAAGAAGAATTGGGGGGGGGGGGATAGGAGAACGCACTGGCTTTTCTCCAGATCCGAGTCTGGCCACAGGCCAGATGCCTTGCCCCAGTTTCAGACAGACATTCAAGCTGGCTGTGTTTACATTACAGGAAAACATCACATAGACTGGAAGCATCAGGAGCTTCTGTAGAAACTCAGAGACCACACTGTCCAAAATCCAGGCTCATACAGGCAAAGCCCTCATAGCCATGGACTCTGAAGGAGGCGTTTTCTCCAAACACTGCTTGGAACTGTTGTGTGTGTGTGTGTGTGTGTGTGTGTGTGTGTGTGTGTGTGTGTGTGTGTGGGTGGGTGGGTGGGGGGGGGGGAGGATTCACTTTCTTCTTTTCCATTCCCTCCCCCTTTCTTTAGCTTTCCATGTACAAACTCACTAGTGGAGACACAGGCTGTGTAAACTATTCTGTGGTTAAGGGCTGAACACTGTTTTCTTTAGGCTTATTTTGCACATCTTTGAAAAAAAAAGAAACCCTAAAAGATTACCATATCAGACTGTAATAGAAATGTAAGCCTTAAATTCTGCCAGAATTTTTGAAAAACCTGTCTGTGTCAGAGATAACAAGGATGAGAACCTGAATGAGATTTATTGACTTCATTTTACTTTGCCTTCAAAGTGGCTTATGTTGTTCTCCTCTCCTCCATATTACCCCCATAACAATCTTGTGAGGTAGTTAGGTAGTGAGGTAGTTAGAGAGAGTGACTGGTCCACAGGTTCCACAGCAGAATGGGGATTTGAACTTGGGTTTCCAGACCTTGTAACCACTACTACTCACTAATAATTATAATCTTGCACAGATTTTTAAAAATAAATCCATCTCCCTACTTTTAAATAGGCCAGCTAATTTACCCCCCCCCAAAAAAGCACACTCTCTTATTGCCATGTACTGCAGTCTATGTGGTCCTTGTCAGATCAGAGTACAATATCAGAACTGCCAATTCCACCATGTTTGAAGTCCCAGACAAGTCATAAAATGTAGACTACTAAGCCTCTTATATAGGGCTAATGAATCCTGCTTGATTTGATGCATCATAATTGTGTGGGCCTACTCTCACAAGAGCCTCTTGTGGCGCAGAGTGGTAAGGCAGCCGTCTGAAAGCTTTGCCCATAAGGCTGGGAGTTCAATCCCAGCAGCCGGCTCAAGGTTGACTCAGCCTTCCATCCTTCCGAGGTCGGTAAAATGAGTACCCAGCTTGCTGGGGGGTAAACGGTAATGACTGGGGAAGGCACTGGCAAACCACCCCGTATTGAGTCTGCCATGAAAACGCTAGAGGGCGTCACCCCAAGGGTCAGACATGACTCGGTGCTTGCACAGGGGATACCTTTACCTTTACCTTTACTCTCACATAATTAGATACAATTTAAAAGGGATGCTGTAAAGATGGGAGTAGCCATGCACCAATCACATGCATGGACCATAATTGGCTCAACCCGTACTCTTCAAAGACATCAGACATCACTGCTCAGACCATTTTTAATGGACAAGACAAGTGCTGCTTACTTTGCATGGTAGGCTGACATTTCTGACCTAGGACATATATTGCTATGGACAGAATACTATGGTTTATTCCCTGTTAGGAACCAAATGGTTACCTGAAATGGATCCTATGAAGGTCATTATAAATATTGCAAGAGGCTGGATAATGCAAGATCTTTCCACTAATTTTTATAGGGTCCTTTCTCTGGGAGAAAGCCTTTATAAATAATTATGACCAATTTAGCTTATACTCAAGGAGATTTACTTGGAAAAAGTAAAGGGGTTCATTCAAAACTCACACACAAGCAAAAACTTACAGGTTCCTAAGGAATACAAAAGGAAAGATGGGGAGAATTCAGAATATTTACCTGTTCAGAAACAGGAGGGGATGTCCAGAAGGAGCAGCAGTCTGTCCTGCCCAGCAGCCTGCCCTAGGTTTCCCATGAGGTAGAGCCCACTACGAGGATGCTCCCTTTTTATAGCAAATTTGTGCCTTAAAGCAAAACCTTGATATGATTAGGAAGGCAATGTCAAAGAAGAAGAGGTCCATTAATGGATGATCTAGATTCTGATAATGAAACTCTAATGGGCCATTTAAGGGTATCTGGAGTCAATGACTTTGGGAGAGTCCTTGGGAGTGACTTCTTTTGCATTCTGATTGGGAGGGGGAATCCAGGTGTGGAGAATCCTCAGTTAATGGGATTTTGATATGCCTTTTTTAAAGACAGAAAGAAGTTGCTAGAAGATTTAATTTTTACCAAGAAGAAATAATACAGAATAGTTAACTAGATGTGCCACTGGTCTCCTCCTTTGTCTTTGTGATACTCAGGTGGAGATGAACATCCTGCCCTGCCCTTTTATGCAAATAACTGCATTACTCCTATGTTTGCTAGGAGACCTCTTGCTGAGGATCCTGATTTCACATGAAGCCTGCCAGCTGACCAATTTTCTGACACACAATGCCTTGTAGGTAGCCATGTCTGGCTTGATCTGTGTTTGCTTGTCAGGAACAAAGATGGAGGATAGTGGCCACTTTTCCTCCTTGCACATCAAAGGGCCTACCTAGGGGTTATCACACTGTGGTATGGCTTGTCAAGATAAACTCTGCCCCCGAAAAGATAGATTCAAGTGCGTAGCCATATTGGTCTGAAGAAGCACAACAAAAATTGAGTGCATGCACTCAAAAGCTCAATCCTTGAATAAATCTTTGTTAGTCTTAAAGGTGCTATTGGACTCATTTATTCTGCCCCAAAATGTCACGTACACTACTAGTCCACTTTGTAAGTTACAGTACACATATGTACAATGTACACATAATTTTTCTTTATATCTTTAGCAGCAACTGATTTTCATGTTATATTCAATGCATGTCCAGCTGAACATGTGACTGAAGTGCCATATTTATCCAGTTATTATATGTACATACATACAGGAAGCACATGTGTTTACCGTAACATGTTAACACAGCTACAGGGACACTGGCAAGATCCACCTGTCACCTTGCAAGCACAGATGCTGGAGAAGTACAGGACATCTCCAGCCCAGCTGACTGTGCACAGATGACATACTTAATGAATGTGTGGTTCTCAAAGCCTACCAAGACGTGATTTCACATTCCAGACTGTAACCAATCCTTAGCCATGCTTTAGGTATTTAGACACAATGCTCAACCATGGTACAGGAAAACAAATCACATTTAAGCCTTAACTAATGAGCTCAAAAGTCACTCCAAAAGAACAGCTGAGTCTTCTTGAGAATGCTGTTAGATTCTTGAGGGGATTGCAATATTTCCCTGACTCATGTATCACCCCCCCCCCTTTCAAGCACACTGCTACTAGTGAGAGCAATCTCTTCTTAATAATGTTCACTACAGCACAATGTTCTAATTTAAGGGTATGAAACCTAAGCAGTCAGCCAAGCATTAATAGGGACATTTGCTAAATTACATTTTTATAAGGGGAAGCAGTATTGCACTCTGCTGTAAAAATGTCAAAGGATTAGCAGATTCCCTGAAAAAGCTCCAGGTGAAATGCGGGGGGGGGGATTTCCCCCCCTCTTCATTACACGATTGGCTCTTTTGCCTATTGGAAAAAAATTGGGCATAAAATTGGGGTCACCGTGGGTAGGCAGGTAGTTGTGAGTTCCTACACTGTACAAGGGGTTGGACTACTAGATGACCCTGAAGATCCCCTTCCAACTCTATGATTCTAAATGGTGTGGCCCTTTTGTTTTCTCTTATTATAATTTTGTAGCCCAACCTTCTCAACAGGCTCAGAGCAGGTATACACAGTATATACAGCAATGTTAAAGATTCAGGGACCTATGGATATGCTCTTTTCCCACTTCCTTTGAAACAAGCTCAGTGTATTGCACTGACTGATCCAAAGCTTGGATGCTGCTGCAGTGTAGTTCCTATTGCATCCTGTAGTTCTCACTCTTCCATGTTTTAGCATCGCAAAAGTCTAGAACTCTAAAGAACCAGTTGTCCTGAATGTTATATAATAATTACTTGAAGGACGGTTGAGTCAAGAAAGTTTGCCTTAGTGACACAGATCTAGGGATGTAGAACGAAGTGGATAAGCAGGAGCCCCTAAGACAGATGGCTGAGTTAGGGTGACCAACCTCCAGGTGAAACCTGGAATTCTCCCAGAATTACAACTAAGCTCCTGGCTGCAGGAATCAATTGCCTTGGAACTTAGGAGGGCAAACTCTATGGTATCACATCCTCCTGGGCTCTCATTCCTCCCTACACTGCCCTCTCCAGGACTGTCGAACCAAAGTGAACAATCCTATGCAGGCTCAACCGTGCCCACTGGGAAAGCATTGAGGCTTAATCTTTATCCTAATTGGGTAGGAACCGGCTCTTCAGTGACTCTCTTGGAAAGTTGTTCAGTATAATCTGTAACTACACTCTTCACCCTAGTTTTTTTTTTTTTTAATTTACCCAAAATTGACTTTGGATTAAGAACCTCTAAGTAATCTATTCCCATTTTCATATTTCTTGTCATGAATTTCTGAAAACAGAGCGGAATATAAATCCCACAATAAAATAAATATTGTCTTGACTCAATATCTGAAAATACAAACACAAACAAGCAAAAATGCTTGGGGTGGCTCACAATTGTATTTGAAGTTTCTCAGCAAACATTTAAACGATTTGGAAGGCTTTGCAGGGGAAAGTTCAAGAACGCATATTTAAAGATCCAAAAGTCCTGAAACTGAAACAAAAGAACTGATAAAGCAATCCATATGCCATGAAGCATTGATGAATGGGCAGACAAACTGCTCATAGGAAAACATATAGGGATAGATCCCATGGTTAAAAAAGGAGGAAAGGGATGCCCTTTGATGATCTAAGATTCTGCAGGGATCATGAGATCGGTCTGGAGAAAAGCCAAGTGGGAAGGGGGTTAAGATGAAATTAGTCAGGATTGGGCAAAAGAAATTGGATGGACTCAAACCACTAATTTAAAAATAATTAACTTGAATGATGAATTACATTTTAACATGAATCCAACATACATTATACGGGTATACAGTAAACAACACTTGTAAATATTGGGGTATCTACTGAGCACTACATTAACAATAAAAATTGTTGATAAATCATAAATTATTACATCAATGAACTAAAATTAGACCGAATCATTCATTTTGTCAAAAGTATTCCTTAAGTTGCAAATGAAAGGTTTGTTGTTGTTGTTAGTTGTGAAGTCGTGTCCGACCCATCGCGACCCCCATGGACAATGATCTTCAAGGCCTTCCTGTCCTCTGCCATTCCCTGGAGTCCAAGTTGCAAATGAAAGGTTTAGTTTCTTCTTATATTTATGATGATCCCCTTCCCACCCCCTTCAGGCCCATCATTAGCTGTTTTGGGAGGGGATGGGTGGGTTGACATGACATATGTGGTCATATCACCTGGAAAATGTTGAACATATTTTTTAAAATACATAAAAATTAATTAACTCCCCCCCCCCATTTGGGAAACCCTTCCATGGCCATCAAGAAACCCCAGGGCTTCATGAAACCCTTGGCTGAGGAAGCCTGGTCTATGGGATCATAGTCCAACATTCTAACCACTATGCTAAGCTGATTTACAAGTCCACCATTCAGCCTCGCATCTGAAACAATATCATATGTAAAGGTAAAAGCATCCCCTGTGCAAGCACCGAGTCATGTCTGACCCTTGGGGTGACACCCTCCAGCGTTTTCATGGCAGACTCAATACAGGGTGGCCTTGCCAGAGCCTTCCCCAGTCATTACCGTTTATCCCCCAGCAGCAAGCTGGATACTCATTTTACCGACCTCGGAAGGATGGAAGGCTGAGTCAACCTTGAGCTGGCTGCTGGGATCGAACTCCCAGCCTCATGGACAGACAGCTTCAGACAGCATTTCTGCCGCTTACCACTCTGCGCCACAAGAGGCTCTCTATATATAAACTAGATATTAAGCCCGCTGTGGGCAAAATACAGCGGGCCCTAGCATGATGAGTGGATGGGGCGAAGGAAGGAGGAAAAGGAGAGAGACAGAAAGACAGAAAGAAAGGGAGGAAGATAGAGACAGAAGAAGAGGGATAGAAACAGGTAGCCAGAAAGAGGCAGATAGAAGAGAGGGAGGAAGGGAGAAAGGGGAAAACAAAGGGTATGCTGGGAGGAATGGAAGGAGAAAGGGAATGCTGGGAGGAAGGGAGGAACAGAGGAAGGTAGGTGGCCTTGGGACCTTCTGCTGGGCCCAGGGGCAGGCTTGGCTGCCCCAGGGCCCGGCAGAAGGCTCGGGACGGGGGCGGCAGGCTTTGCGGCCTACTGCCGGGCCCAGGAGCAGTCTCAGCTGCTCCAGGGCCTGGCAGAAGGCTTGGGACGGGGGCGGTGGGCTCCGCGGCCTACTGCCGGGCCTAGGAGCAGGGTCGGCTGCTCCAGGGCCTGGCAGAAGGCTCTGGAATTCGGGAGTGGGCTTTGTGGCCTTCTGGCGGGCCCAAGGGCAGGCGAGCCTGCCCCAGGACCCGGCAGAAGGCTTCCTGGGCGAGGGGAAGCCGGCCGGAGGACTTACCGCTGGGGAAGGCTTCTTCCTCTGAGCGGTAACTCCCCGGCCAGCCCAGGCGAGGCTGGGCCAACCAGCCAATGGGGAGCCGCGCTTTGCGCGGCTCCCCATTGGCTGCTTGGCCCTCGAGTGACACTCCGAGGGCCCATTCAGGAGCCGCTTCGCGGCTCCTGATTGGGCCCTCCGAGTTTTTATCCCGGACAGGGCCCGCCCTAACTCCTCCCCACTTGCCCTTACTCCTTTATTCCTCCCGCTCCTCCGGAGCGGGGGGAGGGTTAAAGATACACACAAATTTAATAAAACTCCCTCTCTTTGATTTTCTCATAAAAGTTCAAGAAGATAGGCACCAAAGGTTTCATAAAAGAAGGATTTATCCATCTAGTCCAGCCTTTCCAACAGTAAAACTGATGCCTCTGGGAAAACTACTAGCAAGACATAAAGGCTTATGTCAGGCAGCCCCTAAAACATGATAGCCATTACCCTAAAGCTGTCCTAGTGACCAGCCATCAATAGCACCCAACTCTAGCAAACCACATAAGTTACCTAGATGTTGAGTTCTTTTTTTTTCTTGCTCAATGCCTTCTACTGATTGACTGGAGTGAGTAACTCCCCTCCAGTTCTAATATTATGAGAGGCAGAACATCCTCTACCTCACCTCTGCTTCCCACCCTACACATCCCTGTCAGAATGCTTTCTCAGCTGTTTGGT
The DNA here is from genome assembly GCF_049243985.1 of Paroedura picta. Classification (NCBI taxonomy): domain Eukaryota; kingdom Metazoa; phylum Chordata; class Lepidosauria; order Squamata; family Gekkonidae; genus Paroedura; species Paroedura picta. The sequence goes on from NC_135373.1 coordinate 52,032,464, forward strand.
ACACAAGCAAAAAAATCTAGTCAGTGTACTCTCATGCACTTAAAGGCTCTCACATTTCTGTCATTCCACAAATGTGTAAAACAGAATTCTTCAAGCAGGCATTTTTATTAAGGTAACAGGGACATAAAGGGTGTGTTATCTATTCATGCATTATCTGTTTGCTGTATATATTATCTTGCTGCTACTACATTGTTTTCTGTTTCTCCTCCCATCCCCTAAAGCAAGCAGGCAGGACTATATAGCTATAGAGAGAAACGGCTTCCTTCAGTTCTCACATCACTCTTGTACAAAAGAGTGCAAAATATTACAGCAGATTCTTCTCCTGTATAGTCTGGAAGGTTATTTGTATAACTAGCAATATTTTAAATGGGCAGTTCTTATTTTTCTTAGGAATCTGAGAAACCTTGACCAAAAACTGAATAAATACAAACTGGGTGCCAGTAAGGAGGGGCAAGTGCAAAATGCCCTCCAAATATTCCCTTCCTGGATTCTACACATTCTCAGGGTCTGGAACATGCTAATCCGCGTACTTTACTACTCTCAAAGCAAGCTCAGTCCTCAGACCACTTTTGGTCATTTTCCCTTCAGTTAATTTGTACAATTTCAAATAAAAAAATTAAGTCACAATTTTCTGCAAGCCTGGCAATTTTTTTAACTGTTTTCAAAACTGGTACAGCATCCTGCCACTTTGCCATGAGCTACAGGAAGGGCAGAGAGAAAGACTGAATATTACAAACTCTCTCCCCTTTCAGTAAACATTTGTGAGGTTTCTGAATAAGACTCAAAAGTGTTCATATGCAGCCATACAGCATACTAATAGAACAGAACAGTGGACATACTGTGATTGCTTCTTTTACTCCAATTGTAGAGGGCATCCTTGACAAATGGTGGATTCTTCTCACTGGATTAAGAAGTAGGGGCAACTTGCAGCTACCTATCTACTCTGGGACGCACCCTCATACCTATTCCAGTTAAAAGACTGTCAATGCAGAGACATTGAGCATTTCCTGCAAAGAGGCTTGAAAGAGAGAAAAAAACACAAGCTGCTGCCTTATAAAGGTAAAGGTATCCCCTGTGCAAGCACCGAGTCATGTCTGATCCTTGGGGTGACGCCCTCCAGCACTTTCATGGCAGACTCAATACAGGGTGGTTTGCCAGTACCTTCCTCAGTCATTACCGTTTTACCCCCCAGCAAGCTGGGTACTCATTTTACCGACCTCGGAAGGATGGAAGGCTGAGTCAACCTTCAACCGGCTGCTGGGATCGAACTCCCAGCCTCATGGTCAGAGATTCAGACAGTATATCGACTGCCTTACTACCCTGCGCCACAAGAGGCTGCCTTATACTGAATTGTTATTTATCTGATGGTTCTCGAGTTTACTGTATTGTCCTGTTCCTGTTTTATGTGAACCACTCTGAGCCTCAGGGGAGGGTGGCATATAAATCGAATGAATGAATGAATGAATGAATGAATGAATGAATGAATGAATGAATGAATGAATGAATACCATCAATCCATCAAGGCAAGCCTTGTGTACTCAGCTCAGCAATGACTCTCCAGTGTCCTAGGTAAAAGTTTTTCACATAACCTACTTTCAAATCTTTAATGGGAAATGCCATGGATGGAATTTAAAAGACTGAGCCTTTGTGTTCGAGGCAGCATCTCTTCTACTGAGCAACAGAGGCTCCTCCACCTTTAAAACATGGTTGTTACCTTGTATGTGTAGAAAGAGGACAGTAGAAATTATATCCACTGAGCTTAACACGAAGACATGACAGAGAGACTGCACGTACAATATCATGTGCAGTGAGAATCCAACCAATATGGCCATCCAAAACCATTCTAGTTTCCCCAACTTAATGCCTCCATGCAGAAGAAGCAATCATGTTACAAACCACGTCCCATTCTAACTTGAAGGAGGAAGGCATTCCTGCAAGACAGGAAGTTCCAGAGCAGGTGCTCTTGCTAGGGAAGGGGGCCTGTTGCCAACGGTGGGATTAAGATACGCTCTGCAAACTTTGGCCTGTGTCCAAAAACTACATTAGCAGAGATGAAGCAGTCGATCTTGTAGTGGCCGATGAATGCGTCTAAGGATGTACAGCAAATTTGCAAATACCTTCCAAGGCCTGGCTGGTAAAGTATACTACTGAAGCAGTTGTAATGCCAGCCGGAGTAAGGATTCCCTGGGGTTTGCAGGCAAGGTAGGCATATTCACCCAGGCAAGGGCTATGAGAGATGCCACAGAGACATTCTTTCTCACTGCTCATAGACAGAAAGCTCTGAATGAAGTCTCTATGGGTTTCTGTCCTATGCAAGTCACTCCCTCCCACACCTAACTGAATGAATTTGGGGCCAGAAGCAGCTTGACACGAATACAGCTGAGGAAGGGAGTTTTGCCAAAGGAGAAGGGGCTGAGAAAAATTATTTTCCTACTGGCTGAGGAAATTAAAGGTCTGACTGTGGTGAATTAGGTTGGGAACCTGTACGCACAACTGGTAGGAACTTTAAAAATTATTTTGGTGGAAAACTAGGACCAGGAAATGAAAGCAACCACGGAAAAGTATATGGTTCAACTGCAAATATTTCACAGAAAAGGATGACATAGTACTCACAGAGCAGAATTGCCAACTCTGGCCTGAAAAAAATTCTGTAAATTTGGGAATGGTGCCTCTGGAAAGGGAAAGTTGGGGAGGGATTTCATCTAGAATTCTACAGTATACCTTCCAAAGCCACCACTTCCTTTTGGGTAACTGTTCTCTGTAGTCCACATCATCTGTAATTCTGGCAGAACTCCAAGCCCCAAACTGGAGCTTGACAACCCAAGTGTAGCCAAGATCTGTGAACTCCAGACCCAACACTGAGTAACCCTAGGAAATAAATGCTGTGGGAATTTGCAGCTCTGTCCGAAGAACTCCAACTTTCAGTGGTTCTCGTTATTGCCCCCCTTTTCTCTCACAGCACCAGCCACCCACTTATCAAAGGAGTCAGAAAGATAATTCACTGCTGACAGAGTCTGGCGCTCGCTTGGACAACAGTATCTAATGGAGGTTTAGCATATTGCAGCTATACAGCAATTCTTGGTCATTACTGAGTTGTTTCTGCATCTTCATTTTCTTAACAGAACTGCAGCAAGAAGGTGACTTTCAGTTTTCACTGTTGCCAGGACATAATGACAGTAAAAGAAATACACTCTGGCCTCTCTCCTCCCATACGTTCCTAGAAAAAAAAATACTTGAAGCAACAAGGTGTTAAAGAGCGGCAGCTGGACTACTTTGAGGCTTACCCACCACAATTATTTTGTACACAAGTTCCACAGAAGTCAAAGTAGCAGTAAATTTGTAAACAAGTTGTTAGTTTTATCTGAGAAATAAAAAAAACCCTGTCACTTTTAGAAAACAAAATATCCACAGCATGGGAACTCTGTATTACTTACAAGTGGCAGAATGAAAAGTAACCGGTTCTGATTGCAAATGAAATGCTTTGAATTATTATGACAGGGCAGGATGCGGAAGAGACTAGGGTCCATTTGGGGTTTTCCATGTGCAGATACTGCACCTGCAGTGGGCTGGGTTGCACCCCCAACTTTTTAACTGCCTGTTGTACAATGTGCCATCGTCAACCTCCATCCCTTGTATGAAACAGAATATAGACAGCCAATGAAAAGTGTGAGAAGGATAAACAGAGCAGGCTTTCGCAACCAGGGTTTCGTGAAATCCTGGGGTATCGTGATGGCCGTGGAGGGTTTTCACTGATTGGGTGGGAGTTAATTAATGTGTGTGTTTGTATATGTATATTTACAAAATGTATCCGGCTGATAGGACTAAATATGGTCATGTCAACCTGCCACCCCCCCCCCTCCACACACACACACAAGATGGTAAAAAATGGGCCTGGGGGGTGTAGGAAGAAGAGGGGTCAAGGCCATACAAGTCCTTGGTGACTGAGGCTTGTCACATGTGGTAGTGGCTACAGTCCAGAGGGATAAGTTTTTTACAACTGGGTGGAGGGAAAGAATGGCATAGGCCTACTCTGGCCCTGTTTCTGACATTGGAGAGAAGACATAGTGGGCCAGCAAAAGAGAGCTCCTCTGCCAGTCATTTGGTTAATGTCGATCAGGAGTACCGCTTCCCATCACCTCCCCCCCTACAACCATCACTGCAGACCCGCTCACCACACTGGGCCTTCATTAAGCACTGACTTATTGTTCTCCCCAGTGTTCTATTGTTCAATAATGTTGTTCTAATCTGACATGCTGGGTTTGATTCTGCACTCCCCCACATGCAGCCAGCTGGGTGACCTTGGGCTCACACCAGCACTGATAAAACTGTTCTGACCGAGCAGTGACATCAGCGCTCTCTCAGCCTCACCTCCCTCACAGGGTGTGTGTTGTGGGGAGAGGAAAGGGAAGGTGACTGTAAGCCGCATTGAGCCTCCTTTGAGTAGAGAAATGCGGCATATAAGAACTAACTCTTCTTCATCTTGTTATTATTACTGTACCATTATAAACTGAGTTATTGTATTGTTCCTGTTTGATGTAAACTGCCCTGAGCCTTCGGGGAGGGTAGTATACAAATATAATAAATAAATAATATGTAACATAAATTAGCACATAAAATTATACTATTTGGCATCTTCAATGGATTTTTAATGGAGGGCTTGGTTGTTTTTTAGTACTCCCCAAATTAACCAATTTTTCTAGGGTTTTTTCCAGGGTATTCACATATCTACCTGAGGGTGAAATATACTTCTGTTTTACTGCAGAACAATGGTCTAGTCAATTTTAGGTGCTTTAGAAATAGTAACACAACCTTTGTAACATATCCAATAAGTCATCTGCTTATCCCCTCATGTTATGCTAGCACAGGACTGAACCTTCCTGCACTACTCAAAATATAACAAACTTGGTATTATAGAACATTCCTCCAATCTGAACCCAGATTTTAAGATAAGGTATACTACAAAGTATGCACTTCAGATACTGGCAGCAATATATGATCACTGAACTTTGGTGCACACTCAGAAGACATAAAAGTGATGAATATGTATTCCTACCGTGCATGACTCACTAGCTTTATGAAAGACTTTAATGCAAAAATATTGCCTATGACTGTTATGCTTTTATGACTCAGGAAAGGGCTGAGAGGTTTTCTCATCATAACATACAGCATCATTGCAGGACTACTGACAACAGTAGAAACACCAGACAATGTCAGAATTAATCAACTTGCAAATCTATAATGTTTTGCTCTCCCCATATTTCCAGTGTGTCTATTTCACCAACAGCTTGAATTAGTTATTGATAAAACAATCAGAAATCATCATAGCATGGTTAAGCAAGCATGGAGGTTCACATAATTTAATGTAGTGTTCAGAACTGGCTAACATTTCTTCAGATTCACATATTTACATTTACTGCTGCTGTGGAATGAGCTCCCAAGAGAGCTGAGGGCCCTGATGGAGCTGCTAGTTCCGCCAGGTCTATGGTTGAGGCCAGGCCAGCAAGAGCAATAGGCCCCTTCATGCTCCGCTATGCAACCTTTAGCGTACCCCTTGTTAGATGACTGGGAGGTAGGAGGGACCTGGCCATCTTGGTACCTTGGGTGTTATACAGGTTAAGGGGTTTTATGGAATTTATATTTTATGTAACCTGCCTTGAGTCTTCAAAGGAAAGGGGGGCTATACATTTTGCAATAACAATAACAATAATAATACATGATTGCATGATTGATCTTACACATTTGGAATATGAGGCAAGCTAATTCTGCTTCAGCTATTGTACTTAGAGGGAAACCACCAAGGAAGTCCAGAGACTTGACACATAAGCAGGCAATGGCAAACCACCTCGGTCCATTTCTTGCCTTGAAAACCCTACAGTGTTGCTGTAAGTCGGCTAAGAACTCACAGCATTCTCCAGCACAGCAGTCTCCCAGCTCAAGTTTCCTCTGGCCAAAGTGCCTGATCCCTGGAGACAGGCCGTACAAACTCCTCTCTGTGTTCTGGAAGCAGAAAAAGCCAAACCACTTTCAACTGCCCTAGCAAAAAGGAACAAGATTGAGAACCAGTGAGATGTGGTGGTTGCAGTGTTGGACTAGGACAGGCTTTCTCAACCAGGATTTCATGAAATCCTGGGATTTCTTGACAGTCCTGGAAGGGTTTCCCAAATAGGTGAGAATTAATTCTTAATATATATTTTAAAATTTGTTTAACATGTATTGGGTGATATGACCATATATGATCATCACCTCCCCACTCCCGAAATGGCCAATAATGGGCCTGGAGGGAATGGGAAGGGGAGGAAACACAGGAGGGCATGTACACAGCTATGCTTCCAAACCGTATTCTGAATGATCATGCCGCTTGTGCGGTTTCTCAAACCCCAAAGAATGTTTCAGGAGTTTCTCAATGGTAAGAAAGTTGAGAAAAGCTAGAATAGGACCAGGGAGAGCCAGACCCAAACCCCATTCTTGCTGGGTGACCTAGGAGCATTCACACATGCTAAACCTAAGATACCCTCATACAGTTATTGCGAAGATAAAACTAAGGTGAGGAGAACAACATAAAACTGTTTTGGAGAGAAAAGCAAGGTATAAAAAGAAAGAAAGAAAGAAAGAAAGAAAGAAAGAAAGAAAGAAAGAAAGAAAGAAAGAAAGAAAGAAAGAAAGAAAGAAAGAAAGAAAGAAAGAAAGAAAGAAAGAAAGAAAGAAAGAAAGAAAGAAAGAAAGAAAGAAAGAAAGAAAGAAAGAACAATAGTACAGAAATAGATGACCGTACTGCACATCATCTTGTTAATGGAAAGAAACACAGGCTTGAATTATATAATTACATTATATAATTGTGCCAATATTTTTAGAGGTAATGAGAATGAACTTCAAGGTTGAAACCTGACAACTTTCAGTAATCAAGGCAAAGGACACAGGCATACCCAGGAAGAAAGTAGTACTTTTAAGGAAGTTCTGTATTCCTCTAAACTGGCTGACACGCAAGATAACAAACCCAGCAGGGTTCCCCAATGTGGCAGCCTGTTCTTATTGCCCCATCTTTAGAAGAGCAGATTATTATACTACTTTAATACCTTTCTTTATGAATTTACCCATCTGTTCAACAACAGAGGAGAGTCTGACTAGAAGGACTCAGCTATCCCACTTTCCTCCCCCATCCCCCACCCCAGCTTGGCACACACTAGGTCTTAAAATGAAGCATTTCCAATAAGCACATGGGGAGAGAAGAAAGCTTTATGCAGACAATAAGCCTTGTACAAATCATAATTGATGCATTGTTTCCCTGTGGACTAATATTATCTGATTAGCACTATAAAACCAGGAGGGAACAACAGGTCTCTTCATTGGTTATTAAAGAAGAACCACATGCCTAGAAACTAGCCAAACAAAAATAAACACATATACACACACTACAATCAAAGCTCAAGGTGCCTTACACCCACGTGATGGGGTGTTTCTTCCTCCTTTAAAAGATCCCAAGAGAACAGCTGTGGGAGAGATTTCAAGATCTTAATTGAGTTCCAGTTTAAGGAGATTGTCAAAGATAATACAACCTGTGCAACTGTTTTAGCACAAGCATCACAGTAAAGAGTGATACATTTCAGATGACAAAATCTATACACAAAGAAAGAATTGCAGAGTGCCAAGGCACAACCCAAATTTCAAAGTACACAGACCTTGGGAAAGCGTGGGTGCCCATGAGTTTCAAAGGGGAGGAATAGTCAAAGATTGACTCGTATTTATAGCAACAGTAATTATATTGTCTGTTTTAATAAACACTTTTAATCATGTCATCTGCTTTGGAAAAACATCTCATTAAGCTGGTATGCAAATTTACTGGTAGCAGCCTGTCTGTCAGAGGGAACAATTAAACAATCAAACTATATGGGCTTGACAAAAAGTTTTTATATATAACCTAGAAACAGCTGTAGCAAACATCCATTTTTACCATAATTCAGCACACAATGTGCACTTTCAGTGCATAGACAGTAGTATAATGAGGTTTCCATCCTACACACCATAGTCTCTACTAAATTAGTCCAAAGAAAGTTTTTTTGTTTTTATCAGTCACTTAATATAGCTTTTAAAAAGATTCCAGAATTTCCTCAAGCAGATCAACTTGCTACACCCACCTGGTTTCAGATGAGATCTGTTAATTTATATTATTTATAAGCCATCTTCCCACCCTCTTCTTTTCACCCAGGCAGATTAACTGTAGCGTTAAAACAATGTTATAAAATCAAAACCAACATCTTAAAATAGAGCTTGGAAACAAACTGGGAGCCAGTGCTACTCCACGACCATGGGCTTTATGCCATTATTTTGGAACATTTCAGTAAGAACTATTGCAGGTACAGACTAACACAAATACAGAAACACATAATAAACATACAAACACAGTGACACTGGAATCCTGTCTTCTCCCGTCCTGATAGAAAACCATTTATTCACATGTTGTCTAGGGAAACCCAATAACCATTCATGGTCTATAATTATTGAAATAGCTTTAGAAGTATGGTAGTCAAGTTAGCCTACTCTAGCGCAACTCAACAGAAGTTCAGCAGTATCTTAAACACTAACAGCATTTGAGAGACCAAGCTCATTTCTTCAGGTCTATTGGGTTGCTGTAGAAAAGAGTTATTTCTTAACATACAGGAGTTCATGAGAGGTTCTTGAGATGTTTACAACTTAAAAGCCAATTAACGGTATTCTTTTAATAATTTAAGGAACCTACAGAGTATATTTCTCTGTCTGAAGTGTTTAAATATTTGAAATTACAGCTATAAAGCCAATGAAGACTTCTAGAACTTCTGGAACATCTCGAACTACTTCAGGAATAATGTATCCCTGGATGCCACTGCACAACATGACAAAGGAGTTATATTAAGTTGACCCACTTCATTCTATGCCAGATCAGAGAACTCCAGTCCTGCTCAGAATATCAATTCAAGAGAATGCATTGAGGACAACCTCAGGGCAGTCATGAAAGCAACAATGTTTTATGAGCCATAGCAAATAACAGTGTCTTAGCATGGAAATAGAAATCTTTTGAACCATCAACTATGGGACTGATAGCAACCTCACAATGAAGCCAGAAAACTCAAGAAGAAAAGACTGTTATGCAGTAGGGAGCACAATACATTCAAAATGTACCTGATAACCCCAGCCCCAAGCACAAGCAGTAGACTACTGAATCTAGTACCTGGTAAAGAAGAAAAGGCTATCAAACCCCCATGGCAACTCTTCCACTGCGGCCTCCTGATCACTATGCAGAAGACGATGAAAGACTACGACGACGAAGAACCGCTTTCCCTTTCCCCTTCCCACAACAGACACCCTATGAGGTATGTTGCGGAGATTGGGTTAGTCTACGATGAAACTTGCCGCCATTCTAGCTATAATTAATTCTGTTTTAAGGATAGGTGTTACTGTGGGTTACCATGTTTTTACTGTATTGGTTTTAGGGGATTGGTTTTATGTGACCCGCCTCGAGTCTCCGGGGGGAGGCAGGATATAAATAAGATGATGATGATGATGATACGTGAGGCTGAGAGAGCCCTGATATCACTGCTTGGTCAGAACAGCTTTATCAGTGCTGTGGCAAGCCCAGGGTCACGCAGCTGGCAGTATGTGGAGGAAGAGTGGGGAATCAAACCCGGCTTGCCAGATTCCAAGTCCACACTCCTAACCACTATACCAAGGCAATCCAAAGGACAACACAGCTACCTCTTGCCATTCTAAAGGGGTTGGAGTGTTATTTTTATGCAAACACCATCTCCCCCCAAGCCACATAGCAATCCACTTGTAAAAGTAAAGGGAATTTTAAAAGCTTGTGGTATGGTATGACAATGCTAGGGGACAAGCTCTCAACAGAGAAACAGGAGAATTCACTGGGTGACTACCACACCTTGGATGAGCCCAAATAGCTCTTGAACCCCAGAGACAAGCAAATTATACCAACTATTTTGAATCTGCATAAACTGAACTGCCGGCATGCTGCACATCTCCCAGCGCTGTCTCTACATTGCAACCTTGTTGTGCAGTCAAAGCATTCCCTTTCTGCATTCACCTGAAGTTGAATTGAAATCAGCTTTCCACACAGCAAGTACTACACTTTCTAAGTTTCTATGTGGGAGTAAATCCACTTCAGCAAAGAGCCTTCCTCTCCCTACAATTTCCCTTTTTATTATTGTCAGACTAGTTATTTCCAGTTTTCTCTGGTTCTCTTCTGGCTCTCATGAGTAAAGACTTAATTTACAGCTGGGGGCTTTGTGTTTTAGTTTTACTTTGTGGCCACCTAAGTCTCTGCTATTATTTTATTAATTGTTATTTATTATTTATAAAGTTATCATTAAAATGGCATACAGGGGGGGGGAAGCATGCACACACAACAGGAGAAAAACATTTATGAGGAGAGGAGAGGAGAGGAGAGGAGAGGAGAGGAGAGGAGAGGAGAGGAGAGGCAACCAGCGGCCCTCCCACTCTCCCAGCCCTGCGAAACAGGAGAAGTAATCATACTTGAAGGAGACAAAACAATGAAATTATTTAAAGGAACAAAACTCCTCCAGCACTTCAATAGCTCTTTATACAGGGTGGCTGAGAAACAAACAGAAACAAAAAAATCCCTATTAATGATTAATGATATATCTTAAATAAAGATGAAAGATATTGGAATGCAACAGCCTGACTCCAATGTCTCACACAAACATGCACAAAAAGAAGAAGAACAAATTGTGGCAATCATGGATCATATTACTAATGGGGAAGAGTTTTCCCCTCTTGGAAAGCAAGGGCAGATAACTCCTATCAGGACTTAAGGGTTCTCTTTTGGGCAGTATGGCCTTGAGAAATTTCTGCTACAGCTCCCAGTAGAGTTAGAATTAGAAATCTTAACACACAGCTGCAATCTTTAAAAAACATGCCTGAGCGCATGCACGCACACACACACCCAGTCATGGAGTTTTCATTCACAAAAGGGAATAAATGATCTTAACTTTTTCTGCTCCAATCCGTAAACGCAGAAATTTCAAAGCTTGCTTGAACTTAACAGCTTCTCTGTATTTTGGGGTTAAGCAATTTGTCTACCATGGTTTTTTTTTAAGTTTTTGAATGGGTGAGAAGGCAAATTATACCTCAAGGAAAGATGCTAAGGTACACAGCTGTACATTTAGCTACAGCTTCTGAGGACTTACCAGCTCAGGAGAAAAATCTCCCTCGATCTATCATGCAAAATGTTCTTCTACGGAGCTGTTTCAAGATAAGAAGACATCTGTTTTGTCTCAGTGTAGACAACCCCTAAATTACCTCTCTGCAAACAACACAAAGGGAGGAAAACCTCTATTTAAACTTTCCTCTCACTTGCCACTTCAGCCTAAAGTCATCTTGAAGTCCCTAAAGCCCTGTGCAAACAAAAGGTGTTGCTAAGGATCATGTAAAAATGGTGTTCCAGCAGAGGAGAATGACTTCCAAAAGGAAACGTTAGACTGTTCCTTAACAAAATTCATTCCACAGGTGAGTTTGGATAGGGCAACTGATAAATACCATGTTCCTACAGTTGAGAAACAAACATGCCTTCAGTAGATCCTGCAAAAAGTCTTTGGATTTTCCTCCCACCATTCCATATGCTGGGGGGGAGGGAACATTGTCACAACTGAGAAAGCCACATAGTGAGGTTGTGAGAACTCTTAAATGGCTTGTACAGTTAATTGACTCTCACTGTAAAGCCAGAGCAAGAGTTGGGAATAGGAGAACTTTAAACATCAACAAGACTTCCATGGTATGAATTTTTCAGAGTCAAAACTCCTTTTGTCGGATATAAGCAAAAGCAGAGCCCCTTTTAAGAAACAAACCTAAAACTCTTAAGATTATAAACTGTCATGTGAAGGGGGCTGCATTTCAGAAATCCACATTATTGTAGAAACTATTTTAAATTTGGTCAAACAGCTCTGAACCAATCCATGTGTGGCATGGATACCAATTTATGTATGACTTGCCAAAAAGAGGTGTAGAGGAGAGATAAGCACCTACCAGCAGATTATTTCCCCACTCAGAAATCTCCCCAGCCCTAGTGGCTTTAAGACGCAGCGGGTGGGGGGACACTTGACAATGGCTGACATTCCCTCTTGGAAGGGTCATTTCTGATTGAGGAAGGTGTGAGGAAAGTATCAACCCACCCCCTTTCCTCAGCACCAAGGCTGTCATGCCTCATTTGGAGGCACCGCCATTCGAGAACTCGCAGGTATCCAAGCTAGATATGACTGAGGAGAATGGCAGCAGTGCAGGCAAGCTGGTTTGACAGCATGCTATCGAGTACACAATCAGCGGCTCATTGTCAGGTTAAATGGGACACAGCTCTGATAATGACTGAGCCCAGGTGGAGCTACTTGGGAAAGGGCAACCAAATTACATTTAAAGGACAATGTGACCTCAGGTTCCTTGTGGGTGCAACATCCATGTTCCCTGCCCTTTCACCCACATTCCTGGCTCCTGCTCACCATGGAGAAGCTCTGCTAGATAGGCTCCTGAATACAACCTCGGACTGCCTCTTGGATGTGCAACTTGGATTCTGCTCCTGGTAACCTGACTCAGGTACCCTTGTTCCAGTGACCTGTCCTGTCTCTACACCAGACCCTCCCTACCTGCTCTAGCACTCCATTCCCCATCTACCACCCCAGCTTCTGGACTGACTTCCAGTAATGATTTTTGCTTTCAGAGTTGGCTCTGGCTTCTGAAAACTCATTTCCAGCTTGACCATGGACTGTTATGACTCTGCTCTTAGACTAAGTTTGATTTGCAGCTCCCTGGCCACAGGTGCAGAGAGTCAGCTTTCAATGATATTGGGCCCTTATAAGAGTACCTTTTGCAGCTCACTTCCTCATTGTTGGGTCCAAAACTAGATCTTACTTGAAGCTCTCAGGAAAAGCTCCTGAAAAGCAAACTCCCCATGCTGTTAATGCAGTGCTTGTTATATCAGGTTACCAGCCTCACCTTTGGGGCAGTAGGACCAGGGTGTCCTGGTACTGCCCCCATGGATTTTCTGTCCATAATAGTTATAGCAAAAGTAAAAATACCAGTATAGTTTTGGAAAAACGAGTAGAGCTAGCTATGGGACTTCTACTTGAGTAGAGGGCTATCCAAAAACTGGAAGGCCAGTTCTTGATCACCCAGATAAGGCCACCCAATTCATTTGAATTTGAATAGCCCTACCTGAGAAAGCAGAGGCAAGACCTAACCATCCTTGGGTGACTTCACCCCACTGAAGAGAAGAAACCTTCAGGTAAAACCAGTGGTAATTCTCCTGGAATTAACTGCTGATCTCTACACTACAAGGATCTACTTCTCTAGAGCAGGGATGGCCAAACTCTGGCTCTCCAGATGACTGTGGACTACATACAATTATCATGAGCCCCCTTTGCTTTGGGTGGTGGGCCTATGGTACACCATAGATTCTAAATAAAGTTCTTCTTCCATGGGTATCTTCAGGAATTTTCTAGGCTGAGGTTGACAAGCATATGAGACAGTAACTTCCTTAAACTTCCCATGAAAAAGAAAACCCAGGGGAGCTGCCCCATATGCAACCCCTGCCAGCTGGGTCCATACCAGGATTATGCAGAGGAATACCATGTTCCTACCCCTCCCTTCAAACCCATAGCCACCCCTCCCCCAAAGATGCACACTTTTTATGTAGAAACCATGGCAATTTCAGCAAAAGCATCTCAATGGGGAAAATGAAACAAAACAAAGTGGAAGCAATCTAATGGTTGAACTAGCCAATAGCAATCTACGTTACGTCTAACAGAATTTGGGATCCCTTCAGAGACCAGACTCACCTTCAGAAATGAAGTTTTATCAAGCCACATCAAAAGCAAACAATCTCAGCCAAAAGCAAAGGCTGAGCATAGTAACTGCATGGCACTGGCCTTTTCCACCAGATGGGAGGTTGAACATCCTTCTTTTGGGACTGATATTTACAGTTACAGTGCAGAGTCAGTTGCAGAGATTGGGTAGCTCCCGGGCATACAATAAGATCAAAATGTCACCCAGATAAATCGGTGGCCGACACATGCAGTGACTAATCTGTCCCTGGCTCCCAGACTCAAAGGACAATACAACTACATGAACTATTGGTCTGAGTGACAGCTAATGAAAATGTGCCTCTCCCCTCTGCAAAGGGGACTCTCTTAAGGAGGCCACAAATGGTGGGTTAAGAGATTACATGCTTGCACTGTTCTGATTTCATTTTATACCATCTTATTATAAATGAAACTTTTCCTTTTAAAAAATGAAACATGCAATGGGGAGGACTGAAGACTGTTTGGTTGAATGTGTGTGGGGGGAATATCCTTGTCTACCCCATCCATCTAGTCTAGGAACAGTAATAAGGAAGGGGATCAGTTTAGACACAGCCAGAGGCCATCTGCTTTGCTCCCCACCCCAGTCTTTGCATGTGTAATAGCTTTAAACTATCAGCTTAAAAAAATAGCAGCAATGCTTGACTGTCAGGGAGGTAAGATGAAGCAAGACATCTGCCAGGGGGGAAGAGATCACCTTAGAAGACTGGGATTTTGGAAGGAGATATAAGGGCAAAGCAGAAGCAACAGACAGAACTTGGGGAACCATGTTAGCCTACTGTAGCGCAACAAAATAGAAGTCAAGTGGCGTATTGAAGATCAACAACATTTATTCCTCCATTTATTCCTCTGTGAGCTTTCATGAGTCAGAGTTTGCCTCTTCAAATGCTCATGAGAAGGGACGGGGCTGACTTACGTAATGCCACCAGTCAAAATACCAACACCTGTTTTGGAAGTATTTCAAAAGCTATTCAAGCCACATGCGAGGCCCCTCTCTCACATGGCAAAATGGATTTGGGATGAATAGGATTTGAAGAAAGGCAGCCATGAGGTCTGGACACCAGGCAGGCAGAAGAAATGACCTGAAAAGGATACCAGAAACAGGTCCAAGAGAACAGAAATCAAGGTTAGCAGGAGCAGAAAATTGGGAACTGGTACTCCTGGCAGCATCATGCTAGTCCTGAAAAGCAATCTGGCTAGTTATGAGATCAAGATACTTTACTCCTGAAGTCAAATAGATGGCTCCCTAAATAAACAGACAGTAAAAGTTGGTGCTTATTACTACAAAGGCTTCTATAATATGGGTGAGTTTCAAGATAGACAAACAAAGCCAAGATGAAGCCATAACTTCAAGAACCTTAAAAAAAAAAAGATGTAGAACTATAGGATCCTTTGCCATTTCTGAATCCAAATGACAACTAGGCTTGTCATGATATTCACAAACCCCTTATTTTTACTAGCTGTCTCCTGCTGCAATGGCCAACAGAATCTGCACAAAAGCCAGGGAACCAGCACTCTGCCCGTCACCGCCTCCTTCAGATCACTCTTCCTAGTTGCCAAACTGGCCAAAAAGACACCATCATCACAGAACACTCCAGGCTGCTGCTTACTACTTTTCCTTTTGTCAAGCATCAGATGGGTGCCAATGATAGATTACATGGTTGAAATGTCTTGAAAGGGTGTGTCTTTGTTTACCCAACAAACACATCTGGAAACTTTCCAGACTGGAGCAAACCAACACCAGCCTCGTTTAGAAATAAATTCCAAGCACCAACTGGCAGCCCAATACTCTACTTTTAGTATTTGTTTGTTGGTTTGTTTGTTTTATATACCGCCCTGCCGGAAGGCTCAGGGCGGTTTACAAGAAACAAAGGTACAGGTAACATTCTGGTACCAGTAAGGTGGTAACAACAATAACATTACCATATTAACAATAACAACAATAACATTAAAGGAAGGTGGGACTACACCTTCCTTTAATGTGGGAAGGTGGGGGGGAGGCTTGGGGGGACCGATTGGGAGCAATGGATTAGGTCGATCTGAACCAAATGCCTGGTGGAGGAGCTCCCTTTTGCAGGCCCGGTGGAGTTTTATTCAAGTAGGGCCATTTAAAAAGCTACCATATAGTGAATGAGTTTTTCAGTTCCTGCCGGATCAACAAGTTTGATGCAAACCAGCCCAAAATAATATATTCAGGCGAATTCAGGTGTTGGTCTGCATCAACAGAACAAAGTTTGAGACCCCTTTAAGACTAACTGGCCCCTTTAAGACCAACTAAGTTTCATTCAAGGTATAAGCTTTCTTGGGCATGCACACAAAAACTTACACCTTGAATCAAACTTGGCTTAAAACAGCCACAGGACTGAAACCCAAGAGAAATCAGAGAATACATTGGTGAGCACAATGAAGAAGCCAGTTGAGAAGTCTCTTAAAGTGGAACCGACGGAGCAGACTCAGGTGTCATTTCAGGGGTTCCTAATACAGTGCAAGCAACTGAAGAAAAACAGATGCCTCCCCATCACCACACCACTGAGGGTCAGTAGGAACCGGGGAGCCCAGCAAGGATTTCCTCACTTACAGCAGGCAAATGGCAGCCCTATTAACCAGAACCCATTTCCCCCACCCCTCATACCCACACACAATAAGCAGCCTGAGGAGAGCTGGATATGGATTGTCATCAAGAGTAGCTGACATTAAATTGGGGAGCAGCTCCTTTCATGAGGACTGTGCTGCAGTCTCTCATACTCCTCGCCAAGGTCACTGCCACTAGGAAGGTCACCTTCCAAAAACAGGCACTCTGCTTAAACTACAGTTGCTGTGGCAAAGATGGGGATGAGTGTCCCTGTGTGAATCCCCAGAGAGGCCACCCTGTGCACCCTCTTAGGTGCCATCGCATTCTATCAATCCCATCCTTAAGGCACTGTCTTCAGCCTTGAGCAGGACTGCTCCTGAATACAACCACTGAGGTGTGGAACAGGGGCACTTACAGATTCTCCATGGTCCTTCCGGGTAAAGAATAAATATTCAGTGCCAGGGATGCAAGAAAGGTGCTTTCCCCAGGGGTAGTCAACCTGTGGTCCTCCAGATGTCCATGGACTACAATTCCCATGAGCCCCTGCCAGCGTTTGCTGGCATGGGGCTCATGGGAATTACAATTCTGCCATTTGCCACTACAGTCCATGGACACCTGGAGGACCACAGTTTGACTACCCCTGCAATGTAACCCATTCAGATCTCATTGCCAGCTTGTACTGATGAATGAGATGATTTGAAGTTGCTAAGGATCCCAAAATATCCTTTCATCCAGATCCTTAATGTCCAGCAGTTCCAAGTGCTTGGAAAGGTCAGCAGGAGCCGGGTACTTTGTAGCAGCCAGGACCTAGGTCAGTAAGCGTGGGAAATGCAACATGTGGAACAATCTGGCAGAGGATTCTTGTCCCCTGGGAATTTGTCCCCTAACTACCTGCCATCCACTGAGTCTGAAGTCAGGTCTAATGACTCCTGGCACAATAGACTGGCTAGTGATGCTGTGTATCAATGGTCAGCTTCCTCCTGCCTCTCCTCCCCCCCTCCACAGATCAATGCACAAACAGCAGGCCTTAGGCAAGGAGCCTGATGGATGCTGTGTGGAGATGGGTTGCCCTTTTGTTCCTTGGGAGAAGGAGGAGCTCCATCTCACCCTTGGGAGGGGAATGCCTTTCCTCCTGCCTCGGGGGTCCACTCCCTAGGCTCCCTTATCTCCCTCCCCCCACCCAGAGGGGAGACTGAGTGGTTTGTATTGCTGCTGATGGAAAGGAGGGGGTACCCCCACATTGGCTGGAAGGACCATGTTCCTCCCTCCTATGGCTGCCACCAACAGCCTATAAAAGGATGTGCCCTGCTGCCCTGAACATGCAAGTCCCGGGAAAGGGCACAGGAGCAGCCACCATGTCCTGGAAGCTGTAGGAAAAACTGGGAGTGGGTGGGAGTGGCCATTGCGATTGCTCCCTGTCCTGGACAGCTGGAGGCACAATTGCCAAGGCAGAGCCTGCCCAAACCACCATCTGTGGGGGCCCCTATGTTGGAAGCTACGACCAGCACCATGATGGGAGAGGTTAGGTGCCATCACAGGCTGCCTTCTCCCCCCTCCCCTCCTTAAACACACATTCTCTTATGCCCAGGTGTGGAGCATTTGACCTGTTCCCTTTCCTGCCTGGCACCTTAGAGTTCCCCCACCCCTGGGGTGGTCTCAGCTCCTGCAAGAGCTCTGCCCCACAGCTAGAGATTTCCCAGGGACTGGAGCAGTCTCACCACTGGGACACGTCAGCTCCTTGTGACTCCAGAAGTACTCTCCATTGTCCACCTTCCAGTCCTCGCTGGTGGCAGAGGAAGCCACCCCCGAGACCTCAGGGGGCTCACTCTGCAGAGGCTGTCAACTGCACACCTGTATACGCCACCTTCTGAGTTCCCAGCCCAGAAGTCTCGAGCAGGGAGTCACCCACCTCCTTGAGTTCCTTCTTCTTAGTCTGAGGCCCCAGCCCAAAAGCCTTGGGTAGGCTTTCAGCCAACTACTTGAAGACCCCCTTTGTTGTCTTCAGGGCTATTGTGCTGGATCTGTGAGTGGGTGCAACCCCTGGAGGTTTTCCTTCACTCACCTTGCAATTAAATAGTAGGAAAAGGTTTCTCACCAGTTGTTGAGTGGATCTAGCCACGGGCCTGTTACCTTAGTGGAGGGCTCTCTGAAACTGGAAGGCCGCCCATGGTCACCCATTAAGGCCACACAAAATAATTTGAATATGAATAGCCCTACCTGAGCAAACAGAGGTGTGACCTAACCATCTGTGCATGAGTTCCCCCCACTGAAGTAGAATATCTGATGAATTTTTTATAAATACAGATTCCTCACACAAGCCACTGTGGAAAACAAAACACTAGACTTACCTGAATGTTTCTTCTCTTCAGTGGGGCGAAGTCATCCAAACTGGTTAGGTCATACTTCCTTTTGCCCCAGGCGGGGCTATGCACATTTTATATGACTCTCCTGGGTAGAAAGACACTGTGCTTCTAGACGCTGGCAAAATGGTCCTTCCAGTCATCAAATAGCCCAGATCCAAAGATATTGTCCTTACTCTACTGAGGCGGCTTTTGGGAGGAGAGTCGTTCAATAGGTGGTGGACTGAAAGCATAATTTAGATTTCCCATCCAAGGTCTACTTTGGTTGTAGAGCCAGCTTTTAGAAACACATTCTGAAAACCACTGCCTGACCAGAACAATCTGGTCCTAATTCTATTATTGACTTCCACTGTAGTTAGAAGTTCACCACACAATGATGGGGGGAAAGCTGCAATAAAACATGTATCTCCTGTTCCAAATGCTGGCTGTGGCAGAGGAAATGTATTGTCAGAAGCCATGCATGTAACAAATGCAGCAAAAATAACACACAAGGTTATTTCAGACAACCTTCAAAACTCTGCATTTCTCATTAATTCAAACCACTGCTGAAAACTCCTAGGGGCAAAGGGGGGAGGGGAATCCACATATTTCACTTTTTGCAAAGGGTGGGGGGAGGTAATTATATGCAAAAAAGTTACAGCCTTCCCTCACCTGTCTGCTAGGAAATTTAGCAGGAACTACATGAAACAACTAATTTTTAAAACACGGAGACACTCCTCTGTAGGTAGAACAGGTAAAGCACAACCACAGGAAAGGCCTGAATAATCAGTACTAAAGAAGCAAACACACTGCTTTTTAACTTCCTCTTCAGACATTTATTTCATTTCTAACCTGCCCTTCTCTCCAGTGGTAGGATAAAACCAGCAGATATCACATCTCGCTTTTCACTGCCCGTAGGAGTCACAAAGTGGTTTACATTTGCCTTCCCTTCCTCTCCCCACAACAGACACCTTGTGAGAAAGGTGAGGCTGAGAGAGCTCTGATAGAACTGCTCGGTCAGAACAGCTCTATCAGGGCTGTTACGAGCCCTTGGCAGAGTAGAAGATGCCGCTCTTAAACCACTACTACACTACATGATTTCTCTCTACACCATTATTATTATTATTATTATTATTATTATTATTATTATTAGATTTATAGCCCGCCACTCCCTTGCGGCTCGTGGCGGGTAACAATATCGCAAATCCCCATTAAAACCCCATAAAACAATAATAACATTGCCAATATTGCCGGCATGGCAAGAATGGCAGCTCAACTCCCCCCCCCCCTCCCTCCCACTACTAGCGGGTGGAGAGGAGGTCCTGATGATGTTTTGCTTCGGGTCCAGAACCCGAGTCCCCGGGGGAGGCATAGATCTATTATCAGCCCCGGCCTCAACCATAAACCTGGCGGAAGAGCTCCGTCTTGCAGGCCCTGCGGAACGTTGAAAGATCCCGCAGGGCCCGCAGCTCTCCCGGGAGCTCATTCCACCAGGTCGGGGCCAGGACCGAAAAGGCCCTGGCCCTGGTCGAGGCCAGGCGTGCTTCCCAAGGGCTGGGAACGACCAACAGGTTTTCACCCGCAGAGCGCAAGGCCCTGCGAGGGGCATAGGGCGATAGGCGGTCCCTCAGGTATGTGGGTCCCAACTCGCGTAAAGCCTTGAAGGTTAGAACCAGAACCTTGAACCGGATCCGGGCAGCAATTGGCAACCAGTGCAGCTGCCTCAGCACTGGCTGGATGTGGGCCCTCCAAGATGTGCCAGTGAGGACCCTAGCAGCTGCGTTTTGCACTAGCTGAAGTTGCTAGTGCAAAACCATGACCTTCTTGGAAGAACCTTGAAATACTATTAGGTAACCAAGCAAATAACCATAATGTATACTAGAGTAGAAATCCAATCTTTTATGTCCTTCAGGAGGTTATACCACTATTCCTTGGGGGCTTAAGCTTAGGAATGCCAACTCTGTCTTAAGAAATTCCTGGAGATTTTGGGGTGGTGCCAGTGGATGGTAGAATTTGGGGAGGGATTTCCCCTAGAATCTATGGTGTATTAGAGTGCTTCTGCACTAGCAATATTGTTCGGCTTTGCATTTTTGAAAGGTCGATTTTTTCATTGTCCCACAGCAATGGAATCCCCGGAAAATCAGGGTGTAGTGGGGTCTAACTTGGGGCTGCCCAATGCAGAAATGCATGCAATTGGGTTTTTCCCTGCGCCCTCCATTCTGAGTCATCTGGGAACGCCCCTTTCCTCGTCACCATCCTTCCTCCCCACTTCCTTCTTTCCCCTCCCTCTGTTCCAAAAAAATATGCCTTTTTAAAAAGAAGGGGTGACTGTGTTATAATACTGCTTCTAAATTTAAAGAAAAACAGTCTTGCAGAGCAGTATTATAATGTTATAACATTGTAACCCAGCTGTTTTTTTAATTACGTTCAAGACACTTTGGGAGGAAGGTGATCAAAGGTGCGAAATGGTGGGATTAAGATGTGTATTGAAAATAACGGTGCAAGCAGATACCATTTTGCAAAAAAACCCACATCTTTTGAAACGGGAGAGGGAGCAAAGCATGTTGGGAGGCTGCCTCCATTGGACTCAATGCAGAAAGCATGCTGCAAATTTCAACCTGTGAAATAAGGGGAGGAAAGCCCACATGCAGAAACACTAGAGCTGACCCCTAGCATCCAAAGGCAGTCCAAAGCGAGGCTAAAACAGGGTATGTTTCCCAATGTGGAAACAGACACAGAGTCTGCCCTCTGATACTGCCATTGTCTCCGGGGAAACTTGACTTGTGTAGCCTGGAGATCAACTGTAATTCTGGGAGAACTCCAGGCGCCACCTGGAGTCTGGCAACACTATATGTGGCAAGAGGCAGAACTGGACTGCCCAACCACTTGAGAGAGGGGGTGAGGATTGTAGACAGGTGGGGAAAGTACCCACAGCAACCCACTGCTCCAGAGTCGCAATCATGTCCTTCTCACCACAGGGGAGCCCTCATATTGTGTGCTTCTGTGTAGCAGGGTAGAGCAGGCACACAGAAAATAAATCCGTACAAGAAGTAAAGAGGTTAATTTTTCAAAAGTTTCGAACTAGGGGGGCAGAGTGAGTGTTCTTAGGGAGAAAACCAGGGACCTTTGGGGGGGGGGATCAAATATTCTTTTTCCTATCAAACCAAAACCTGTTTTACTGTTTTAACAACATAAAATGCATCATTTATAACCTAGCTTATAAACTTGTTCTATTTGGGATATTTATGAAATTTTAATGTAGACATGCCTCCGTTTACAAGCAAAATTGTGAAGTGTTTTCTACACACAAATGTAGACCTGATAAGGAAGTACAACATACTTCTGTTTCCCCAAAAGCATCAACATTTCTAGAATGTTTCCATATCTACAACATAAAGATTGCACTAGATCTGGCATGTGCAGATCATGTAAACTGGCCTTAGTGATTTTATTTATCCTCATTTAACTTCTGAATAAGTGGTGGAGGAAACAGCCATTAAGACACATCCAACTTCTGGTGACCTCACATGGTTTTCAGGGCAAGAGACATTCAAAGGGGATTTCCTATTGCCTGCCTCTGCCCAGCAACCCTGGACTTCCTTGGTGATCACCAAGATCTGGTTAGATTGGGTCATACAAATTAGGGCCCATATTATAAACACAATCCAAAAGTGAAGGATCTCAGCAGATGTCTCAATTTCTAGCTTATTATAGAACTACTTTCAATTGCCAGAAATTAGACAACACGATTCAACAGAGATGGGCACAAACCTGTTCATAAGCCGGAATCTGGCACAAATTTGAACAGGTTTGGAGCCCCCAAACTCACATTTACCCCCTGAGGCATCTTCCCCAAACATTTACTAGCCTCAAGTGGGTAGCTGTGTTGGTCTGAAGTAGCACAAGAAAATTGAGTCCAAAAGCACCTTTAAGACTAGTAAAGATTTATCCAAGGCATGAGCTTTTCCATGCACTCTTCCTCAGACTAAATTGAACAACCATCTTAAGTGTATTAACCCAGGGGTAGTCAAGCTGTGGTCCTCCAGATGTTCACAGACTACAGTTCCCATGAGCCCCTGCCAGCATTTGCTGGCAGGGGTTCATGGTAATTGTAGTCCATGCACATCTGGAGGACCACAGCTTGATTACCCCTGTATTAATCCATCCATTTTGCTCCCCACCACCACCACCACTTCCAAGTAAGGGGAAATAAAACAGACAGGTGTCATGTCTCACAGACATTTCAGGCTAATCACGGCACAGGTGCACCCACCACCTAACAGCCCAGTGGGTCTGTCCATCAGCCATTAGGCTGAAATAGCTGTGAACTATTTAACCCATTCATTTCACTCCTATATCCATTTCCAAGTGAGGTGTAGCAAAGCTGATAAGCTGACATGGCTACCACTGTTAGGCTGAAATGATTGTGAACCATTTCACAGTTGGTTTCAGCTATTTAAAACTAGCAGCCTGGCAAGTACACCTGTCAGCTGTTAGGTTTAAATGGCTGCAAAACATTTAAATTGTCTATTTCACTCTCCCCCTCCCTTGCTTCCAATCAGGAGAGAAGTAAAATGGATCCATGAAATAGATCACAGTCATTTTAGCAGAACAATAGAAAGGTGAGCTCACCCTGGTGTTAGATTTGGAAACAGTCATTTAAACCTAAAATCGGGCAAGTCTGCCCATAACCTGTTAAGTTTAAATGGCTGTAAGGTAATAAACACATCCATTTCACTCCAACTCCCCCCCCCAAGCAGGGTTTAGTAAAATGGACAGGTTAAATAACTGCCAGTCACTGAAACCTTCCCAGATGCTGCCCTCCCTGTCTCCCTGTCACAAGGCCAAATTGGCTGGTTCAGGGTTCAGTTTGGAGGCTGAGAGATTAATAAATGAGAGTTTTATAGCTAGGTTTACAGACTTACACATCTTTATTTTGACGCTGCTCTAAAAACACTTAAGAATTTCTAAAAAGTCCTGAAAATTCTAAGAATTATATGCTTTACAACCACAACATACCAGAAATTGAGATCAAAAGAGAATGGAAATCCATCTTTCTTTACTCTGCAGTAGTTTCTCACAGAGAAGCTACAGGGCTGGATCCAAAATACTGAGAGCAAAGCTCCATTTCCCACAGTCCCTTTGCCCACTGTGCATAAGAACCATTGCCTCTCATAGTCAGGGGTCTAATACCCCCCCCCCAAAAAAAAACAGTTCTGGGGGTACCATGAAGGTCTGCAGTGGGAAAGGGAGGAACTGGAGGATCTATGCATGCACATCTTCTGCCAATAGAACTGCCCCTTCCAGCATTACAAAGGAAGCCTGGATCCATTTCTATATCCTAGAGATATGTGTGTAAAGTGTTCTCAAGCTGCAGCTGAATTATGGTGACCCCATAGGGAAGAATCCATTTCTAGGTATTACAGCTTTTTATCCTTGGTGGAAACTATCAAACACCATCCAAGACAAGTAATTCAGCTGTACGAAGGCAAAGCTCAATAAAACTTTTTCCAGCTATCACAGCCCAGCCTCTCAAAGCCTCCTTTTGAAGTTTACCCCTCCTGAGAAATCAACAGCAGCTGAGCAACATGTGTAACCATACAACGCTGGGATGCTGGGGCAATATTGTACAATGAGAAACTTCATTACGTAATCCTGGTTCATAGAAAGTGCTATGCCTTCTTTTGCTGGGGGATAATCCTGTTTTTGAGTAAATCATATGAAAAAACAGAACAAAATATTTTTTAAAATACTGGGAGGTCATTTAAAACAAGAATCTCTATCATGACACAATGAAAATTTATGGAATATTATCAATATTAATAACAGCAAATATTCCCATGCAGTGTACTGATACCTAAACAATAAAAACAATTATTTTGTAGTTACAATTTGGAACCAGCAAAGAGGAGCAATGTGGCATAACAGTTTAATAGACCAGGATTGGTGATAACTAGGTTCACCTCTCCTTCACACCACCGTGAAGATAAAATGAGGCAAGGAGAACCACGTACACTACCCTAAGCTCCTCAAAAGAAGACCAGGATAAAAGCGCAGCAGCTTGTTAAATTGTTACTGTAAGCCATGCTACATTTTGGAGATTGGCCTAAATCTTTTGAGGCAGTTCACAATTTCAGTTCATGCTGTGTTATGCCACATGGATTTCTCTGCTCAGCCACTTATTTATTTATCTTATGTGAATCACCCAGAGCCGTAGGGAAGGGCGGCATAAAAATCTAAATAAATAAATAAATATACTGCCGCTCTCCAAAGTCTCGCGGCAGTTTACATTAAAACAATAATATCCCATAAAAACACAATTAAAACACAATATCACGATGGCAGATAACAACCCACTCCCCTCCCCGTGTCCAGCAAGGACTATTACTCTCTATCTGGGAGAGAGGGACTTAGTTGGTTTCGGCTAGAGATCCACAGCTGACAACTTTACCACACCACAGTGATTCCAAAACTCTGACATCCCTTTTTGTGCAGCACTTACTCCTGGGCAAAGATAACACCTTCTTTGGTTATGCAGCCATGAAACAGAGAAAGAAATGAATTCTAGTTAGAATTAGAATAACCACAGTTATGGTGCATAAACTATAAGTAACTGAACAATGAATCAAGAAGCCCCTCCCCTCAAACTCCAACCTCTCCAGGCTCCACCCCCTCAAATATGAAACAGTTGGGCATCTCTCAGCTCTGCTAACCTAAGCTTATACAGAGCTTGGTGCAATTAAGACAAGATACATTGGTATGTAAGGTTTATAATGCAGTAGTTCTTTTCAATATAGAAAAATACAACATCCCTGAAAAGCATCTAGTTTTTTAAAAATGCACTTGCTGTTTTTCTATACCATAGTATGATGTTCTACGTGCATTCACTGACCACTTTCTAGATGCTTCTTTGAGTTCTTTCCAGAACAGATGTGGGAAAACTTCCAAAACAACAAAATTCCATAATTTCACAGTTACCAATAATACCTGTGTACTATTTTTATTTTAGATATTTCTACACTGGTTTTCGCCCTAATGGCATACCTTGGCACATGAACTGATTAGCATATCTTCTTATATAATAAAATTTGAACCAGATGCTCCCATACAACAAAGATGTAGTCTTCAAGTTAGAAGTGTCATGATGAGTAAAGAAATCACAACTATAACTGGATGCACATCTGCACTGTGTTGCACACTCAAGCCCTGGCCACAAATTCCAGTACATATATGTAAGATCTGTGTAGCATGTATACTTGATTGTTTTATACATCTATCAAATAATTCTCAAGAAGTATGGCTCAAATGGCACATCTGTCCAGGTGCTGGCTCACTGTTCCATTTGTAAAGTGAATGTGCATTGGCTCTTTCTTACAGATATGTGCATGCACATGGATGCTGTATGTATGTTCACCGTAACATGCATCCAATCTGACCCCAGTGTGGAGAAAGCTATGTACTGCTGCTGACTCTACCGCAAGGACAGAGATGTGTACCCCAACACATTGTTAGGCTATCGATAGGCAGCACTTGTCTGGGTCGGGAGCCAGAATCATTCCCTGTTTCATGCTTCTCTTTGATCGAAACAAGACATGAGTTCTGCAAATGGTCATACACCACACACTGAAAGTACAAGCTGTGATTAATCACCAACAGTCTGACAGCAGGGGAACTGACACCCACCTGGAGAAGTTGTGTACAGCCAGAGAGCAAGCATTCCAGTACAATGAAAGTTCACCAAAGTGCATTTCCTCACCAAGTATAAATTGATCAGACTTCAGTACTGCAACTTCACACAGCACATGTGCAAAAGCCTTCTAATACTGCCATGTGCCTTTATAGAAATCAATGGGTAGTAATTTGCTTACTGCTTCTTTACAGTCCAGAGCACATTTAATTTTAACGAGCCAGGATGCTGCCAAGCAGGAGGCAGAACCAGGCGGTTCTCATAACTGCACAACTGTTAACAGACAGCAAGGATGCCATTCTTTCCCAGGAATGGTCCTTCCCTATCCCATCCCTGCACAGGTGTGAGCTCTCTGCCATCCAGCGCAGGGAGGGACAGGTGGAATCCCACAATCCTTTCCTAAAGTGTCCATTCCCGAGACCACATTTGATATTCACAAACATAAACTCACAGGAAAAATCAACCTGCCAATCAGCAGGATGGGTCAAGGGGAAAACGTTTCTGGTTTACAGGAGGAAGCACACACGCACAAACTTTAAGCCATCGCCAGTGAGTCATAGAAACAGTCATCGGAGACCTTTACAGCAGAACTCGCTGCTGCAACAACCAGCGAATCGCAACCTATCCAGACGATCTGACCGCCTCAGTTCTTTAGCTAACTTAATAAACACACGCACGGCCCGAGCCAGCCACACTTATTGGTCTGTACAGCTCGATTCCACGTTTACTCGCATGAGGCCTCTCAGAGATCAACGGGATTTACTTCCAGGTAAGGGTGCACAGGAGTGTCTTGTCCTCACGACTCCTTTCTTTGGAGGGGAAGGACGATGCCTAACCTGCCAGAGGAGCGGCCGGGGCTTGAGCCGGGGCCAGCCACGCAAGCCCCGGGAGGAGAGGCCGGTGGCGTTTCCATCGGGACGCGGAGAGATCCGAAAGGAAGCCGCCAAGCCGCGCCATCCGCCGGAGTTTGGGCAACGTCTCCGGACGCCGGCCAGCCTCCCCGCGCACAGGCAACGAGGGCCGCTCCGGCCGGCACTCCAGGGGGCTGGACTCCCGGGGAAAGGGGGCCCACCCGGGCTGCAGCAGCAGCAGCCGCCTCTCTTCCCGGGAGGGCAATGGAGAGCCGGGGGCAAGGCGGCGGGAGTAGATCCTGCGGGAAAGGGACGGAAGGAGGCAGGCGAGCAGGCGCCGGAGGGGCGTGGAAGAGAGGAGCCAACTCCGAAGTTTCCACTTACCCCTTCGCCACCGCGGCTCGGCTTCCTCCTGCCCGCGAACCCGGGGCGAGAGGCGGCGGCGGCTGCCCTCCTCTGCCGGCCCCGCCGCTGGGCTGCCTGCCGAGCTTCCGTCCCTGCTCCAGGCAAGTTCCCTCCTGGCGCTGCGGGGCTGGGGCCCGGGGCTGGGGCGGCGGGGCCTGGCAGCTCCTCCTCCGCCTGCTTCGCTCCGGCTCTCCGGTTACAGTGGCCGCCGCCGCCGCCGCCGCGGCTCACCCCGCCTCTCGCCGCCCGTCTTCTCCTGCCTCCGCCTCGCCGACACGCGCGCTCGCGGGGGCGCTGCTGGAGCGCTTGGCGCGGCAGCCCCGGGCCCGCTTCCGACAGGCGTGCACGCGTTCACGTGTGAAGGGGCGCCGCAGAGGGAGGCGGAGGGCGGCTTTGACGCAGGGCGGTCCGCGAGCCAAGGGTTGGAGCCGGGCGAGGGGAGGCACCCGTCCTGTTCTCATGAGCCCGGGGTCACCATGTGTTGAAAAGAAAAAAGAAAAAGAGGTCATGTTTCCCGACTGGCTACTTCAAACGAGCGATCCCTCTCGTTTTAAGCACCCTTGCTATACACGCTGGGGAGAATGGCTGCTGACTAGGAATATGCCTAACCTTCCAACCCCAAAAGCCAACATTTTCATCCGGTTTTTAAGACTGCCGAAAGGAGGATGGAAAGAGGAAATCTGGTAACCTGACCTGAGACACTCCACCTGGGACTCAGGAAGCTGCAATATCCCAGGTCATGCCCTTATAAAGACTTTTACATCACCTTTTACCAATAGATTCAGGTGGGTAGCCGTGTTCCTCTGAAGCCATAGAACAATGTTTGAGTCCCATGGAATGCATGCACATACAAGTTTATACCTAGAATTAAACTTTTGTTAGACTTAAAGGTGCCACTAGAATCAAACTTTGTTCTTTCACTTCTTACTGGATTAAATTTGAGGTCCAGTAGCACCTTGAAGACCAACAAAGTTTTATTCAAGGGATGAGCTTTTGTGCACATATGCGCACAAAAGCTCATCCCTTGAATAAAACTTTGTTGTTCTTAAATGTGCCACTGGACTCAAAATTCATTATGTTGCTTCAGAACAACATGGCTACCCACTTGAATCTTACCAGATTCTTTTTGAATTTGAGTTGTTGCTGATTGAGCCTGGAACCTTCTGCATGCCAAACAGATGCTCCACCACTGAGATATAGCAATTTTTGGAATTCAGTGTTCCGTTGAGTTAACACCATGCATGTCTCCAAGTGTAGGCTAACTGATAGTGGTCTTTCCCATGCTGGGTACTCTACTTGCCAAGGAGGTGCCCAGCAACTGAGTTGTGGACTCCCCTACCTTCCAAAAGCCAGCCAGCAGTCTTGCTGGGGCATTGCAGGCCAAGACAAGATCCAGGACAAGTTCTAGGTAAGTCTACCCATCACTCCAGAGCCTACTAGAGTTGTTGGTTCTGGCCTACAAAATCCCTGGTGATTTGGGCAAGTGCCTGTAGAAAGAGACTTTTAGGGAAGGGTTTAGCCTATACTCTGTGGTATACCACCCATAGACTGCGGCACCTGAAGTTACCATTCTGTCCTGGGAAATGGATATCTGTACTCTTAAGATCAGTTATAATTCTAGGAGATCTCCAGGCCTCCCTTGGAGGTTGGCAACCCTTTCCCCCCACCTTGGGCACGGTTTCAGGGACTGGAGCCAAGTAGCAGTAGTGCGGACCCTATAGATAATGGCTCCCCTGAAGGCTGGCAGCACCACTAATGGTGCATTAGCACTCTTTTTGCAGTGCCTTCCCAGGCAGCTTCTTGGCCCAGACTGTACCACATGGGATCTGTGGGTTTGTATACAAACACTTGGACTTGATTGTAGTGCGACCCCAGTGGAAGGCAAAACTCCTTTCCTTGCACCTGTGTGTAAGCCCAGTGCCTTATTTAAATGTGACAACACATGTTTAGTGTGCCAGCACAATTCTTGCCCGAGCTGCATATCTCTGGCGTGTGATGCAAGGGCTTGGTCATGTGATTTTGCACCAACCCAGTGCCTCATTTAAACTGTAGAGCTTTCCCATCATGCCAACATACAAGCCTCTCATCTGACACTTGGTTTGTAGGCCAGAAACAGAACTGTATCTGCAGAACATAGTGCCTGTGGCAAGCACTGAACATTTTTATTTGTTTATTTATTATATTTATATATGTGCTGCCCTGCCCTGAGGCTCAGAGCAATTTACATAGAACTTAGTGAACAGGGAACAGTACAGATGACTTAATAGTTGTAAACAGTAACAATACAGTGCTGACAATAGAACAGTATGATGAGACAGTGGAATAATAGAACAATGGTATGCTGTAATTTAACTACAGCATACTGATGTGGGTTGTACAAATCGGTGGTGGTTTTCATGGGAGGAAGGCTTGGGGGCCAATTTGTTCAGGTCATCTTCAACCAAATGCCTGATGGAGGAGCTCCCTTTTGCAGGTCTTGTGGAATGATTCAAGTTCAATTAGGGCCCTGATCTCCTCTGGGAGCTCGTTACACCAGCTTGTGGCCAGGATGGAGTCAGCTCTGGCCCTGGTTGAGGTCAAACAAGCTTCTTTGGGGCCAGGGATCACCAGGCAGTTGGAGGTAGCAGAGCGTAAAGGTCTTTGAGGGGTGTGGACAGAGAGATGGTCTCTCAGGTACACTGGGCCCAGACCTTGTATGGCCTTAAAGGTGATTACCAGAACCTTAAGCCTGATCCAGAATTCAACTGAGAGCCAGCACAGCTGTTAGAGAATGGGTTGAATGTGGACTATCCATGGTGTTGCCTTGAGGACCCTGGCCACTGCATTCTGGACCAGCTGTCGTTTCTGGGTCAAGGTTAAGGGCAGGCCTGCATAGATCGAGTTGCAGAAGTCCATTCTAGAGGTGACCATTGCGTAGATCACTGTGGCTAGGAGTAAGGGGCTAAGTAGTGCGCTAATAGTTTGGCTTGACGAAGGTGATAGAATGCCAGCCATGCTACTTTCATGATCTGAGCCTCCATTGAGAGGGAAGCATTGAGAATCACACACAGGTTCCTGGTGGAACAAGCCACTCCCTGTCCAAGCCAGAGTGTCACCCCGTTGATCTGATGTCACTTCTGGGTGATATCAGCACGTTGGGTTATATTCCGGAGTCCTTCTGACTTTGGGATAAGTGCAAGTCAAGCTCGTAAATCTTTTAATTAACAAATTAACTGCATGAAAATGATAACTGCACCTTCCTTGCATTCACTGGTGAAAATTGGCCTATGATATGATCAAAGTCAGGTTTTTTTCAGTTTTCTCTCTTTCTAGTTTGATAATCAAAGACAGATTATACATCTGAAGACAATTCTTTTTTTTTGCTATCTGAGGATGGCTTGCCTGATTTTCACATAAACTGCTCAGTAGTGCTTTCCACCCTGTAGCACCCAGGCCACGTGCCCTACCCTAGATACGCCCCTGGCCAGAAGAGCCTCTCCTGGAATAAAATGTTATTGGTCTCCAGGTGCCACAAGACTCCAGCTTATTTCCCTCCACATGTGCAGTTGTCACCTACTCCCCCCCCTTCACATTTTTGCCAAGACAAATGAGATGCCAGCTATAAAGTTCTTTGCACTGCTAGATAATATTTAAAAAAAACAAAAACACTGACATTTGTTACTGCCTTATTTTGGCAGTGCCTACTATGCCTAGTCATTTTTAGCAATAAACTGCTACTTTCCAGTTTGCAAACATTAACATTTGATGATTTCCTCTGTTGACATTTTCAGCTGGTGCATTTATGTGTGTGAGAGAGAGAAGGTGCTGTGCACAATTCAGGCCAGAAAACTGTTAGGAGATAGTGCGAGATCCTGATGTGAAATGACCCTGAACTTGAGTTCATGTTGAAAACATTCAAGCAGCATCTTGAACCTGAGCAAATTCAACTCAGGTTGCCTGAAAAGATCACCTTGGGCAACTGTACCAGAAAAAAGCCCATTCCCACAGCCAAGTGGAAACCTGAATTCCTGTCTTCTTGGTCAACTGGTGGATCATCACCCATAGCCAAGGTGCACTTGAAATGGCTCACCTCAGTGTTGCCGCTATCATCTTCATCTTTTTTTTATGACAAGGAATGTGTTCTATTGTATTTTTATAGTATTTTATTATGTTTTAATTATGCAGTGTTTTTAACTGCAGCTGTGAACTGCCCTGATCTCACTTTTATGGGAATGGGCAGTATATAAATTAAATAAATAAATATGGAAGGGAAGAGATAAGAAGTGAATATCAGAGAAATAATGATCAATCCGGATATATAATAAAAGACTGCAAGCAGTTGGTGGTCAAGCCAAGCTGGATTTAGAGGCAGCCATTGCCTGATCTAGTCTGGGAAGCCTCCGGCTCAGAGTCCCGTTCGTACCTTGGATTTTGATCAGACCTGCTCAGAGACCACCCACAAATTGAGAGCTGAAGGGGTTGCCATTGCATTCCCTGATTTCCTTCAGCACCTGAAGAGGGCTCTGAATCCTGTGAGCACCCAGCTCCTGGCCTTTATGTATTTATTTATTGCATGGTGTGTGTAGTGTAGCCATGGGATCCTCAGAGTGTCTGGCAGCCAAGCGAGGGATGCGTGGAAGTTGTTCTCCATTGCCTGCCTCTGTGTTCCTTGGAGGAACTGCCATCCAAATCTTTGGAGGTCTCCCATCCAAACACTTGCTAGGGTTGGCTCTGCTTAACTTCCAAGATCAGACAGGATCAGGTTAGCTCATGGTAGCTCACAATATCAGCCAACTACCTGATTGTGGGAGGACCTAGATTGAAGGCCTTGATGCTGAGTGCAGCCTAGCACTGAAAGGTCATGGTCTTGACAAGGTTGAAGACCCCAAACCCAATCTTGTGCTCTGATTATGGGACTCCCTCGGTCTTTCCAGGTGTGTGTGTGTTTTAAGCCATCCTCATTGGGTAGTGCCCTTAGCATCAAGGGATCTATGCTGCAAGGTAAAGTGAGGAAGTGCCTGGGATAATGGGATTGGCTGTACTACTTCAGTCTGCAAGTGAAGGAATTCCTCTTTAAATGTGAGTGTACGCATACACTAGAAAGCTAGCACAGCAAATAAGGCTGGACTAGACTTTGAGGCACAATTTTCTACCTGCAGGGAGTTTCTTTACAGGGCTGAGTGTTCATAAAGATGACTTCTAGCCTTCCTTGTGACCTTGCATGGCACAGTACACTCTGAGGGTCATGAGCCCCTGTATCTTCATCCCGCTGCAGGCATGAATTGCCTCTTTCAACTTAGTAAGTCACTAGGAAGGTGATATTGAATTTAGGGCCAGTGCTGGTCCCAGGTGGCACAGACAGAGTATTGCTTTCTTCTTCACTGCTAGGAGAAACCACCACTGGTTCATCTGCCCTCTGTGGAGCTTCAGGTCACATACACAATTTTATGCTTACAACAACCCTGTAATGTGTGGAAAGAAGACAGCGCAAGGCTGGCAGTGACTGGCAGGAAGAGACCAACTGCTTCCATCAGGGGTAGAAACTCTTGACACGACCTCTTTCAGCAATCCAAAGCAGATGGTCCTCCAGATGATGGAGCAAGCTTGTACCAGACTGATTAACAGAATTCCTTCCTCCTCCAAGAGGAGGAGGTGTGGGCAGGCCCCATCCTGCAGTTCCATAGATAATTGCCGAGATATCTCTCACACAAACATAGCAATGAGCTATCAGTTTCTTATCTCACTGGACATACTAAATCGCTCAGTTCTCAGAAACTAAACTTTATTGGTCTTTAAAAGACCACCGGACTCAAACTTCATTCTGTATGCTAATTATATTACCATTTACTTTTATCTGTATGCTAATATACTGCCTTCACATATCTTATCCACCTTAATAATATTGCAGCTATAATCACACAGTTTCTTACCTTCTTCATAATTAAACCCCCATCCTTTCTCTACCTATATGAAATGGCTGAGGAAATTTTATTCCATTATACCTGAAGTGTACATACACACAAAAGCTCATGCCTTGAATAAAACCTGATTGGTCTGGACTCTATCTTCATTTTGCTGCTTCAGACCAACACAGCTACCCACCTGAATCTACAGATTTTGTGATCTGAAAGAGGACTTTTACTGAATATTTGAATATAAGGCGAAACTGGAAGAGAATGCGAGGAGAGGCGTTTTGCTTTGTGTTTAGGTAGCTGAAAACAAAAGGATAGAAAGTAGACCCTTTGTTTTGGAATATTTCTATGTATTGTTATTCTTTTTGTTATGATTTCATATATACCTTTAAAAATTATATTGACTTATTCTTATTTAGTATGATTAAACATCTTTTTTTAAAAAAATTAAAAGATGCAGTTTGGGTGTCTACTTTGGATAAGAATTAAAAAATGACTGTGTAAACATTATTCTGGTCTTCATATGCAAGAGTTCACATTCTGAGAATGCCCAGTACCAATGAGGATATTCTTGATACCTGCCAAAGATTTACAGAGACCCCAGTACTCACGAGGTTCCATACACACATCCTTATTGATCAGATAGTGCTGTCTGCAGTCCTGTAGGGTAGCGATCCCCAACCTGTGGGCCGTGGACCACATGTGGTCCTTCAACTAATTGGAGGTGGGCCCCGAAGAACGCCTTCTCCCCCCCCCCTCCCGGCCCTTTACTTCATCCCCCAGCCCTTTACAACACACTTCATTGTTGTGGCATGTCTGTATCTTATTTTGAAGGGATGTTTAAACATTACCATAGCAATCAGAGAGCGCTAGGGCAGTGGTTGAGAGTAGAGGAGTAAACTACCCCCACACACACACACACACACCAGGCCTCAGTAAAAGGCATTGAGTGGTCCCCGGTGAGCGGTCCCTGGCGTTGAGTGGTCCCCGGTGATAAAAAGGTTGGGGACCACTGCTGTAGGGAATGTTTCACCCTGCAATTTGTGCAGATGTGGGAGCCCTGCACACATATGGAATTGCATATGCAAGCAAAAATTATTTCAGGATAATCACTAATTACTGAAATAGCTAGGAAAGGGATCCTCGGGGTTATGGCAGATAGTTGAATGAAAGCATCAACTTTTAGTGAGCTGCAGTAGTTTAAAATAATAAGCCAAATAACCATGACCCCAGGAGATACTGTCTTTTTTACAGATGAATGAATTGATTTCGTTCTTAATAGGGGGAAAGCAGCCATATTCTGCAACTACCCTGTTACATGCAAGGCTGCTAGGTGTGGTAGTCTGCTTGATGCTAACTTTGCAAGGGAAGATGAATGAGATTCAATCAGAAAATCACCTCATGGTTAACCAAAAGGATTCTGACAAGGTACGTTCACTCGGTGACCATGTTCACGGTGAAGCCTCGCTATTTTGCACAGCATGTTCAGTTCTGGCCATGCTGTCTAAAGGGATGTTGTCAAAAGTGGGCTGAGAGAATTGTTTCTCCCACTCCTGCAACTTGGGGTTACTCAATGATGTTCATTGGCAATAGACATTTCCTGTATGCAATGCACCATTAACGTATGTAATTTTCTGCTACAATATGTTGTGATGCCAGCCAGCACAGATGGCCTTAAAGGTGGACTAGAGCAGTGGTTACTCACTCCAGTAGCTAAATAGAAACTTCAAATTTAGGGCCAAAGTGCATGTGTCACATCAGGGTTCCTCTGACCCAGCTTATTTTCCCTATAGCCATCTGGCAGATGTGGCATACTTACCCAAGTGATGCAGGGCTTGAT
Organism: Paroedura picta; assembly: GCF_049243985.1. Classification (NCBI taxonomy): domain Eukaryota; kingdom Metazoa; phylum Chordata; class Lepidosauria; order Squamata; family Gekkonidae; genus Paroedura; species Paroedura picta. The sequence continues at coordinate 52,067,899 of NC_135373.1, forward strand.
TCAGATCAGAATTGCATAGCTGGGCAAGAAGGGAGCTCCCTCTTGGGCTATTTTCCTGAGCTGATACAGCTCTTGGTAGGGGGTGTTAAGTTGTCTCATTACATTGCTGCATGTGCACTGAACGTTAACTCACAGTCAAATATATTGGTCCAGCTGCCAGAGGGCAATCAATGGGAGACTCAGCCACTTGATCTCAGTGGGAAACAAAACACCGGACCACACAATTACTCTGATTCACCAGGTTCCCTGATCTAATCTATAATCCAACCAAAACTTTCTTACCCCTAAGAAACCACTGAAACATTCTTCAGGCTCTGAGAAACCCCAGAAACGCTGGCAGGGGCTCATGGGAATTGTAGTCCATGAACATCTGGAGGACCACAGGTTGACTACTCCTGCTATAGATCATCCCTCCTGTGTCTGCTAATCAAAGGTTTCCTTTGTACGCTTTGGAGGTTTCAGGAGATTCAAAAGCAATAAGACAGAACAGGAGATGGTCATGCCATTGCATGTCCACAATTGCATGTCCTCCAAGACATGTTAAAGATGATGGACAAAGGCTCTGCAAGTACTCTAGAAAGTTCTTCAAGGACTCTTGGATGTCCACTGTTTGGCCAGGTGGGTTTTGTACTCATCCATTACAGCCATGTGGTTCTCAACAATATGTCCATGTGAACCAGTTGCCCAGATGCCATGCTTTGCCTGCTGCTATGTCTAGATGTGCCTGTTCTCTTCTTCAGGGAAGAAAAACTGAGGCAAAATAGGCATTGAACCTTTCTGCTTTCTCTTTGTGTTCTGTCCAAGTGTCTTCATTTTCACCCAACCATGGGCCTATCACCTCCTTTAACTTGTGTTTGTGCCTCACATATCTGAAGGAGCTTGTTGTAGTGAGCCTTGCTGCAAATCTCAGCTCACTCTGAGCTCTGGCCTTTCTAATGGCTGACCTACACTGCCTAGCAAATCTCAGGTGCTCTTTGTTAGAGGTCCTTTCCTTCAGTTCTTAAACATTTCCTTTTTCTTCCCGAATTCAGCATGGACTTCTCTGTGCACCTGCATTGACTTCTTGAATCCCCTGCAATGTTTCTGTCCAGCACTTTCCTTTTCCCTCCAGTGCCATTTCTCGTTATCTTCATGCCCTCCTCACTCTGACTTTCTTGTCCTTGTAATTCTTCCTCTGTCAGTGCTTCCATCTCTGTCGTAGCTGCAAGGACCTGGAATTGATTCCTGAGTTCCAGTGGCATTGCTTGATGTCTTTGAGTCTGTGCTGCCACACTCAGAGGAGGTTCATTCAGGAATTCAACCCCCCCTTTTTCCCTTTGATCATTCTCCATACCCCCATGCTAGGTATCACAGTTTCTGTTAATGAAATTGTCCCCTTTCTTAATTTCATGACAGGTAGTAATCCTGTCCTTCAAGTGCTGAATGTCTCTCCTAAGAGTCCTGTCTGTTTGACAAGTGAAGTTCATCTTGTCCTCAGGGAGAAAAAAGAAACATGATGTATAAACCAGTTCATTTTAGCAGGAAATTTAGATCCAGTTGAATATGGAAAATATACACTGTTTTTGCACTCTGGTCTTGTTATTTTCTTCTCCATTTAAAAGTACCCTGGCCTCAGTAATTAATATAAATTGACATAAGCCACAAAGATATTACAAGTCTCATTGTGCAAATCTGAATAAAGCAAGAATAGATTATTTCTCCAAAGCATTGTATTTATATGCAAAATGGCATAATTCCCATATTCCACATATTTCACTCCCATGGTTTATCATTATTTTCTCTGATGTTTGCCAGCTTGGTGTAGTGGTTAGGAGTGCGGACTTCTAATCTGGCATGCTGGGTTTGATTCTGCACTCCCCCACATGCAGCCAGCTGGGTGATCTTGGGCTCGCCATGGCACTGATAAAACTGTTATGACTGAGCAGTGATATCGGGGCTCTCTCAGCCTCACCCACCCCACAGGGTGTCTGTTGTGGGGAGAGGAATGGGAAGGTGACTGTAAGCTGCTTTGAGCCTCCTTCAGGTAGGGAAAAGCGGCATATAAGAACCAACTCTTCTTCTGGGAAATACAAGCCTGAACTTCCCCAGATCTGCAAGGCCTGCAGAATGGAGCTCCTCCAGCAGGTATTTAGTTGAGACCGACCATACCAACAGCATCTGCCAGGCCCCTAAAACCCCTCCCCATGAACTACATACATACATACATACATACATACATACATACATACATACATACATACATACATACATACATACATACATACATACATACATACATACAAGGGCATGATTTACATATTCAAGCAAAGCACTCATCTGTTTCCTTGGGGTGAAGCTGAGCCTCACCATGCTTGAGAGCCAGTTTGATGTAGCAGTTAAGAATGGCAGCCTCTGATCTGCCCAGCCAGGTTTGATTCCCCGTTTCTTCTCCACATGCAGCCAGGTGGCTGACCTTGAGGCAGTCACAATTCCCTCTGAGCTCTCTCAGACTCACCTGCCTCACCTGTTGTGGGGAGAAGAAGGGAAGCTGATTGAAAGCTGCTTTGAGTCTCCTTCTGGTAAGAAAAAGCAGGTTACAAAAGAACCTCTTCTTCCCCACAGCACAGCAAACTGGGGGATTATTCTAGATAGCAGAGCTGCTTGATGCCTGGGAAAATTAGATGTATAGAAAAGCTTGACACTGCCTCCCTCCCACATATATCTACCACTACTTATAGGGAAAGTCTCGGTTGTTTTATGCGAAGTAGACTCCCCTCCACATCTCTTGGTTGTAAAATCTGTACCTTAAGAATGAAAAGCACAGATAAAAAGATAACTACAAAAGCTCATTTATGAGTAGGTTAATTCAAGCAGGGTGGATTTTGTTCATGACACATTTTCAGCGTTCACACAACACACCTGGTAAATTCTTGGAGGTTTTCGTGTGGGGACTGGGGAGGGGATCTCCAAAACAAAAATTTTCCTCAGGGGAACTAATCTCTGTAGCATGGAGATTAGCTGCAGTTCTGGGAAATCTCCAGGCACCACCTCAGCCATTTAACACAAACACCTACTTCTCTGAATATTTTACAGACCAAAACAAGATGCTGAGGGAGAATGCTATTGGGTATTTATTTAATAAACTAAGATATTATGATGTGCAATGTAACTCCCAACCTCAGTTTTACAAAAATATGCTGCTATCAGGGCTTCTGTGTCCATGTGGGGCTGTACTAAATCACTATGCTCAGTATGGGCGAAAGGTAGCCACTTATCTAAGTGGGAATGCCTTTAAGGCATATTAATTAGAGTGCTTCTTTATCTGACTGAGCCTTTTCTGACAACAATACTTTATATTTGTGTTTACTTCTCCAATGAATTTAAAATTCATTTGTTGTTTTTCTTCCCAATGGAGTTCCAAAGTGGCTTGCAAAACAAGAATTAAAGTACAGCAATATAGAAGGAACAAACAGAAGAAGGGAGAGACTTCTAAATGCAGAGCAATTCCCACTCTCTGCCAGGAGACCTAAGAACTGAAACCTAAGAGCCCTTTGGCTCTGGCTCATTAGCTTATGCCTAAAGGCTCAGCCCTGCCCAGGAGTAGGGTTGCCAAGTCCCAGGAACAGCAGGGAGGCACATCTGACATATAGCAACATATCCATGTCACTGTTCATGTGACCCAAATGTGGCATCATCGTGCCCAAGACATTGAGGATAATGCTGTGATATATGGGCAAAAACTATATGCTAAATTTGGCTTCTACCATAGAGCTTTTGCCCAAATATCAGAGTGTTGTCCCAACATCCTGGATGCAATGATGTCACTTTCGGGTCATGTGGGCAATGATGTAGACACATCACTGCAGGTTGGATCTTTTTCGGGGTAGTAATCAGCTGACAGCCAGTAATCAGCAACGGGGAGGTGGGATCAGACAGTGGGGAACTGCTGCCTCCACCAGCAGGGTGAAGTGGGGTCTGGCAACCCTACCCAGGAGAGAAACATTTATCCTGGCTCTTCCAGCTGGCCGCCATCTTTCCTCACTTCCCTGTCCTGGTATTAGAAGGCTTGCTAGTTCAGAGCATGGTGGTTGCTTCTTGATTACATGACACAGCATGAGATGAGTACTCTGTTCAGTGGTAACTTCCCCCAGTAAACAAGCCATTTATATTGATCTACTCGATGAGGAGAATAATCTTTGCATAGTTCCGCACACAAACAGAAATCCTGAGATGCAAATAAAACTCAACCTTTGAAGGACCATACAAATTAATAAGAATTTTTTTAAGGGACTCATGTTGCAGGGGTGTTTATGTGGGAATGGTATGCTCTGGAAAAGAGGGCCCGGACTCGCCCAAGCACTCCTTTTCCAAAGTTCTTTGGAGGCAATGTGCATTTTCAATTAGTTCATGAAATGCAGAGTCTGTTCCAGTGATCACATATCCTTCAAAGCATACCATACGAGCACTCCCTACATCAGGCCTTTCCTACATGGAACTTAGAAGAACTAACCCATCTTAGGAAGAGAGATTTTTGCAAGAAACTAATGCAAGCAGCAGACAGTTCTCTAGCCAAATGATTTCTGACTCTGGTCCCCAAACCACACTGTGTGCACATCTGCAACATATTTAAAGCTCCGCTGGCTCATACTTGCTCCTCCCTATGGTCCCTTTTAATGAAGGGTATGAAAAATTAAACTCCTTAGCAGACTCATGTACAACTAAATGGATCTTGTAAGAAATGCATGATCTTTCCCTGCGCATACAGCCGTATCTAGAGATTTTATTAATTTTTCTTGATGAAAGAAAGAATGAAAGAAACATTATCTGTTGGGGGGGGGTTCTCCTGAAACATGTAATTCTTTCAAGACCATACATTGCCTGCTCTCCAGTCAGAGGCTCCTGGTGTTGGAAATAAAAACATTTTCCAAGCTTTTCAGGCAGCAGAGCCCAAAAGGTAAACCTGTAGATCGGCCTGTACAGTACATCAATTATTTATTTCATTTTATAAGCCCTACTCTACCTTTCTCCACAGCTGAGTGCTAAGAGGAGCTAAGGATTAAAATCAGGCTTTCTCAGAAGGGTTTCCCAAATGGATGGGAGTTAATTAATTTTTAATATATTTTTAAAAATTGTTAAAATGTATTAGGTCATATGACAATATACTGTCATGTTGACCTGCCCCCCTCCCAAAATGGCCAATGATGGGCTGGGAGAGGGTGGGAAGCGGAGGGGCCCTCGGTGGGTGTGTACACAACTTTGCTTCCCAACCATAGTCTGCACAATAACACAACTTCTAGGGTTTCTCAAAGCCTGAATAATGTTTAGGGGGTTAAAATTTGAGAAAGGATGCATTAAAATGAATAGAAAATAAATATAAATCAACAACAGTTAAAAGTTTTCATCTTGGCAATAAAGAAACCAGGATGAGTTTGATAGGCTTCCTAGAACATCAAGAAGCCACCACCAAGAAGTCTTTACCTTATGAAAAAATCAATAGCCTAGCTTTATATGTAGCCCAATGCAACACACATTTCTTCTGATACTTGCCTGTGGGTACAGGATCCCTGTATAACAAGAAACAGTCACTTTATGGGATAAAACCATTTTTTTACCTGGCCCTTAAAGGCCAACCAGTTTTTAATGTGTTGTAAATCTTCCACTTCTCAACAAAAATAGAAAATTACATGTATGCATATGTGCATGTGTGACAAAGAAATCCTGCAACTTCTATATTCCTTCTTGAATTTTACACAAAAACACCCAAGCGATGAGCAAGCACATTGTTGCCATAACTGTGAGGTATGTACTGAAACTTTTAAAATAAAATCCTCCCATCTGCAAAATGGGTTTGGCTGCACATGACATCCTGTAGTATGAATATAGCAGTGCCCCAGATCTTTAATAACAGAAACAGCATAATTCTCTGTAATCCTCCAGACTTTGTTTTTGAGACTGGCATAACATCATGTACTGGCCCTCACAAGAGACACATTTGAAACAGATGCATTAAAAACTCACTCTAAAGCAGTGGTCCCCAACCTGCGGCCCGCGGCCCACTGCCGGGCCCTGAAGGCCATGGCGCCGGGCCGCGGCTCCCTCTCCCCGCCCCCCCCCCGCAGTAAAAAACTTCCCAGGCCACAAGCTTGCGGCCCGGGAAGCTTCTTACTGCGGGAGGGCGGGGAGAGGGAATCGGGGCCGGACTGCGCCCGTGCGGGCGCGGCCCGATGTGCGGGCGCGGCACGGCCCGATGCGGGGGCGCGGCCCGATGCGTGGGCGTGGCCCGCGGACCACGCCCCAATGCCCTGCCGGTCCCCAACCTCAGAAAGGTTGGGGACCACTGCTCTAAAGAATATTTATACATGTTACTAAATAATAAAGATAGCATTTTCTGTTTCCATTGAAACCGAACTGGGCAATAAATACAGCTAAGATTGTAATTATACGTTTGGTAAGACATGTGAAATGCAGCAAACTGGCATACAGAAATAGTAAATTAATGTACAGCATAAAGATGTTTAAAAGAATCAAGGAATAACAAGCTTGGTTTATAAGGTTACCATTTATTTGGGGATTAATAGGGGGGAGTGAAGGAAATAAATATGCCAGAATGCAGATGTGAGGGCTGAATGAGGTTAGCATATGTAGTGAGATAAGAAACCAGTATCCCTGTTGAGTCCTGGGGATTCCATTGTTTTGAGTGTTGTAATAGCTTGCAGCTCAGTAATTTCCCTTTCCAGTCTGTTCTTCAAGTTCCTTTGCAATAAGACAGCTACTTTGAGGTCACTCACAATGTCCAGGAAGGCTGAAGTGTTCTGTCTCTAGTGATAATTTAATTTTTTTGCTGAGTTACTTTCAGCTTCTCTGGGAGCTTTGCTGGCTTCAGTGGCAGCTCTCCAATAAGCCTATTTGCAAGCTCTGAAATGGGGGTTGGAGAGGGGGGGTTGGATGGCTGAGAATGGTGACTCCTTTCACAATGGCCAAGAACAGAGAAAGCACTAGAGACTGGCAATTAGGAAAAGAGAGCTTTGCAGTTTAGTCAGTTTCAAGGTTTAAAAAAAAATCAGTTTCAGGACAATTCTTTTTAGTTTGCAGAGTTCCTCCAAGGAACTAAACTACGAAGATTTAAACAAAAGGCACCTGCTTGATTCTACTGCGTAGCCACAGTAGGGCAATCATGTCAATTAAAAAAAAATTTGGACGCTGTTCCTCCCCCCACCCATCGCAAGTGAGGGGGACAATTACCTGAATTAAGAAAACTGCATTTTGGGGTTGTAACTGCAGAATAAATAAGCTGGAGAAAAAAGGATGGTGCATAACAGCAGGCACTGAATCCCAAAGACTTGACTCCTTGAAAAATCTGCAGGAAGCTGTTTGTGTAGAAAAGGCCATCATTACAGGGGGGGGGGGATGGGACACCTAGGGAGAAGGGAGTCTTGCAAGAAAGGGATTCTGATTGTTTGATGAAATAATATGTAAAGACATTTCAGCAATGTGCCCAGAAATAAACCAGGAGCCTGCATGGCTCTTAAAATATACATACCACTGCGTTAAAGTGAAACATTGGCATGGAAAAGCTCTGGAGACAGCCCTCTTGAGCTGAGGAATGGAATCCTCTCATACCATGCGTCACTGTGAGTCAGAGAGCTGATAAAGTCCTGTCTTCAGAGCTGATAAACAAGCTTCAAGGAAATCCCTCGCATGCCACATCACTTTCCATCATGAATAAATATTTAAAGAAGAGCTCTGTTTTATTACGGGCACTTTTTAATTCAAGGTGACGGTGGGATGAGAGAAGGAGCACAATCCAGCTAAAATTAAGTGCTGTTCACCAACTCCCATTAAAGAGATGATTCATTCTTCCTCACTGAAAAGGGGGGGAAAGCAGGTTTAAAAAACGATTATAATTAGCTGGATTATGTCTGGAATTTAAGAAAAAATGGACAGACTCTTGTGGACCGGTTTCATTAACAGTGTGGCCTGGAGATCTCTTTGAAATACGACTGATCTCTGGACTATAGGGTCCCTATTTCTGAAGAAAATGGCAAGACATCACTGCACATCAGATGGATCTCCCTCTCTTTCAGAATAGGCTGGTCAGCTGGTAAACTGATCAGTGGTGAGAAGGTGGTACCTGTCAGAGGGGCACCACACCTCCAGTAGGGGAGGGGGGTCTATCAACCCTATACAAGCCACAGTGTGAAGTTAATCCTCAAGTGGTGAGTCTGTAGAATTCAACTGTGCAGAGACTCAGCTCTGCTTTCAGCCTTTACCATAGAGAGTAAGGGAAAATTCTAGAGCATTACCTAGAAGACACATGCCAGCCTCCACAAACTTCATCTCCACCTTCCTCAGGTACCTTTCCCTCAGTCTCACATGATTTGGCAGTGTTGGGAACAGTACTTCAGGCTCTGGGCCTTGCCAGCTGCCTCACTTCAATTCCTGTCCTGATTTATTTATTTTAAAAAATCTGCATGCTTCCCAAGGCAGCTTACCAAAGACAGCCCAGTATAAAAACATGGACCATAGAAAAAGAGACTATTATGATTATGATTATGATTTTTGTTACCCGCCGCTATCAGCAAGCCATCTCACAGTAGGTTACAGAATATAACCCCACATAAAACAATCATTATGACCCCATCTTTAACCCTCCCCCCGCTCCAGAGGAGCGGGAGGAATAAAGGAGTAAGGGCAAGTGGGGAGGAGTTAGGGCGGGCCCTGTCCGGGATAAAAACTCGGAGGGCCCAATCAGGAGCCGCAAAGCGGCTCCTGATTGGGCCCTCCGAGTGTCACTCGAGGGCCAAGCAGCCAATGGGGAGCCGCACAAAGCGCGGCTCCCCATTGGCTGGTTGGCCCAGCCTCGCCTGGGCCGGCCAGGGAGTTGCCGCTCAGAGGAAGAAGCCTTCCCCAGCGGTAAGTCCTCCGGCCGGCTTCCCCTCGCCCAGGGAGCCTTCTGCCGGGCCCTGGGGCAGGCTCGCCTGCCCTTGGGCCCGCCAGAAGGCCACAAAGCCCACTCCCGAAGTCCTGAGCCTTCTGCCAGGCCCTGGAGCAGTCTCGGCTGCTCCTAGGCCTGGCAGTAGGCCGCGGAGCCCACCGCCCCCGTCCCGAGCCTTCTGCCAGGCCCTGGAGCAGCCGAGCCTGCTCCTAGGCCTGGCAGTAGGCCGCGGAGCCCACCGCCCCCGTCCCGAGCCTTCTGCCAGGCCCTGGAGCAGCCGAGCCTGCTCCTAGGCCTGGCAGTAGGCCGCGGAGCCCACCGCCACCGTCCCGAGCCTTCTGCCAGGCCCTGGAGCAGCCGAGCCTGCTCCTAGGCCTGGCAGTAGGCCGCGGAGCCCACCGCCCCCGTCCCGAGCCTTCTGCTGGGCCCTGGGGCAGCCGAGACTGCTCTTCGGCCCGGCAGTAGGCCTCAAAGCCTGCCGCTCCCGTCCCGAGCCTTCTGCCGGGCCCTGGGGCAGCCGAGACTGCTCCTCGGCCTGGCAGTAGGCCTCAAAGCCTGCCGCCGCCTTCCCGAGCCTTCTGCCGGGCCCTGGAGCAGCCAAGCCTGCCCCTGGGCCCAGCAGAAGGTCCCAAGGCCACCTACCTTCCTCTGTTCCTCCCTTCTTCCCAGCATTCCCTTTGCCCTTTCCTTCCTCCCAGCATTCCCTTTGCCCTTTCCTTCCCTTCCTCCCAGCATTCCCTTTGTTTTTCCCTTTCTCCCTTCCTCCCTATCTTCCATCTGCCTCTTTCTGCTACCTGTTTCTCTCCCTCTTCTTCTGTCTCTATCTTCCTCCTTTTCTTTCTGTGTTTCTGTCTCTCTCCTTTTCCTCCTTCCTTCGCCCCATCCCTCCACCATCATGCTAGGGCCCACTGTATTTTGCCCACAGTGGGCTTAATATCTAGTTAACATATAAAGCCTGGCGGCAAAAAAAACCCTATCCTCCTACCTCTGCAACAACTAACCTCCTCTCAGTGTGCCATGAAGGGAGTCTATGGATGCTGATAGTTCAGGTCAGGTGATGGTCTGGCCTGATACAGTCTTTCTCCTGTGGGGAGCCATGATCTTCAATGCCATGGGCTCAACCATAAAATTGTTGGAAGAGCTCTGTTTTACAGGCCCTGTGGAATGCAGGGAGCTCCTGTAGGGTCCTCAGCTCTTCCAGGAGCTCATTCCACCAGGTTGGGTCCAGAACCAAAAAGGTCCTGGCCCTGGTCGAGGCCAGGCAGGCTTCTCCAGGGCCAGGGACCACCACCAAGTTGGAACCCACAATGCATAAAGCCCAAGGGCAAAAGGCGGTCCCTCAGATATGTGGGTCCCAGGCCTTAAAAGTCAAAAACAAACATTTGAACCTGATCCAGGCTGCAACTGGTAAACAATGCAGCTTTCTCAGTACAGGGTGGATATGGTCCCTCCAATATGTTCCTGTGAAGACCCTAGCCGCTGCATTTTGCTCCAGCTGTAATTTCTGGGTCAGAGATAAGGGTTGGTTCACGTAGAGTGAATTACAGAAGTCAATTCTGAAGGTGACCATTGCATGGATCATCATGGCCAGGTGTTCTGAAGAGAGATAGGGTGCTAGTAGCCTGGTGGCCTACCCTCTTGATCTGCGCCTCCATGGATAGTGAGGCATCCAGAATTACCCCTAGATTTCTGGCCAGGAGCGTGATGTTCAGTTGCGTCCTGGCCAAAGTGGGTAAATGTGCTTCCTGACCTGCCCTCTTCCTTCCTAGCCCTAGGAACCATCTTGGAGGGGTTGAGTTTCAGACAGCTCTTCTCTTCTTGTCAGGATAGAAAGGCTTGTAGACTTGCTGCTTTCCCAATACACCAACTGCAGTTTCACAATCTTCAGTACTCTGTTGATTTTCCTATTTTCTACAGCTGTGTCTTGGAAACATAACAGGAATGACCGCACCCCATGCATGGAAAGAGCACAGACAAATCAGTCAAGAGTTAGTTGCCTCTGGCAACGAACAACAACTCTGCTCAAGCTAGTCATAGGGATCAAGTGTGAGGCAAGATGTAAGTGCTGTTTTCTGATGATTCCTGGCATGGAGAGGATTAGGGTACCCAGCAACTTCCTGACAGCTAGTGCGTGTTGTTATAACTAAAGTCGGACAGGGAACTAGAACAGAGCAGTCCACTTCAGATTCTTCCACAGCTTATATCTACTTGATCAACATACAATAAGAAGCTGCATGAGCAGGAGATCAAAAGCTTTCTCCTCAGAAGCCCTGCTCAACACAGCCCTGTGAGTAAGCTTCATTCTGGATGTCTATCCTGAAAATTAAAACATGAACATTGATGTTCCCTATGTTTCTCCAGAAAATTGAGGCAATTAAGCTTTCATGAATATATTTGGTTTCATTATTATTTCTACTACATTGTCATCATCATAATTATTATGACTATTAGTACTATTACTAATCATCACTATTGCTGTTATTGCTGCTACTGTTACTTCATCTCAAGATGTCCTTGGAAATTTAATAGGAGAACATTGAAAAACAGCCTTTGCATTGACTATTAGAGGTGGGCTGCTCTAGGAAACAAGGTATCCGCATGACTGAATAAGTATGGCATAAGTGCTATTCCAGAATCCAGATACGCGGTCTGGGCCCAGTGTATCTGAGAGACTGCCTCCCTGCCTATACCCCAGAAGAGCTCTACACTCCGCCACCTCCAACTGGCTACGGATCCCTGGCCCCAAAGAGGCACGTCGGACCTCAACACGGACTAGGGCCTTTTCAGTCCTGGCCCCCACCTGGTGGAATGAGCTCCCCGAAAAGATCAGGGCCCTGCCGGAACTTCCACAATTCCTCAGGGCCTGCAAAAAGGAGCTCTTCCACCAGGCATTTGGTGGGGCTGACTGACTCATAACATCTACAGGTGCCCCCCCCCCCAGACTGAGAGATCGAACCTGCTGAGGGAGTGTCAAAGTTATTGTTGAAGTGCTGTTCTAGTTGTTCTAGTTGGTGTGCTGTTGTTATTGTTATACTGTTATATTGATTTTGATAGTGTTCTATGTAAATATTCCAAAATGTTTTATGTAAACCGCCCAGAGCCGTAGGGAAGGGCGGTATAAAAATAAATAAATAAATAAATAAATAAATAAATAAATAAATAAATAAATAAATAAATAAATAAATAAGCTGTTAGAGCTGTTGGCACAGATCAGTTCTTTTAGAGCTCTATCAGCCTCATCTACCTCACAGGGTGTCTGCTATGAGGCTAGGAAAGGAGGGCAATTCTAAGCTGCGTTGAGATTCCTTCAGATAGTTAAAAGCAGGGTATAAATACCAACTCTTCTTCTTCTTCCTCTGGAAACAGGGGTAGTCATTGCCATGGGGCATCTAGGGCAGCTGCCCCGGGCCTCTGACTGCCGATGCTCTGCCCCCACCACAGAGGGGGAAAGAATCAGTTGGTGCACCTACCACCCACCCCCTTCAAGGCTTAGACCTCACGGGGCACAGGCCTGTGGTGCTGGAATCTGGGGTGGCCCAGACTGGGGGGTGCAGGAGAATCCCAGTGATTCTGGACTTTTGCCTAAGGTCTAGAATCACTAAAGTCTTCCTATGTTGAGGCACTCTGTTATTGTGCTAAAAGCCACAATTTTCAACAAACAAAATGTTCAAGGAAGATTCCATTGTGAAACTGCTGAATGAGAGTTCGTTATGAGTTTCCAACTGCCTCCAAGGTTGAACAGAGACTAGCATAATTAGTGAACAGCCTCTGAATAATGCAGCCAGAGTTGAATTTTACATCATTACATTTCACCTAGTAATTCCTGCATTTGATGGCAATTCTGTGGTGGGAAAAGCTGTTGTGCAGATATAATGGGCAGAATGTTCATAAATATTTGCACCTTTCATAGAGTGGGGAATTAAATGCAAGCTCTTTGTTTCAAGAGCTCTCTCAACCTGCTACCAAACAGTTTCTGTCATAGAGCACAGTTTACATAACTAGCTAGGGGAATAGGAGCTGTGATGCAGCTGTCCTGCCCCTGAAGGGGAAAACGGCCACACAGCTGAGCCTATGGGAGCGATGCGCCAGCATCCAATCACCTTTCAGAAGGAGGACAGAATGTTGGAGGGAAGCACAGCAGGAGGGAGGAGTCCAGATCTGCCTCAGGGAGAAAGCAAAGGGAAGGGTTGCTCTGTCTGATACTGTGGCAGAGTGGTTTAGCTCTACCTCTCGGAGAGAATGGAGTTAGGACCTCACTACTCCGTGTCTTCCAAAAGTTGACTAACTTGCTGCCTCCATATTTTACTGAAACAAAGAGATCTTCAGACTAGGGTTGCCAATCTCCAAGTGGACTCTGGACATCTCCTGAAATTACAAGTGATCTCCATATTACAGAAATCAGCCCCTCAGGAGAAAATGGCTGCTTTGGAGGGTGGATTCTATGGCATTATTCCCCTCGTTATTCCCTCTCTTCCCCAAGCCCCAGCCTCCTCAGGCTCCAGCTCCAAATCTCCAGGAATTTCCCAACCTGTAATGGCAACCCTACCCAAGGCCAATTCAAGGGATAAATAGACCCTAATGCAGAATTTCTGATATCTGTTTTTTAAAAAAACCAGCAAGATACAATGTTGCATTTGTAGCCATATTTACTTGAAAGTGGATCCCTGTGCACTCATTAGCACCAAACTCTGAAGCAAATACAGCTAGGTCATTATATACCAGCATTATGCCTTCTGCCAGTACATCATTGCATCTGTGCCCCCCTCTCTGCAGTGCCTTGACAAAAGCTGCCCCTTCAGACCTTATTTGGGGGAAGTCAGCCTTTGAGTGGGAGGTGCAATGGCCTTTCCATGGGGGGGGGGGGTTCCTCTGCCCAGTGAGGTATTGAGCCTAGGAGCGATGGTTGGATTGTCCATACTTGGTTTGCTCATTGCCAATCAAAGGGGTAGGTTTCAACCTCCCTATTTACAAAGGACTTTTGTTAGGCATATTATCGTCCTTGGTACCGCAGAGGGCGCTGCATTGCCTCTATTCCTTCTTCTATTCCTGCATTGCCTCTATTCCCACACGGATAGGTGTGGACAAGATGATTTTAGAAAAACATGTCAGCATTGCTGTGTCTGGTTGGCTGACCTATGGGCATCATCATTAGCATGCCTTTCTGTGATTGGTGGGTGCTGGAGATGTTGCTATGGGCTCTGGGGTAGCTGCTGGGCTCTCAACCCTTTGGGTGTTTTTCTTTTTTTGTATTTCTTTTCTCTGCTAAGAAAGTGTGGGATACTAGCCAGCTATGCCATCATTACATCAGCATCATAAGAACTGGATGGTCTGACGGGTTAAATTCTGGATCTGCATCTATGCTTGTATGTAGAAATTTCTGCCCAAAAAAAAAACACCCTTATTTCACACTGTTTAGAGAAAAGGTGAGAAATAATTTTGGAAAGGATACAGAACAAGAACTCTTTCTTAGAGGAAAACATAAAGGTTATGGTTGGATAGTGTCTTCCTTATGGAAAGCAGCCAGGAAACACAAGAATAATGGGATATATATAGCAGCACTTCAGCACATTGTCTAGATTAACTCAGTCATCATTGCAATCAGGGTAGTGACTGGTATTCTTAGCAACAGCTCAAAGATGGGAGTGCTGAAGAGGTGCTAGAGTGGAGGCGGCTTGGTCAGTTCATGGCAAGGTCACAATTTGAAGCAGAGACTTCTCGGAGCATCTTGCCTAATCTGGCTCTGTCATGTATAACCGTCAACTCAATGAAGTCTTTCTAACTGATAAATTAGCTGTTCTTCAACTGATTAATGGATTTAGGCTGCAGTCCTACTTATTAGGAAGCCAGTTCCACTGAATTAAACAGGATCTAACTTAGGGTGACGCTGCACAGTTAAACATGAACATCAGGGGAAATCTCAGTGTTGTCTCTTTATGAAATACTGAGAGAAACATGTAGATAAATCAGGAGGACAGCTGGAAGCACAGGAAAGGGAGGGGAATACAGCCATCCCAAGAGTTGGATGCAGAGAGGTGCAGTGTAAAGCCAAAGGTTCACTCATTGGCCCAGTCCGGATGCAGTGCCAAATCATGGTTTATTTGCAACATGGTTAATTTGGGAAGGGAGGATGTGGCATGCCAGGTGGGAGGTGGTGTTGCCAGATCTCATGCCATCAACGAGTAAGAGGAACACAGAAGTAGTTTGGGGAACTGGTCCCTGCTTACTTGCTTTGGGCCCTGCCTCAGGAAACGGGGCACCTGGTAGGATTCAGAATTAGGGGAGGTCAACTACAGAATATGTACTTTGTTCTCTGCTTTGAAGCTTGGAACAAAGTGCTCCCCCAGTATTGCTAAGAGTCAGAAGTGCTTGAGGGATTTGCGGGGCCCTGGTAGAGTACAATTGTGGCAGGAGCAGCCAGAACGGGTGCAGAAGCCCCTCACACTCACACACAATGGAAAGGGGACTCTGAATGTCCTTAAAGAGGGGAAAAGGGGGAGAAGAGAGGCTGCAGCCCTGATCCATGGGGGGAAGGCACCTTTGATGGACCCATGGAAGCGCATGTGCTGCATGTGCTACATGGATAAACCAGCCCCGCTTAGAGACCTCTCTGTGCTTTTCCTGCCTCCAAGGTGCTTTGGCACTCACTCTAAATCTGCATGGCAGGGAAAGTTCAGACAGCCCTACCTAGTGAGTTCCAGGGATTTAGTAGGGTTGGGAGGTCCACAATTCAGTGCTAGGGAGGGAGACCATTGGCTATGTCCATAGTTGCCATCTTGAGCTGCTTTGAGCCTCATGGGCACGGCTGCGGCAATGGGAAGGGGGAAACTCGCTTCTTCTGTTCGATGGGTCCTTATGAGCTGGGCTACACTGTGTTTTTTGAACACAGAATGTTGAACACAACTTGGCACCTCTGTCAAGGGGCAATCCCAGGCTGAAAGGCTTAGGGAGCTGACTGTCTCCAATCACACCCTGCAATTAACTCACACCCATGCTAGCAGAGGTCTGCACCTCAGTTGCACCAGCATCCTGTGCTGGCATAATTGGCATATCTCAGAGATACGCCAGTGTAAGGGTCACCCTGAGTCCATACCCCCCTTTAGGATTGCACAGAGAGACTCATACAATTGGCCAGCTGTAATGTGAAGGCAGGAAAGCCAGACACTTGAGCATTCTAGGTCATTTTTAGGACATAACATAAGCCACACGTGAATTCACTTCATCCTCCGTACCTAAGGATACCAACATGCCATCGCTGGTTGAAATGCACCTTCAACCCACAGCCTCTATGCATGCTGTTCACCCCAACCCTGGAGTACAGTCCAGGGATTGGCAAATCTATTCACACAGGATCCTTGGGCTTAAGAAAAACAAAGAATAGGCTGTTTTTTAAGCTAACAGCCTTTCTGATGAATTCCATGGCAAATTTCTAAAAACATGAAATGCCCATTTTGTACAAAAGCTCTCAAGCAGATGTAATTTTAAAATAAGAGACAGTCGTATTTTAACCTCACAAAGACACACCTCTTTAATACCAAGCCTTAAATCATTCATGTAAAAGCAAGATGACAGAATTGTCACAACATGAAGGTATGCAGATGAAGTTTCCACGTGTGCTTTCATCACCTTCCTCTCCTGTGCTGAGAACCTTTTCTTGGTCACAGTTGCCTGCTTTGGGAAGTCCTGACTCTTTGTATGCCGTTGACACTAGGAAGGTGGCTGATCATGGCCGCAATCTTCACCTTAACTCTGAAGCCACCAATTCTTTTTCTGTACCAAGGTTTTAGGAAGCGTCTCACATTTAAGCTTCAGAAGAAGAAGAGTCCCTGAAAGAGTCCCGAAGTGGCTTACAAGCACTTTTTGCTTCTTCTCCTCTGTGTTCTGCAGGGCCTGTAAGATGGAGCTTTTCCACCAGGTCTGTGGTTGAGGCCAGCCCAGGAAAATCTGATACCCCCCTGGACGAGAGAAGAACGAAGTGTGAGACGGATGCCCCCACTAGCCGGCCATCGCTGTGGACGAGGGGTCGGCGCTCAGGGCTCCCCCTGTGACTGGTTTTAAGCTTTCAGTTAGCGCCATGGGATAGATTTGTTGCCACCATAGGGGGTTTTAATGGGTTAATATTGTATTTTATTGGGGGTTTTAGTGTGACCTGCAATAAACCAGTTTACTGGGAGCGGCGGGATATAAATCGCAACATAAATAAATAAAATAAACAACTCCTGTGAGGTAGATGGGGCTGAGAGTTCTGCCAGAACAGCCCTGAGGGAACTGTGACTAGCCCAAGGTCCCCCAGCTGGCTGCATGTGGAGGAGGAGTGGGGAATCAAACCCAGATTACAGTCCACCATTCTTAAACACTGTACCAAGCTGGCTCTGATAACTTTTTGGAAAAGACAACCCTTTTCTTGGAGTTCTTTCCTGATTCATAATTTTGATCCTACATGTGATCAGTTTCTCCTCAACAGTTCATATTTTGTTTACAACCTAATCATAGTTCAGACAATGTTGTGCAAAAATCTCCAAGGATAACCCCCCCCCCCCCCCGCCCCAAGGATTGGTGAACAAGCCCAAGGCAGCAGTCAAATTTAGGAGGTGCAGTTGTGGTTTAATCCTTATATTTGTCAGACCAAGCCAAGCTTCTCAACCCAAGTGATTTCCAGTTTATAAAGAAGTCATTTATATACTTCTAAAGCCCTCCTCCAGCCTCTGTTTTCTTGATCTTTTAACCCTATGGCTATGCCAAAAACATGCCTTCCCAAAGCCTCAGTGGGAAATGCAAAGGAGATACCTTGACAACAATAGCAAATGGTCAATGCTTCTCATTTGGCAGGAAAGATTTTGGCATCATCATAAATTAGAATAATAAAGCAAATGAAGGCAGGCACTCACACAGGGAGTTATCTAAGCAGTTCTAGCCAGTTTGGCTTCAGGCCTTTCCCAGTGCTTGGGCAGATGGGTGCAGGGCTTGTTCAGCCCTCTTGTGTCTGACGCTCAAGGGGCTTGCCTGGGGCTTTAAAACTCACCCCTTGGGATCTTTTCACTGTTCCATCTGAGCTGCAGTTAGTGCCCAAGTCATCAACAAAAATGGATTTCAGCTGAATGCAGAGAGGAACTCCACACACACACACACACACACAAACCAAAAGGGAGGGCAGTATGGAAATATAAGAAATATAAATGAAGAAATAAGAAATAAACACCCCCCCTCCCATTGTTGGGTTTAATTTCCTGAGCAAGCACCTCCAAGGCATCCTGCTCCTGCTGCTTTGCCTGTGCAGACAACCATTTTATATTCTGAAGTTGCAGAAGTCCTTTTTTCGAAGGAATATAAATAAATAATTAAGTATGAAGAAAAGACCAATAATAACAATAACTAGTTGGTGTTCCATGCTTCTGTATTTGGATCAGTGAGCATTTATGTTGTTAAATCTTGCAAAGTTTGGGTGCTTGGTGAAATATTTATAATTTGACTGTTTAATAAACTAGGATGGAGCTGTATTTCAGAGACCTTTTGTGGGTCTGTTGTGTAGATTTTTCAATGAATTAAAAAGGCAGTCTTCTATTATTTAATCACTGCTAAATTTGGGGAAGTATGGGGACTTCCCTCAAGTACTAGTTGTGGATGTAAAGAGAGCAGAAGTAGGTTCCTTTATCTTGTTCAAATGGTTTATTTCCAGATAATTTCCATAGCTTTCCTTGGATACCATGACTGTTATTTTTACCCAAGCATTTGCCAATAATCACAACACAGCACTTTCTGAAATAGTCTGATTTGGCCTTCTGCTTAAAAATTGCAACCTGCTGTGATCATGGCCTGTGTTAATGACAGCTGACAGAGGGAGCATATATATTGCTGCAGAGCCAAAATATGAGCACTTGAAAGTGCATGTGCCTTTTGGAACGTATAAATGGAAGAAAGATCAATCAAAGAATTAGACATTGTGCACAGAAATGTGGAAAGCGCATAGGATTTGGTCTTTAAGCTTTGTACTCCAGAAAGATACAAGACTCTTGGAACCATGAAGATTTTATCTTCTCAGATAACACACTAGGGGGCAGCCTTTTGGCTCCACCCCTGTACTAGGCCAAAGCATCCTACTCCTTCAGAGCTGTGAATATATATTTTGCCCAATTTGCACTGTGAATGGCCACCTAGGCAGAAGGTATAGGGAAATTATTTTTGAATGCTCTATATGTCCACCAATCCAGTTGCTTTGTGACACTGAGCCCTTCCTGCAATCCACTGAACTCCCAGGTAATGCTGACAGCCAAGGGAAGGGGGAAGGAGTTCTTCTGTTCTTCTTATCTTATTTTAAACTTTACAGAGTTCTCTAGCTATCTTGTTCCTACACCACGACCTCAATAGCTGCCAGCTATCTTGTTTGTTTCAGTAACACAGAAAGTTTGGTTCCATTTTATTAACAGTGACTGACAGAATGGTCAATTATGATAATCTCTTTCAGAAAATCTTTAGAACGTGAAAGATTCACATTTCAAGTAGAGTGGGGAGAATGGCCATACTTCATATTCATTTACTGGGTAGCATTATCTTAACCATGCATTAAAAGATCATTTGGAAAGGAAGATTTTGTTTGGAAGTTAATTAAGCAAATAAAAATAAGAGGCCTCCATGCCCCTTTAAAAAGAGCTGGAACCACAAGAACTAGAGTGCATGCGCCTCTGCATGCATGCACACTTGTGTACACACATAAAGCAACCAAAAGCCATTCCCCCAAAGAATAGTGACAGCGTGTTTTACCAGGGACAGCTGCCAGCAAGCCAGCAGTTCCCTTGGCACAAAAAGAGACAGCAAGAGCATAAATAATATGAAGTGAGACATTTTATGATGTGAGTATTATACTGTCAGACTGAATATAATATTATGTATCTGTTTGCTATAAAAGTTATGCAGAACCTCTGTTTTCAGAAACCACATACTTCTTTATACCCATTCCTGGGGGAACGGAATTGGGGGAAACTCTTGCTTTCATATCTGCTTTCTGGCTTCCCAGATGCATTTGGTTGGCCTCTGATGCTAAGAGAATGCTGGGCTAGATAGATCCTGGATCAGATCCGTCTGAGCTGTTGGTATGTTCTTATAACAGAATCGGCTTATTGGCCAGAAGATGTTTTCATGTTGCTCAACAGTCATTCCCTCTCCCTGTGAAGAAAGCACACTTTAAACAAAACAATATTGTGACATGAAGAATGCGGTATTCAAATACCACTGAGATTAGATGAAATTACTCTTAATGACAGGTTCCCTTTTAGAGTGTTAAGCACCTTAATTAGTCAACAAGGTTGGAAATTCAGGATCAGAAAAGACATAACTGAAGTTAAATTCTTAATTGTCTTCCTGTGAATATAGTACATGTCTCAAGTGGCATCTGTATGAAGGTTCACAACATTCTGGCTCTCATGCCAAGAGTCCTTTTTTCTTTTTTAGGAGCAATGATAGTGGCTGCTGTCTATGCTCCACCACAGTAGTCCTTGTGAGTGAAATTGCTCAAATGTTATAGAGAGGGAGAACACTGCAGTGGATGGGGAATGGTCACCACCATCCAAGTCCCTAAATTTAAAATGGAATTTGTTTGACTTTAGGAGATCTTTCTCTTTCTTTGGTTTGTTTGCACTCTGCTCAGGAGGTTGGAATTTTGGCTAGCCTAAGAGATTTTGTTGTTGTTGTTAGGTGCGAAGTTGTGTCCGACCCATCGTGACCCCTTGGACAATGATCTTCCAGGCCTTCCTGTCCTCTACCATTCCTCAAAGTCTATTTAAGTTTGCACCAACTGCTTCAGTGACCCCATCCAGCCACCTCATTCTCTGGCGTCCCCTTCTTCTTTTGCCCTCAATCGCTCCCAGCATTAGGCTCTTCTCCAGGGCATCCTTCCTTCTCATGAGGTGGCCAAAGTATTTGAGTTTCATCTTCAGGATCTGGCCTTCTAAGGAGCAGTCAGGGCTGATCTCCTCTAGAACTGATCGGTTTGTTCGCCTTGCAGTCCAAGGGTCTTCTCCAGCACCAGAGTTCAAAAGCCTCAATTTTTTGACACTCGGCCTTCCTTATGGTCCAACTTTCACAGCCATATGTTGCAACTGGGAAGACCATAGCCTTGACTAGACACACTTTTGTTGGCAGGGTGATGTCTCTGCTTTTTAGGATGCTGTCTCTAGAGATTTTAGTGTCCAATAATTTAGCACTTATGGTTTCCTTTCTTCAGTGAAAAATCACTGTGCAATATAAGATATGTTAATTTAAATGGTAGAATATGGTGTGTTGAGTGTGACACATTCAGTTTATCTGCTCACTGACAATTAAATGACCTAAGATATATGAATATAAATTATGAATTTTCCACTCACTGTTATTTAATTGGCCAAATCTATACATATGTGTGTGTGTGAATATACATATATATGAATATATATGAATTATGAATTATCTGCTTGTGTTCTGCCATCATACATGCTTTTTAGATTGAACACAGTGCATTACTACTGATGTCAGGCTGCCATCCAGAATCTCTGGGAGGCTGAGGGATGGGATGGGGTGGAAGTTATATGACAAGACACTTGATGTCATATCATAGAATCATAGAGTTGGAAGGGGCCATACAGGCCATCTAGTCCAACCCCCTGCTCAATGCAGGATCAGTCCTAAGCATCCTAAATCATCCAAGAAAAGTGTGTATCCAACCTTTGCTTGAAGACTGCCAGTGAGGGGGAGCTCACCACCTCCTTAGGCAGCCTATTCCACTGCTGAACTACTCTGACTGTGAAATTTTATTCCTGATATCTATCCTATATCGTTGTACTTGTAGTTTAAACCCATTACTGTGTGTCCTCTCCTCTGCAGCCAACAAAAACAGCATCCTGCCCTCCTCCAAGTGACAACCTTTCAAATACTTAAAGAGGGCTATCATGTCCCCTCTCAACCTCCTTTTCTCCAGGCTGAACATTCCCAAGTCCCTCAACCTATCTTCATAGGGCTTGGTCCCTTGCCCCAGTCCAAAAACCCAGATATACGTATATTGGGGGACACTATGGCCATCCTTCCAAATTCCATGGTAAGTACCATGGAGTTTTCTGGACAGTCAGACTGTCACACCAAGGTTACATCTCTTCTGGGTTTGGGGGCAGATGTGACATCATACATCATGCAATGTCATTTTTTCTCCCATTAACTGTGGGAGAGATAGTGGGTGGGGTTCTCTGGCCATAAGTGGGGAAATGGTAAGCCTATATATAAGTAGCTGAAAGTCAAGAGCAGCTGAGATCCTTTACAGTTATAGTGAACTGTTAAGTGAGCTCTTCCTCTTTGGTATATTCCTTTGTACACCTCCTATGTCTGCGTTAATAGAAGAAAACAGCATTTTGACTTCACAACCAGCTAGAGTTTCCAGCTGCAGATTAAGACATTTCTGCAGATCTGGGGGTGGAACTTGGGGGAGTCCTCATGAGGGATATGATGCCATAGTCCAGGGGTAGTCAAATTGTGGCCCTCCAGATGTCCATGGACTACAAGTCCCGAAAATGAGCCCTGGCAGGGCTCGTTTTCAGGACCTCTGGAGAGCCGCAGTTTGATTACCCATGCCATAGTCTATACTCCAAAGCAGCCATGTTCTCCAGGGGAACTGATCTCTGTAGTCTGGAAATCAATTGTAATTGCAGCAGACTTCAAGTTCCCACCTAGAGATTGGCAACCCTACAGCTGAGCTTTCCTCAAGATAAGTTGCATGATAGAAAATTTGTTTCAAATGTCTGAAGTGCGATATTTTATGGCTGAAATCTGTATACTACTGTAGTGTAGTGACTACTTCTGTGTGGTCAAGAACCCACGTTGCAACAATAAGATTCATAGATAGGAATCTCATGGTTCTGTCATACACAGGATCCACATGTCTCTAGGATACAAACAACGTTCATGCTCCTGCTGCCTGAATTTCCCGGTAATTAATCAAGTTATATTTAGACATGAAAGATCCTGCTATATTAATAATCATGCTAACCAAACCTCACATTGACCTTCTTGACTAAACTGTTCTTTATTAACTGTGGCCAGTTGGAATTTCATCCACATATCCCAGTAGATAAAACGCTGTCTTCAACAAATTTCCTCCCTTCCCTAAGACTTCCCTACTATTTCTCTATTTGGAAAAAGTTCACAGGAACTCCCCCCATCACATCTGCCATGAATCAGAGAGTTCACCACTGAGATTATCTGAATTCATTTAGATTCTTCTTCCCTTCCCAAGACCTCATTCAAATACTAAGCCATAAAACTGAAGCCAAAATCTACTCTGTGTGCTACTACTGATATCTTATGTAACTAATATCACAGTGAAAGGGAAATTACCTGAGATTGTTTCTGAAGTAGAGAGAAGTTGCACTGGCCCAAAGCACGCCCCCCCACCCCCGGCATCTAATGCTTTTTAAAATTAAAAACCACCAAATAATACGAACCATCTACCAGAAAATAGCACATTCTCTCCTTGCTATCTAGACACAAATCCATTATGGATGAGCAACTGGTCAAATCTAGCCCCTTAGGTGGCCCACTTCCAGATGGCCTTTATAAATAATGTATTTCGGTTATCTTTAAAATCTAAAAACTTGAATATGACAAGTCATTTGTGATAATGACTATTATAAAGACAAATCCTGAGTACCAGGATGTACTGTAGCTCTTTTTTGAGAGTGCAACTCAGTGGCAAACCTGTGGTTCAGTGCAAAGCAATCTGTACAAAAAGCCATGGAAAGGCAATAAAAGGGAAGGGAGGAATCCTGGTCAACTGTCTCCTTTGCACAAAGGTGGTCTCAACAGAGAAGAAATGGTTCTTGGGCAGGTGGTGTCTGATTCTGGGATTCATGACACATGAAAAAGATTTTACCCTGGATTTCAGGTTCGGCAAATATATGTATGTTTGCTCACATTCCGATTGTTGAGTGGTTATTATTTATTTTTGTATTTCTCCTGGTGTCCCTGTGGTGCTCAAAGAAAGCTGAGAATAGAAATATGTAAAATTAATGAAGCACTTTCCCCCATCCCCAATTATACCAAACAATAGCAAAAACATGTTGTTGCTCATGGTACATTCAGTCACATGGGGCACTTGGTTCAGCCAGTGTGGTGTGAGAGGTGACCAACTGTTGCCTTTGTCTCAATTATATACTGAACATTCATTCTGAAGCCAACAAGGAGCTTCTGGGAGTGGGGGGGGGGAATCTTTAAAAATTAGGCTGTTTGAGCTAGGAGCAGCTCAAACTGTATGCTAGGATGATGCCTGGTTGTAGCCAGTGGTAATTTTTTTCATCTATTGGCAGTGTTTCCTGTCTTATGTCAGTGTTCCATAAAATCTATTTTGGGAGTTGAAGTACCAACTTTTGTTTCAAAAATCACTGCTCTCCTTAGTGGAGCCAAGAGCTGGAGCCAGTGATGGACAAAAACAGAGTATTGCAGGGTGATTGGGAAAAAAACCAGGACAGAAGAGAGCATAGAATCAAGCTAGAACCATGTAGTTTGATCAGGGCTTAATCTAATTCAGGTCTATGAATTGCCAACTTCACCTTGGGAAATTGCTGCAGATTCGAGGGGGGATGCCTGGAGGGGGTGGTTTGGGGACCCGGGGTACTCTGTGAGAATGTAATGTAGGAATTCTGCTTGTCCTAGATTCTGAAATAGCATGTGTAAAAGGGCTTCCCATGAAAAATGACACAATAAGGTTTCGGAGGCATGGGAAGAAACTCTGCATGGAAGGCAAGAGAAAAACCTGAACTGGGCTAAGTTGGACCTGGAATATGCATTGTGGGCCTGGAAGAGCAAGTTAGGGTTTCCAAATTCTACGTGTGGCCTGGAGATTTCATGGAATGACAACCAGAAAGTTAGTGTGGTTTCACAGTTAGGAGCAGTGGCCTTTAATCTGGAGAACCAGGTTCAATTTCCCACTCCTCCACATTTAGCCAGTTGGGTGACCTTAGGCCAGTCGCAGTTCACACAGAGTTGTCTCAGCCCCAGGGTTCTGTTGTGAGGAGAGAAAGGGAAAGTAAGCCACTTTGAAACTCCTTTGAAACTCCTTTGGGTAGTAAAATGCAGGGTACAAACAAAGTAAGTAAAACTAATCTCCTAATCACAGAGGTCAGTTTCCCTGGAGAAAATGGCTGTGTGAACATTATGCCCCACTAAATTTGCCAGCTCAAATCTGTAAAATACCAGAAGGCAGAATGATTTCAGTGGAATATAATGCCATAAAGTACACCTTCTAAAGAAGCCACTTTCCCCCAGGGAACTGATCTCTGTTGCCTGGAGATCAGTTATTATCCCAGGAGATCTTCAGTCAGCACCTGAAGGTTTGCAGCCCTATACCCTACTTAGGTCCTTCCTTCCTTCCCAAACTCTGCCTTTCTCAGGTTCCACCTTCAAATCTTCAAGAATTTTCCATCCTAGAGTTGGCAGGCCAAGAGCAAGTATATTGCTAATTAAAATCCAGATCCCAGATTGCACAGTTCATTATTAAACAGAAGGGATTGACTAATCCCAGCCTAGAAAGCATAGGACACATCTATGTTTTAAACTGGAAAGACCACAACCTTCTTGTGTCGTTCCACTGGTACCCTTTGAAGCCTCTTTGAAATGAATTCCTTCATCTTTTATTTTATTTTATTTATTTTACCCTCCAGGTAAAAGTTTAGAAAGGCACTCCCTTGCTGATAAGCCATCAAACGTTTCTTCTAGGCACATTATCAGAATTTAAACTGCCTTGTACTGAATCAGGCCATCAAGGCCAACACCATCTCCTCAGACTGTAGTGGTTCTCCAGTGTCTCAGGCCAGAGGTCTTTCACATCACCTACTTCCTGGTCCTTTGAACTAGGGATACCAGGGATTGAACCTGGGACCTTCTGCAGGCAAACAAGAGGCTCTTTCATTGAGCCACAGCACCTCTGTTGTTGTCAATGCTATAGGACTCCCATGATGTTTAGGAGTATTGATATGTAAAGTCTTCTGAGGTACTGCTGTATATATTCACCTGTCTGCGTTTACAGGAGAAACAACACATTCTCTCCTTTACTTCCTATCAGAGTCCTGCTGCCATTATCTTCTTTCTCTTCTCCTTCCATTTGTTCTCTCTGTTGCCACACTTGTGAGCTCCTAACAACTGATCTCCTAACAATTGATCTCTAGATAACAGAGGTCATTTATCCTGGAGAAAACGGCTGCTTTGCAGAGTGAACTCTATAGCATTAAAACCCTCTGTGATTACTCCTTCCTTCAAATGCCAGTCTCCCCAGGATCTTTCTCCAAATCTCCAGGAATTTCTCAATTTAGAATTGGCAGCCCTATTGCTTAGAGTGGCACATTGAGGAAGGTGCTGAGGCTCAGCTAGCAGCCATCTCTGAATGACTCGGAAAATGACTGGCATCATCTCCTGGGGCCATGTTGGTACAGACTAAGGCCAAGCCAAGCTTCAGGAGCTTGGCTTGGACTTGGTCATCAGTGAAACAGGTCCTATGTGTGATGACTGGGGGCCATTTCCCACGGCTTAAAAATAGCACAATGGTTGCTAATTGAAAACGCTACTAATTTGGCATAACCCACGACGTCGTAGACAATCTGCAACACTCCTGAAACCGATCAGCAATAAGCGCTTCGTTTTAGCGCTTTCAGGGAAATCCAGAAAAGTGGATTCACCCTCCGGATAGCGATACACTCCTGCAACCAATCTGCAACACTAGCGCTAAAGACCTGTGCGTTACCATTGTTGCTGGTTCTTCAAAGCCCCTCCCCCTGGCTCTCTTCTCCAAACTTCCGGCGAAGCGATCGCCATTTTTTTTTCTCGGAGCGAGCGGGGATAAACGCACCGGCGAGCCTCTTTCTGTTTAGAGGCTTCCCTGGCTTCATTCCTTCACCTTTAGTCACTAAGCACAAACCACTTAAAAGCCCGTTTGCTGGAATAAAGTCCCTTTATTTTTTACACATAAATTCAGCCGAAAATCGAGCCCGTGAGAAGGGGGGGGGGAATTTTTTTTTATCACTCGAGCCAGCGTGCAAACGATCATACAATCAAACGACAGCTCACATTAGGCAGCTGGATGGGTCTCTCCATAGCAAAGAATCTACACAGATTCGTTGCTATGGGTCTGTTTTTTTTTTAAAAAACCTTTCTTAAAGGGAAAGGGGCTGTTTGGGAGCATGCTAACGGCTGCCCATTGGCTGCTTGACGGCCAGGGGCGGGACGAGCTTGGCAATAGCGCTTCCTTTCTAGCGATTTCTGCCGAGACCGGAAGCCTGTGGGAAACGCTAAAAAACGCAACTGATTCCACTACAAAGCCAGGTGTGCAAAACGACGAATTCCACTATTTTAAATGGCGATTTTTCCTTCCGCAAACAATTTGCAACAAAGATCCCCGTGCGAAAAGGCCCTGGATATTGGTTGATGAGCTAGCTAAAAAGACAAAGCTCTTCTGGGAGGGGCTTACCTGTCGGGGACCCGCTTGCTAACTGAAAAAACAGGGTGCCCCTTTGAAGAAAACGTCACGCCAGGCCTGGTGAACGATACAACAGGAACAAGCTTTATTTCAGCAACGTGGAGTCCGCTGGTATGGAGTAAGAGCTTCCACCGAACTCCAGGTGGAAGCTCCCTTTTATACAAAACCCACCTCCTTAGGCTGTATTGCCCCACCCAGTACTTGCGGAGGGAACATGCTGATACAATCATGACTCATGCACATATGCGAGGTTTTCCGGGGTTCCTGATGGCCCATTTTCCTGGAACAAAGGGCCATCTCCGGGCCCTTGTCAAAAGGGGGACATTGAGGTTCTTTAGCGGCCATTGCCACCTCAACGATCGGGTGGGGCGCCCAGCTGCCGGCTTGCCTATGATCACCATGCCCTACCTCCGTGATCGCGGGCGCCTCTGATGGCGGGGTTCGGTCCGGTCCCCAAGCCACCAAGGACCGAACCACGACATTCTGCCCCCCCAAAGGTCCCTTCTCCAACCCCCCGGGACGGCCAGGATACCGCTTGTGGAAACGTTCAGTGAGTCGGGGCGCAAGGACGTCCGCTGCCCAGACCCATTCCCGGTCCCCCAAAGCGAAGTCCTTCCATTCCACGAGGTACTGCAACTTCCCCCTGTGGAGTCTAGAGTCCAGGATATCCGCCACCTCGTGGTGCTCCCCCCCCGGCAGGACCTCGGGCGCTGGCGGGGAAAACACGGGGTGCCAAACGTCACCGTCCGGAGTTTTTTTTAGAAGGCTCACGTGAAAGACGGGATGGATGTGCCGGAGGTTCTTGGGGAGCTTGAGCTTGACCGAAACTTCGTTGATCGGGGCCAAGACCTCGAAAGGCCCCAAAAACCGAGGGCCTAGCTTCTTGCTGGGCAAATTCAACCGTAGGTTCCGGGTGGAAAGGTAAACTCGATCCCCCGGTCGGATCTCTTCAGCTGGTCGTCTCTTCCGGTCGGCGTCCTCTTTCTGCGCTGCCTTGACTTTGTGGAGCTGCTCCTGCAGCGACTTCCAGCAGCTCCCGGCACGCTTCCCCCACTCGCGAAGGTCGGCCGATTCCCGGGCGGGGACCTCTCCAAGCTCCGGGAAGTGTCTCAGGTCTGTCCCGTAGACGACGGCAAAAGGCGACATCTCCGTGCTGCTGTGGTCTGCGTTGTTGTACGCGAACTCGGCCAGGGGGAGCAGGGGCACCCAGGTGTCTTGATGATAGGAACCGAAACACCGCAAGTACTGCTCCAGTACTTGATTAACCCGCTCGGTCTGCCCGTCCGTCTGGGGGTGGTAAGCGGAGCTCAGCCCTTGCTCGATGTCTAACAGGCGCAGGAAAGCTTGCCAAAACCGGGACACGAATTGTGAGCCCCGATCGGAAATCACCTTGTCCGGCAGCCCGTGCAGTCGGAACACGTGATCCAGGAACATCCGAGCCAATTGTGAAGCACTGGGGACACTGGCGCAAGGAATGAAATGGGCCTGTTTGGAAAATAGATCTACCACCACCCAGATCACCGTTTTCCCCTTGCTGGGAGGCAAGTCTGTTATAAAGTCCATGGAGATCACTGACCACGGCCGGGTCGGGACCTCGAGCGGGTGCAGCAGACCTTTCGGCTTGCCAACCCCCGGCTTGCAGGTCAGGCAGACAGGACAACCACTGACGTAAGCTTTTGTGTCCCGCCGCAGACTGGGCCACCAAAACCGCCGCCGGGCCAACTTCCAGGATTTTACGAAACCGAAGTGCCCGGCGGTCTTAGCATCGTGGCAGAGGCTGAGGGCTTCCCGTCGTAGCCCTTCCGGGACGTAGACAGCCTCCCCCCTCCGCCAGAGACCGGAGTCCAAAATCAAAGAGTCCCGGAGCTCAGCCAGCTCCTCGTCTGTCCCGTAGGCTGCCACTAGGCGGTCTCGGAGCGGGGCGGTCGCCGGGTCGGGCTCCCATTCCTCCCTGGCCCGACGCCTAGTGACGACCCCCCGTCCCAGCTGCTCCTCACCAAACACGGACCTGGTGCAGGGAGCGTACCCTTCCCCATAATGCGGCAGACGGGAGAGGGCGTCCGCGAGGAAATTCTCTTTGCCGGGGATGTGACCAAGCTTGAAATTGTACCGCGAAAAGAACTCCGCCCACCTCATCTGCTTGGCGTTCAGGGATCGCGGTTGCCGGAGCGCCTCCAGATTCTTGTGATCTGTCCAGACCTCGAACGGCTCCTCTGTTTCCTCCAGCCAATGCCGCCATTCGGTGAGGGCGAACTTAATCGCAAACGCCTCCTTCTCCCAGGTAGACCAGTTCCGCTCCGTTTCAGCGAATTTTCGTGAGAGGTAGGCCGCCGGCCTCAGCTGTCCCGCCTTGTCTCGCTGCAGGAGAACCGCCCCGGCTGCTGCGTCGCTGGCGTCGACTTGTACCACCATCGGCTGGGTTGGGTCGACGTGCAGTAGCGTGGGCTCAGACGCGAAAGCTTGCTTGAGGGCCAGGAACGCTGCCTCCGATTTCTCATTCCAGCCGAGCGCTGCGCTGGGCCGCGTGGCGCGAGGACCTCTCCCCTTGGTACCTAGCAAGTCCGTGAGGGGAGCCACTACGGAGGAGTATCTGGGGATGAAGCCTCTAAAAAAGTTAGCAAACCCCAGGAAGCTTTGTAGCTGTTTCCGGGTGCGGGGCCTTTCCCAGGCCAGCACCGCCTGCACCTTCTCGGGGTCCATAGCTATGCCCTGGGCTGAGATGCGGTAGCCCAAATAGTCCAGGGAGGGACGGTGGAATTCGCACTTAGCCAGCTTCACGTATAGGTGGTTTGCCAGCAGGCGCTTTAACACCTCCCTCACCAGGGTCACGTGCTCTTGGGGATCTTGGCTGTAGATCAGGACGTCATCCAAATAAACAACCACCCCCTGAAACAGAAGGTCCTGCAACACCTCATTAATTAGACTCATGAAAACCCCAGGTGCCCCGCTTAAACCGAACGGCATCACTTTAAATTCGAATTGTCCCAATTGACAGTTAAACGCTGTTTTCCACTCATCCCCCTCCCGGATGCGTACCCGGTAGTACGCCTCCCTTAGGTCCAGCTTAGTGAACAGAGTCCCTTTGCCCAGCCGGGCCAGCAAATCCGGGATCAGCGGGAGGGGGTAAGCGTTCCCCGCTGCGATGGCGTTGAGGCCCCGGTAGTCCTGGCACAGCCGTCGGGACCCATCCTTTTTCCGGACGAACAAGACTGGAGCTCCCATGGGACTGGAAGCGGGCCGGATGAAACCTCGGGCCAGATTTTTACCCAAAAACTCCCGGAGGTCCTTGAGCTCACCCTCACTCATCTTGTAGATGCGCCCTTTGGGTAGTACCGCCCCCTCTGGGATGTTGATAGCGCAGTCCGTGCGGCGGTGTGGGGGTAGCTCGTCCGCTTCCCGCTCGCTGAAAACGGCTGCGAGGTCTCGGTACTCTGGCGGGACCTCGGGCTCTGGTATCTCCTGCTGCGCCGCCGCCGCTCCCCTGGGACGCGCCGCCGTCCTCTTGTGGCTGGAATTCTCGTGGGGGACCCGATGCCGTGCACCCACCGTCAAGTCGAACTTCAGGGTCCCCGCCCGCCAGTCCACCACGGGGTTGTGTTCCTTCAGCCAATCCAGGCCCAACACCGCCCGATATCCCGCTACGGGGACCTGGATCAGCCACCGCAGCTCTTGGTGGTCCCCTATGTGGAGGGCGATAGGACCCACCTCCTCCCCGAAAGGTCCCCCCTGAATCGGGCTGCCGTCCATCTGGACGAAAACCAGGGGAACCTTCCGAATGCGCTTCGGTAGCCCCAAAGCCCGGGCTATCTGGGGGTGGACCATGCTGTGGTCGCATCCAGAGTCCAAAAGAGCCTCCCCCACCCAACTTAGTCCGTTCTCCGGGTTCCGGAGCTCTAAAATTACCACGTTCGGAGGTCGCGCCTCATGCTGTAGGGGTTTTCCCTCGCACCGCGGGACCTGCTGCCCGGCGCCGTCTACAGCAGGTCCTGGCCGTTTCCCGTCGCCTGGGCGCTTCCCGGTTCGTTGCGGAGGTCCTCCGCCCGGCGTGCCTGCTGGGGGCGTGTCGCACCTCCCCCCTGGGAGAGCCCGCGGTCCTCCCCCCCTTGCCGTTGGCACGCTGCTGCGAAATGTCCTGACCCCCCGCATTTCAGGCACAGACCTTCCCGGCGTCTCCTTTCCCGCTCGGGGTTCGGGGGTCGTTTGGGGCGAGAGTTGTCGGGGCCCGGTCTCGGCGCCTCGGCTGACCCGCCTTTGGCCTCCCGGGGGGGTGCGGCGGCCCAACCCAGGCTGGCTTCCAGCTTGGCGACCACAAAACACCACCCCTCCAGTGTAGACAGATCTTCTTCCGTCCCCTTGATCACGGCCCATTCCCTGAGCTTCGGGTTAAGGCCCTCCCGGAAGTACTCGATTTGGGTCTCCTCGTTCCAGGAGAACACCTTGCCTGCTTCCCTCCGGAAAATGTCTATATAGTCCATAACCCCCCTAGTACCCTGTCGAAGTCCCTTGATCCGACTCTTTGCCTTGTCCTCAGCCTGGGGGTCCTGGAATCGTCGGCGGAGCGCGACCACGAAGTCATGCAGGTCCCGAGTTGCCGGGTCGCCGCGCTCGGCCAACCCTAGGTACCACTGACCCGCCTTGCCCTGGAGACACGAGGCCACCCCCCAGACCAAGTCCTCGGAGTCCTCATACCGGTCTCCATACCTCCGGGCATGCGTCAGCGCGTGGAGGAGGAACTGCGGGAGGTCGTCCGGCGTCCCGTCGAAACGCGCCTTAAGCTCTGGGGGGGAACGTTTTGGAGAGTAGTCCGACCCCCTCCGGATCCGGGATTCTCGGCGTCCGCCGTCTCGTCCTGCTCCGCTCCACCGGCTACCAACTTGCCCAACGACGCCGTGCCGCTCCCTGCCTTGCACGTCGCTCCTGCGTTGGTCCGGCTCTCGCCGCCCCGTCGGCTCACCCGCTCCCCCGAGATCCTCTGCTGTCTCGCCTCTCCGCTGGCCGTCTCGCCTACTCGGGACTGAAAACTGCTCCGGGTCGGGGTCCGGGGCCCGCTCACCAGTGCCGGGCTCGTCCTCGTCGCTGGAGACGTCCTCACTCGACGCGATCCCCTCCGCCATTGTATTACCAGTCCCTCCGGGCCCGGCCCGAGCTTGCTCACGGGCTTCAGCTGCCTGCAAGCGCCTGGCCAAGTCCGCCATGGCCCGCCGCAGGTCCTCTAGGGATTCCTCAGGTCCTACCGGGCGAAGCGCCTGCCTCAGCTGGGTGTCCCAGGTTGGGGCCAACCCCCCAGACCTCGGCGCGCTCCCCGCCGTGCTTGGGAACCCCATGGCCCGGCGCCTTCCCTTGGCCGCCGCTGCCGAGGGTCTCGGGGTCCCGGACAGCTGCTCCTGGCCCCCCGATTTTCGGAGGAAATCTCCCGGGGACATTAAACTCATGTTCCCGGGGTTCGTGGGGGTCGAGACCGCCCCGTTGCTTGAAAACGCCATCTCTGGATCCGTCCCGATAAGCGCTCGGATGCGATGCCGACCCTGGAGTTCGGTGGGAAGCTCTTACGATGTCGGGGACCCGCTTGCTAACTGAAAAAACAGGGTGCCCCTTTGAAGAAAACGTCACGCCAGGCCTGGTGAACGATACAACAGGAACAAGCTTTATTTCAGCAACGTGGAGTCCGCTGGTATGGAGTAAGAGCTTCCACCGAACTCCAGGTGGAAGCTCCCTTTTATACAAAACCCACCTCCTTAGGCTGTATTGCCCCACCCAGTACTTGCGGAGGGAACATGCTGATACAATCATGACTCATGCACATATGCGAGGTTTTCCGGGGTTCCTGATGGCCCATTTTCCTGGAACAAAGGGCCATCTCCGGGCCCTTGTCAAAAGGGGGACATTGAGGTTCTTTAGCGGCCATTGCCACCTCAACGATCGGGTGGGGCGCCCAGCTGCCGGCTTGCCTATGATCACCATGCCCTACCTCCGTGATCGCGGGCGCCTCTGATGGCGGGGTTCGGTCCGGTCCCCAAGCCACCAAGGACCGAACGGAACCCGGAGAACGGACTAAGTTGGGTGGGGGAAGCTCTTACGATGTCGGGGACCCGCTTGCTAACTGAAAAAACAGGGTGCCCCTTTGAAGAAAACGTCACGCCAGGCCTGGTGAACGATACAACAGGAACAAGCTTTATTTCAGCAACGTGGAGTCCGCTGGTATGGAGTAAGAGCTTCCACCGAACTCCAGGTGGAAGCTCCCTTTTATACAAAACCCACCTCCTTAGGCTGTATTGCCCCACCCAGTACTTGCGGAGGGAACATGCTGATACAATCATGACTCATGCACATATGCGAGGTTTTCCGGGGTTCCTGATGGCCCATTTTCCTGGAACAAAGGGCCATCTCCGGGCCCTTGTCAAAAGGGGGACATTGAGGTTCTTTAGCGGCCATTGCCACCTCAACGATCGGGTGGGGCGCCCAGCTGCCGGCTTGCCTATGATCACCATGCCCTACCTCCGTGATCGCGGGCGCCTCTGATGGCGGGGTTCGGTCCGGTCCCCAAGCCACCAAGGACCGAACCACGACATTACCACTTAAATTATTACAGGCACTAAAGGAAATATATTCTGCTATTTATTGTGTATGAAATGCTCCTCATAGTAAACCAGCCTGTACACCTTTCCCTACCGCCTGAATACAACAGTTTAGATTCCCTGTTGACATTCATCCTAGGCAATTCTTCCCATGTGCTTTGGTGGAAGATTGTAGGTGAGAGCATCTTTGCATCATTACAACAATAGCATTAAGTGTGCAACAGTTAAGGGCCCAGTTCACCTGATTGTTCCTTCTTTAAAACGTGAAGGGAGGAATTGTGAGAATTAGGCCTCCACACAAAGGGCATTTCCACACCCTTTAAATGTAAGTAAGGCATTTCAAAAATTAGCAGGCATTGTGGGACCTTTAAGACATAGAGAAAGGCTATTGGTTGCCTGCATTGATTGACAGGCGGAAGTGCAACTCATATAAAGCGTGTTGCTCTCTTCTGCCATTTCCAGCAGCAGTTGTGGAGAGTGAGACGCGCAAAAAGGTGCAGACAAAGGTGAGACAGCAGAAAAGGTGAGGAGGGGCTCGGAAGCAGAATCAAACTCAGCTTGCCAGATTAGAAGCCCCCACTCTTTACCGCTACACCACACTGGCTTTTATATATGCCATAAAGCCCACCCAACAGTCAGCCAGTCATTTATTTGTGGTCATAGAACAATAGTCATAATAAAGACATAACACAGATAACAAACAAATAAAATTTACAAATAAGAGCAATCTAATCATGTCATCATGAACTATAACAGTTATATAGTATTAAAAAAAATGACTGAAAGGTGTTTAAAATTTTACAAGATAACATATTTTGACCAAGGCAGCCATTTACTCCAAGCTAACTGGTCCCTGGAATCTAGAGATCAGTTGTAATCCTGGTTGCCAACCCTAAATAAGGTGAGTTTTGCCTTATACCACTTTCCACAGATTGTTCCTGCCACAGCTTCAATATGCTGCTTTCCCCCCCTTAGGAAAAGTACATGTGCCTTTTCGTATCCCCCCATGAGAGTCATAGAATTACGTGAAATGCTGCTCTTAAATGGTTCAAGGCTAAGGCATTGTCTCAACTGCTATATGGCACATTTTTAGGGCCTCCATCCTCTGTTATTTCTCTAGAGAGAGCTCAGTCAAGATTTTTGAAAGCCTTAAATTCAAAAATGTGTATCCAACTAATGGATTAGATTGGAAGCTCTCATGTTATGGGTAGAGACCAGAATCTGTATGCTGTCAATTTTAAGTGGCTGGCAGGTTGTTTAAATCCTCAAGGTCTTTCCCCAGCAATGCATGACCAATTCCAATGTAGCTGGCAAAAGATGGTCCCGAATGCTCTTCTAAAACTGGGCCTCTCTTCTCATGAACTTTTAAATTTGGGGGTGGAAAGGGCAACATTAGCTGTTAAGCAGAGAATAATAGATTAGGAAAGACAAAAGAGACATGCTGAGATCACCAGAGTTTACTTCTTCTAACAACACAAAATATATTGCTGCACCTGCCCCTTATCTATACTTCATTCATGCCAATAGTTCTAGAAGGGCATTCGCATGAGCCAGAAGTAAGGTACTGCCATCTGCAGTCTTGGAAGGGAAATACAAGAAAAGACCTTCTAAACAGAGGCTTTGTAACAGTTTACAAGAGGAGAATGAATCAAGCAAACATATATTTGTCAACAGCCCATTTTACAGTAAAATACTCAAGGAAATTATCAGCCCTTTGTTTTATGGGTTTCCTGGCCAGTCAGATACAAATAAACTAGATTATCTCCTCTCTGACAGGAACCATCAGACAACATGCTGGGTAGCTAGATTCTGTGATCAGGTTTGTAAGGTCAGAAACTCTACACATGGCAACAGAGGTTAGGATGTATGAAATTTTATAATCTGGATTGTTTATAGGCACATGTTTTAATATCTGAACTGTATATTTTACACTTTAATATACAATTGTTATTGTATAGCGTTTTTGTATCGATCAAGGAAGAAGAAGAAGAGTTGGTTCTTGTATGCCGCTTTTCCCTACCCGAAGGAGGCTCAAAGCGGCTTACAGTCGCCTTCCCATTCCTCTCCCCACAACAGACACCCTGTGGGGTGGGTGAGGCTGAGAGAGCCCTGATATCACTGCCCGGTCAGAGCAGTTTTATCAGTGCCGTGGCGAGCCCAAGGTCATCCAGCTGGTTGCATGTGGGGGAGCACAGAATCGAACCTGGCATGCCAGATTAGAAGTCCGCACTCCTAACCACTACACCAAACTGGCTGTAATAGATGACTGATTGACTGAATTATATGAAATGTATTTTATTTATTCAGATACTTACTTCATTACTAGTCTCCATGAGACTCAAGGCAGATTGCAACCAAAAAAAATCCAGTAAGAACAGTATAATACATTTCCCCCCCTGTCAAGTCGCAGCCAATTTAGGGCTTTCAAGGCAAGAGATATTCAGAGCAGGCTATCAAACTCAGTAGGGCTTGTCACTCATGGGGATGTCTCCATGCTTGGGTGGAGATGGATGGGGCTAAAAAACACCATTTCTGCATGGAGGTGTAAAACGTGCGCCGCCTCCTGCTTGGAAACACACAATAGGACACAACACACTTTCACAGTTCCTGATGGGAGACCCCCCCAGCATTATCCCGCTGCCTCGTCACAGTGTTTCCCTTCCCGATGAGGCGGCAGAGAAGCCTAAAGTGTGGACAACCTGCACTTCTCCCCCTGCTCCTTGGGATGTCAATCAAGACAAGCCACCAGTCCCTTCACAGAGGTTGTTTGGGGGACTCAAACCTCCATCCCCCCCCCCGAGTCCCAAAATTACTTTAAAAATTAAAATAAATACACTTCCATGTTGCTATGGGGAAATGCCACAACAGTAAAACATTTTTTTTAACCTTTCACTTCCGCGTTGCTATGGGATCATGCAACAACAATAAGACATTTCTTTAGATCCCTTTTTGGGATACTTTGTATAATGGTCTCTCTTTATGTTCGGGTGGATTTGCGATAGGCTGGCCATGGTAACTGGACCCCTATGATTGTGTGTTCACAATAAAGATTTAAACTCCAAAGCTAATAGGGAGATGGCTGCTTCATCACACACATTTTATTTGTACTGAGAGCACGTCGCTTTGTTGTAGTAGCAATGCAGACCATGCCATTAAAAAAAAATTGGTCCAGAAATTGAGAGGGCAGGGCAGGTGCAAGGGCAAGCAAAATGCTACCGTCATGCGTTTCTCTCTTCAGATGGGCTTGCCCATCTCAGTTAATCCAGTCATTTATCTATGTATTTCTTTTATGCCCCACCTCCCTCCAAAGAACTCGGAGAGACATTCATGATTCTTCTCTCCTCCAGTTTATGGTATGGCTGAGAACCGGTGAGTGGCCTAAAGACGCCCGATGAGCTTCCCCAGCTAGACATGACAGGTGTCCTGCGTTCATCCTGGGAACATGCTTCCCATTTGAAAAGTGAGTTCCTAGCCAGGAATCCCTTTAAACTGTACCAGGGAGCCCAATTCTTACTGGGACAGCTATGGCACAGGGGAAGAAGGTTATCTTGCTTCCTGCTCTCTTTTACCTTCCCAAAGGCACTGGGGGCATTACTTGGTGGCACATCTCTGGGGCATCACATTTAGCTGGGGTGTGAATCAGGGTTTGGATCAGGGTCTCCCCACTCCTATCCCAGCATTCTAACCACTAAACCATGCTGCTTTTGTAGTGAGCCTCTGAGAATTTCAGTCACATTAATCCAGAGAAAGGCTTATATAGGCAGGAGCTATCAACTAGAAGAGAAAGCCCAAGAGCAAGAGGAAGTGAAGGGAGGGGTAATCTTTCAGTGAATTCCAGCAGCCAGAGAAACAGAAGGGAAACAAACCAAACCACAAATTTCTGGTGCATGTCAGCAGGATGCAAACCTATAATTTTATACTAGGTGTTCTGCATTGCATTTGCCTACTTTACAAGATTTAAAATATACCTTTTTAAGGGGAAAGAAAAAAGTTTTACTGGGGTATTTGCCTCCATCTGGGCTGTTAATAGTGGCTTATTAAAACAAAAGTATGACCTTTCCCCAAATGTAATAAAAGTTCTATTAACACACCGTAGCTTAGAAAAGAACTTGGGAGAAGTATGGAGATCTGGTTTCAATGATCTGCAACTGAAAATAAAATGATGTAGGAAATTAATTGAAGTAAAGGATTTCTTTTTTAATTGTAAGAAAATATATAACATTGGAGGTTGTTATAAAAAAACAAGGCAAAACTATTGCTGTGGCCACAACAATGTAATTGAAAAGCTGTCTTCTTTTCATGAAAGTGCTGCTAAAATCTAATAGATTCCATTATCCACTGCTGTCCCCCCATATTTTTCCAAGGCAGGAGTTTCCAGCAGCCCTGGTTGGTGGATTGCCCCCAGTCTTTCAAGTAGGTGTGTTTGCCATAAGATGCTCAGCACAGATTGTGGACGGAGGCTTGAGACAATTGTTTCTACAAAAGGTAGTATGATAAACATATCCAAGCTCAGGCCCGACCTGGATAGCCCATGCTGGCCCGTTCCTGTCAGATCTTGGAAGCTAAGCAGGGTTGGTCCTGGCTAGCACTTGGAAAGGTGACCTCCAAGAAATGCCAGGGTCACGATGCAATGGCAGTGGCAGACCACCTCTGAATGTCTCTTGCCTGGACGCCAGACAATCTCAGGATCGCCTGGCTACATGACACACACATCATATGAGGAATTATAAGTAAATAAATAATAAAATAAATGTCAGTGCTTATTTCTTTGCGTGAGCAAGTTCTATAGGCTTCCCAACTGCCACAAAAACCTGCTGAACTTGTGAAGAGAGTGCATTTCAACAATAAGCAGTTGCACAGCTTGCTCTAAAAACTGCCCATGCAATCAGCCCACTCATATGATCAATCTGCTGCTGAAGCTGCAAACTCCTAGAAGATCCTGGCTTCATTGTGCTACGTTTTTTGTTTGTCTTTTCCCAGGAGAAAAGCCACAATCCCACATTTACTGAGTGGCTTTCAAGTGACCCTGCTCACGTGTGAGCAGTTTTTAGTGGAAGTGAACAAAAAGCAAGTGGTCAGAACCAAATGAGAGGTGACAGGAGCATGAATGTGCACACCACCTTCTGTCGTGTTTCTTTCTACTCTCTGGAAGAGAACAGATTTCATGCTGAAGCAGCATGAAGAAGTTCAAGCCCAGTGGCATATAGACCCAACACGAAGGGTCTATTGTCTGTCTTCTTCAGGCTAGTTTGCCCAGTCTGTGTAGCAGCGGTGCAGATCAGGAAAGCAAAATAACTTTGCTCGAAACTGTTTATATTTGATATCATTGATTTTTGTATTTGAATCTATTGATTTTTTTTGTATTTGTCTTCTACCATATTTACAGTTTATATGGCTCAATGTTTAACTGAAATTAGTATCCTTAGTTCTTGTTGACTTACACTCTAATCCTGTGGCATAGCTGGTAACTCATTCTGATTTCAGAGGGACTTATTCCTAAGTAAAGGCAAATCCTACACTTGTTTCATTATTGCTACATCTTGCCCAATACTTTTGTTTCTGCATGCATTATCTTTCTGCTTGTTATTATTTATATTAAATAATAAACATTCCACAAGGCTCATTTTCCAAACCACACTTTTTTCAGCACCCTAATAAGCTCTTAGTGATATGTCCTGCCTGCAAAATGATTTTTGCCTGTGGTATCTGGCAAAGGCTGATATACAATTTTTCACCCAAAGTTTTTCTGACTCTAACAATCATATTAATCCTCTTAGAATCATAGAATAGAATCATAGAATTCAGAAATCTTATTGTATTTTGTCTCACAAGCATCCACTATTACTGCATTTAGATTTAAGAAAAGTAACTATCAAGTATTATCTCTGGCAGGCAGAGATGCAGAAATAAAATTCCTTTCAGTGTGGTCAGACCTAGACAATGCAGCAAGAGTACTTTATGCAACAGCCATGCACCCCTTTTCTTTCTCCCAGAAACCTCCACTAGAACAAAACGTTTGGGGAGATGTCATCACAGTGGAGGAAGGGCACAGAAACTCTCAATGTGCTGACGTCGTGTCTAGCATTTGATTTTACTGCACATTACCTGGGGAGGAAGGCAGAGGAGGAAGAAGAAGAGCTGGTTCTTATATGCCACTTTTCTCTACTGGGAGGAGTCTCAAAGCGGCTTACATTTGCCTTCCCTTTCCTCTTCCCACAACAGACACCCCATGAGGTAGGTGAGGCTGAGAGAGCCCTGATATTACTGCTTGGTCAGAACAGCTTTATCAGTGCTGTGGCCAGACCAAGGTCACCCAGCTGGTTGCACATGGGGGAGCGTGGAATCAAACCCAGTTCGCCAGATTAGAAGTCCAAACTCCTAACCACTACACCAAGCTGGCTGAGATGTGGGACTGGTCCCATGTATTTCCCACATCTTGCTCCACCATGAAGCCAAGTTTGTTTAAAGCCAAGTTTGTTTAAATCCTGCTTTATTGCCAGTATTCAGCAATGAGAAGACAAGTTGTTCACTGCAATTCATGAAAATGAAATCACAAGAAGGATAGAGGATTTGAATTTCAGATAATAGCCCACTACAGTAATCCTTAACACCTCTTGTCTGCCATTTCTTTTTCAACTGCTTGCTGAGAAATTTTGCAGTAAGGAGCAAAGATACATTTCTGACTGGAAAGAAAGGATTGAATCATAGAATCATAGAGTTGGAAGGGGCCATACAGGCCACCTAGTCCAACCCCCTGCTCAACGCAGGATCAGCCCTAAGCATCCTAAAGCATCCAAGAAAAGTGTGTATCCAACCTTTGCTTGAAGACTGCCAGTGAGGGGGAGCTCACCACCTCCTTAGGCAGCCTATTCCACTGCTGAACTACTCTGACTGTGAAATTTTTTTCCTGATATCTAGCCTATATTGTTGTACTTGTAGTTTAAACACATTACTGCGTGTCCTCTCCACTGCAGCCAATGGAAACAGCATCCTGCCCTCCTCCAAGTGACAACCTTTTAAATACTTAAAGAGGGCTATCATGTCCCCTCTCAACCTCCTTTTCTCCAGGCTGAACGTTCCCAAGTCCCTCAACCTATCTTCATAGGGCTTGGTCCCTTGGCCCCAGATCATCCTGGTCGCTCTCCTCTGTACCCTTCAATTTTATCTACGTCCTTCTGAAGTGAGGCCTCCAGAACTGCACACAGTAATCCAAGTGTAGTCTGACCAGTGCCGTATACAATGGGACTATGACATCTTGTGATTTTGATGTGATGCCCCTGTTGATACAGCCCAAAATGGCATTTGCCTTTTTTACCACTGCATCACACTGCCTGCTCATGTTTAGGTTACAATCCACAAGTACCCCAAGGTCTCATTCACACACAGTGTTACCTAGAAGCGTATCCCCCATCCAGTAGGCATGCTTTTCATTTTTCTGACCCAGATGCAGAACTTTACACATTGGTAGTGCTGTCCTGTAGACAGGCTTCCACTCACTCCGTCCCTTGATTTTCAGGAATGAGGGTTTTTAATGACTTGTTTTAGATGTGTTCCTGTTGCTTTCAAATGTTCGAAAATATTACCAAATAATATTCATTGGGTAATAACAATACTAAACATTTATATGTATTTTGCAAGGCTTTGCATATTTCATACACATGATTATTAAAACAAGCATCTAAAGGAGATCACAATGAAATCTGTGAATTTTGAGATGGGTCCTCTTCCTAGTTCTTGGGAGTTACCCTGCTACATTGTTTGGAAATTATACTCCTCACTTTGGAAAACCAGAGCATTGAAAATCTGCCCAATTATGTATTTGGAAGTTTGCCCTTAGTGCATTAATGAAAATGAATGTGCTTTCTGCTACAAATGCAGGAAGCATAAGAAGTCAATTTACTACAGTTTGGGCACAGTTGCCAAAAATACTCCTTTGTGAAGAAAAACTGATCAGCGGGTATCTTTTTCTTAGCTTTATTAAATGTGCGTTTAATATTGCATTAGCCACTAATTTCCAAAGTCAGTAGATTCCCTAGTAAGATCAGAGCACTCCACGCTTTGTTGTCTACAGGAAGAATAATACAGGTAATATTTACTCAGTGTCAGAGAACCCTTGTTCAAATATTTAGTGAGTTCTGAGGATTGTGTTGCTTTGATTTAACATCAAGTACCTGCTGTGGACCAACATATGTTTAAACAGAAGAAAATATGTTATTGATTTATATAGGGGTAAAAGACTTCTGATGAATTGTTATTTATGGATTTGGGAGAGGGATGGAGGGTAAGATCAAAAGTGCTATGAGATGTTTTGAAGACCTATTAATGGATATTTTTCTGAACATGAAGCTGTGAGAAAAAAAATCCCACAAAATGGAAGAGATCTCTATTTTCATAAAGTAAAACATGTGTATGCCTTTAAAAAGTAACTGTTTTAAAATGTTTATATTGGGAGGGGAGAGGCTTTCTTGAGAGTCTCTCTGCTGTATTTTGTAGTGAGAAGAGATGGCAGTTTTAGCATAGCTGGTTCCAACTAACCAAGTATGGAGGTTGTAAGAGGACTGTACAAGAGAAGTAGCCACTCATGGCCTTTTCATTTTATTCCACAGTATGATTTTTAACTTAACAGTGCCCAGGGCAGAAGGGCATTTATGCTGGCTAGGCTAAATGCCTTTCCATCAAACTGAGGGCCCTTATGCAGGTATTTCTTATCCAGATAGAAGTTGCAAGTGCGGGGGCAACCATTTTGAGACTTTGGAACATATTTTGCTGTTCTGTTGTTTGGGGAGGATTTGCGAATGAAAGATTTAGGGCAGTTTTTATCTTATAAATTGTATCCTTCATTGCAGAGTCTAATTCAGATGTTACTATTGGATTCGGATGACAGGATCATGCTATCAGTAGCCAACTTTTTGTTGTCAGTAATTACCTTTAAAAGGGAGAAATATAGAGCTGTTTCAGTGTGTTGCTGCTTGTGGTCAGTTAGCTGATATAGCAATATCATTTAAGTAGAAGAAGAAGAGTTGGTTTTTATGCCCTGCTTTTCTCTACCAGAAGGGTGTAGGACAATGCACATGTATGAAATTCATCCCTTGATATAAATACTAAATGATAACACTTCAATAACCCAGTGTTTATTGATGATCACTGGCTTGCTGATTCACTCTATAAACATGGTGGGCTGCTGAGTGGCACATAACAATAAGTCTGTGAGTGTTGGGAAGGATGAAGACTGCCTTTGAGCTGCATGAGAATGTGCATGTTGCCAATTGCTCAGTATGTTTTGAATGGGTTGCCAATGGCAGAGTGCTATTTTAATGGATGAGAAGTGACTTCCCAAACATGCCCAAGATTCTCACAGACAGCTAAACTGCTCAATGAAAAATTGGCTCACTGTTTGCCGCCAGTGGGAAAATGTGAACTGTGGCAGCAAAATGGGCATGTCCAAACACTCAACATGGCAGGCACCACAAAAAGCCGGATGCGCACATTTCTGCGCTCAACAGCCCCAAAGTGCAGCCCCCGTTGGCCCCCACTTCAAAAAGTGAAACCCAGATTTCTGGGGATTCCTTTGCTGTGAGGTGAGGGGACAATTTGGTTCTGCGCCTGAAAAGGCAAATTTCAGTGGAGCAATGTAAATCTGAATGATATCCCTAGTGTGGAAACAGTCTTGCAGAACTACAATGCCCAGAGTTCCCTGGGGTAAAGGAACTACTGTTAATCCACTTTTGAGTCTGCCATGTAGAGATGTGCTACCTGATCAGATATATTTAGATAATATTTTTGTGAATCCCTATAATGAGAATTTGAAGTGACTGTGTCATCATGCTGTAGAGTGTAGAATATGGCATCATCATAACAGCAGCTGGCTGTGTTGCTATACTTCAATATCATAGTAACTGTGATGTCATAGTATAGATAGAACATCACTTGATATAAATACCATGCTTCAGAGAAAATGTAGACCTCTCCATCCAAATACATCTGCTTTAAGACTTCAGTCCATGGCGTTAGAATGGAATTCCTCCTGTCTGTAAGTGTGTTCCTTAACTATCATTCAGCTTTTAACCCTGTATCAGCAGGATGGTTCCTTAAAGACCATTCTCACGGATAGTCTACTTACGGGTACCCATTAGTGACCCTTTGACATCTAGGACTGTAAAGTAGAACCAGTCATAGGACTAGAAAATCAGGACAGGGCCTTTTTATCATCTATGTATTTGTTTGTTTGTTTATATGTTATATTTATATTCTTCCCTTCCCCAAGGGCTCAGGGCAGATTATACTGGTTAAGATATACAATATAATATAAATAAACATACAATATAATATAGAAATGGAGATTTAAATATAATTCTGTGGTTGAATTTAGTGAGGTGGATTTGACTAGGGAGGCCAGTGGAGTTTTTGGTCTTTCCGGGGCCTCAATCATCAGCTTGGCAGAACAGCTCTGCCTTGCAAGCCCTACAGAACTGCCTAAGGTCCCACAGGACTCTGATCTCATTGGGCAGACAGTGCCACCAGGCCCGGACCCTGGTTGAGGCCAATTTAATTTCTTTAGAGCGGGGGATCCTAAGCAAAT
The DNA here is from genome assembly GCF_049243985.1 of Paroedura picta. Taxonomy (NCBI): domain Eukaryota; kingdom Metazoa; phylum Chordata; class Lepidosauria; order Squamata; family Gekkonidae; genus Paroedura; species Paroedura picta. The sequence goes on from NC_135373.1 coordinate 52,112,445, forward strand.
TCTGAGCACCAGATCTTGGGCATCAGAGAATGAGAGCAAAGATCCAAATGAAATCTAATCTAATAAGGAGGCTTATTTTATCTCCCTTTAAAATTTAATTCACTATGCAGAACTCAAGAGCTGCCAATGGAATTGATAGGCAACATATTCAAGACAGACAAAAGGAAATACTTTTTCATTCACGGAGTAGTTAAATTGTGGGCATAGTGATGACCACAAGCATAGAGCTCTTTGAAGGGCGATGAGATGATAGGACAGACGTTGGTCACTGGCTACTAGCGATGGAGACAAAATGAACTTTCCTGTTCAGAAGCAACAAACCTACAAATGCCAGTGCTCATCAAGGAAAGGCCTTTTTGCTCTGTTTGTTGGTCCTTTAGGGGAAATGATTGGTCATAGTGTGAGGCAGCATGGTGGACCAGATGGGCCACTGGCCTGATCCAGCAGGGCACCTCTTTTGTTCATAAAATCTGGCATTGTTGTGGGGAGCCATTTTGGCAGGGGTTGGGAAAACAAGAGAGGTTAAAGAGATTAAAATTTTAAAAGCAGTTTGTTGTGATTCCTAATCAACTAAAAACAAGTGACTGCAGAGTGAAACTGAAGGGGCAAATTGCTGCAAAAGGAAAGGTTAATCATAGATGGCATATAGGCCATCTACTTCAGCCCCCTGCTCAATGCAGGATCAGCCTAAACTTTAAACATCCTCGAAAAGTGTCTGTCCAGCTGCTGCTTGAAGACTGACAGTGAGGGGGAGCTTACCATCTCCTTAGGCAGCAGAACTACTGTGAATTCCCACCCCCACCCCTCATATCTAGCTGATACCGTTCTACATGTAGTTGAAACCCATTACTGTGGACCCTATTGTCTGCTGCCAACAGGAACTTTCCCCTGCCCTTCTTGAACTGACAACCTTTCAAATACTTAAAGACAGCAATCATGACCCCTCTCAGCCTCCTCTTCTCCAGATTGAACATTCCCGAGTCCCTCACCTTTTCCTCATAGGGCTTGGTCCCCTGTGAGGAAAGACTGAGGGACTTGGGAATGTCCCGCATGTAGAAGAGCAGGTTAATGCTTCTTCCCTGCCAAGTGCCCCACACCAGTGATTTTGGGACCGGTGATGGCTGCCAGAAGTATGCTGCACAGGAGTTACAACCCAGATGCAATTGCTGGAATGACAGACCCATCCAAACACCACCCTTCCCTATAAGGGAAGAAGCGATTCATAAGGAGTGTGCATTATTTACTGGGAACCCATGCTGTTCCATCATGTGAAATTGAAGGGTGCAGTAGATTAAACCTGCTCCTCCTTGGAGATTGCGGTATTAGATTCAACAGCAAAATAGGTGGCAATCTGTAATGCAAGAGAACAGGTGATATTTTTATGTGTCGTATCTGAATTGTATTGTTCCCACTATGCCAAATCTATCATGCTGTGTGTATGGTAAGTTTCTGGGAATTAGATGCACCTGCAGCAGTGAGAAACCACGTGAAGGGAGTGTCCTACAAACCATGGAGAATGTGCACTGTAACCGTCACTGTAACAAGACAAATTCTAACTGTGCAAAGAAAATGCTCTGAGATACGTGAAACATACAGTGAGTTGATTGCTGGCTCTTTCTAATGTTAAGATTTGATTCAGCGTCTCCCTTCATATTGCTCCCTGCTGATGGGAAATTCTGTTAAATGGCGTATCCCGCGGAGAGTGACAACAGTGTTGTTAGCTGAATGGTGACTCGTCAGTCTATGAGATGCTTTAGTCAGAGTGCCACAATACAAGGCTCGAATCTGATCAGGCTGTTAAGATGACTGAAGACGCACGGCAAAGACTCTGCACGTATTGGCATTAGACATCCAGGGCACCCCACATGCTTCTTGAATGGGACTGAGAGTGACAAGGACTTTGCTTTATTTATTTTTAAAACATAGGAAATAGTTTTATTTACTCATTTGATTGATTGATTCCAAGAGCATCCTGCATTTTTGTCGAATGGACTTCAAAGTTGCCAAGATCTAAAATGTTGAATCAGACTGAATTCTATCCAATTTGGCAATATATTCCCACCATGCCTAGACGCTTCTTGCCTGGAGGTAGGCAATATTTTTGGCCTAACTGCCCCAAACAGCAATATTTGTGGAGGAGACTGGCCATTATAGGAATCTAGAGAAATCCCAGTGGGCCATTAGCCAGGGATGGCTCCTTTTCTAAGCATCCATGCTCGGACCCAACCAGCTAGGGAGTAAGAAGAACAGAAGAGTTGGGGTTTTTATACCCTAATTTTCACTAGCCAAAATAGCCCCAGGGTGGCTTATAAACATCTTTCCTTTCCTCTTCCCATAACAAACATCCTGTGAGGTAGGTTGGTCTGAGAGAGCTTTTAGAGAACTGTTCTGCAAGAACAGCCCTTATACAACTGTGACTAGCCCAAGGTCACCCCACTTGACTGCATGTGGAGGAGTGAGGAATCAAACACGGTTCTCCAGATGAGAGTCCACCGCTCTTAATGACTATACCACACTGGTTTTCTGTGGGGGGGGGAGGACTTGTCCAGCCAAGCCTGAGCTGTTACCACAGCAAGCTATTCAAGAGCTCAGACCCAATACAGCCTAGCTTGATGGCTGCCTCCTTACTATGGGCAACATCAGCAAGCATCCATTGAGGGCAAATCCAAATGCCTTCATTCCCAAACCAGACTACTTTGGATTATGTTTTTAGGCTTGCCACCTCTGTGTTTGGTCATTCCTGGAGATTTCGAGGCTGATCCTGGGAAGGGGGGTGGTTAGGGAGGTTAGGGATCTCAGCTGGATCTCAGCTCTGCTCCTTGCCTCTGACTCTGTGCCTTAAACATCAATCAGGTCCCCAATGGATGGGAGTTCCTGATCTGGGTGGGTGGGAACACATTATGATCCACCTTCAGACTCTGATGGAGATTGTTTTTTGAAGATCTTTGGGGAGTTTCTTGCTCCATTACTCTGCCTGTGCCAAAGGTCTGCCAGGTCTCTAGAATTTGGAAATGGCACGGTCAGAGATCAAGGTGCTTAAAGTAATTGTGTCTTGCCTTGCTTTATAGATGCTAACTAAGGAGTGATGTTAATGGAATTCGCTTCTCAGTAAACCTGGACAGCAGTGGGCTGCACATAACTCTTCCAATTTTATTCCCCTCACCAGCCCTGTAAACCTGCCCAGGCATAAGGAATGAGATAGCAGAAGCTCTCTATTTACTGAAGGCAGATTTTTCTGCTTTGGGGTAGATTATTGCATGAATACAGAAGAGAAAAGGGAGTCAGAGAGAGCTGGCAAGGAACATTAAATGTGTGTTTAATCAAAGAAACTCTTCTGCTGCAGTGTATGTATAATATCGTTAAAGCCTCAAGCCAGACGTCTGCTTATCATTTAGTTATAAAATTACCAGACGTCTTAAAGGTAAACTTTAAAAAAACATTTAAAATGAAAGTCTTTGGGCACATCAGGCATAGGGGCAGTGCTCAAAGAAAAAAGTCATAAGGAAAAGGTGCTGGCCCATTCAGGCAACAGGAATGAGCATGTTCTAATCACCTTCCAAGAGTCAAATTCATGCATTGACAAAGGCAGTAAATGGGACAGCTATGTGCTTAGTGGAGACATATAGCCTGTGTTTCCCTTTCTTTCTGACTCCTTTAGAAGCATGAAGCTCCAGTATGGTGTTTCCCAGCTTTGTAAGTCAAGAGGCAAAAACTGGGCCTCTGAGGATATAAAAGGCTGGAGCTCTAAGTGGACTCTTGAAATTCCTGTTGTGGTAAAATGCCTTGTCCCCGATTCCATGTCCAAATAGCATTTTGTGTTTGTAGGATGTTGATCAGCTGCCTGCCAGCCCAGAGGGTAACCTCTGCAACTACATGGGTTGCACAGTCCATAGAATCAAATGGCAGTGTGGGCAAATAAAGCCGGGTGCAGAAGGGGCTACGGATAAAAACATGATGCACCAAAGACAGCAGCATATCAGAGTCTGGAGTCTCTGCCCATGCATATCATCATGAAGTAGGAAAATGTCTCATCTCTTTTCCAGATCTGCATCTGATCAGGCTAGTCTCTGGCAAAATGGCCTCTCTTTGGTTCAGGCAGAGGCGGTTTATCCCAGTAGCACATGTAGCACATGCTACGACGAGCCCTGGGTTTCCAGGGCCCTGGAGTGCTGTATGGCTAGGGGGCTTTCACACTATGATTGTTAAGAGGTCTCTGTGCTTATGCAGCTTAGCTAGCCTGGGAAAGGTGCCCCGCTGTTGCAACAGAAGTCAGTTGGGCTCTGCGAAGGCCCCACGAATCCTTAAACTGGCTCTGTTGCTACAGGCCACACAAATCCTTAAACTGGCCCTGGATTCAGGCCTCCCCTTACTCTAACAGAGGCTTTGTGAATAATCCATACCAACACCTTCCCCTGCGTCTTACAAACCGTGCCCTAAAGCAGCTAGAAAAGCATCGTGAAAGAAAATACAAGAAGGCCAGAAAGTGGATTTTTACTTCCCTTGTCCCCTTCCTTCTCCGTGTGTTCCTGCGATCTCAAGCAGGGCCCGGGCAGACAGTTTGGGCTCTTCATCTGTTCTTTTCCCCAGAGTGAGTCCTTTGCTGGAATGAGCCCACACAAACCATCCTTCTTGTGCAAGGAGTTTCTTCACCGCTGGTGTGCTGACATTAGAGTGTGTTCCTTAAAGCCTCGCTCTCTACCCCTACCAACTTTTTCCTTTCCTGGCAAGATTGTTTAAATGAAATGAGATCAAGATGCAAGTTCCCGCTTCTTTGGGAGCGCTGCATAAGCTCTCTACGGCCTCAAATGTAAAGATTGGGGGGGGGAGGCTATAAAAACGGAGAGGGGGAGGAGGAGAAGGAGGCTCTCCCTGTCTTTGGCATCCAGCCAACATTAAATTAATTTCCTTCCCTGTAAAATCTTTCTGGTCTCATAGCAAGGAGCTTTGTAGTCCAGCTGCTCTGGGATGAATAGATTTCTGTTTTCACCATCACCTTTTGAATGAAGGCAAAGCTTCCAGCCCGGGTACTGTACTCTCCACCCTTCGCAGGGCAGCTCATTGTTAAAAGAACATTATTGTGTCCTTCCTTGAAACAACAAGCAACATTCTCCATACTGATGGATGTGGAGCATTTCCAGCGGTCTCTCCGACAGCACCTACAGCTGCAACAGACCTGTGAGTGATGTTTAAAGAATCACTCTCCTTAACTATCTGAATCACATCTTGGCAATGAGGATGGCATATTTATAGTCATTATTTCCCCACAAAGCAGAAGAGGAACAGTGAGAGTTTTATGAGCTACAGTCTGGCTGAGGAAACATTATCTCTGCAGTCTGTGTTAGGGAGAACTCCAGGCCACACCCGGAGACTGGCAAGCCAACTTCTACGGGAACGTCCGATGGCTCCCTGGATCTGTTCTATTGCTATTGAACACCATACCCAATTGAGGAAATCTACATTTCCTCAGCAGTTCAAATACTAAGGGCCATTTCCCACGGCGATCTTTGTTGCAAATTGTTTGCGGAATGAAAAATCGCCATTTAAAATAGTGGAATTCGTCGTTTTGCACACCTGGCTTTGTAGTGGAATCAGTTGCGTTTTTTAGCGTTTCCCACAGGCTTCCGGTCTCGGCAGAAATCGCTAGAAAGGAAGCGCTATTGCCAAGCTTGTCCCGCCCCTGGCCGTCAAGCAGCCAATGGGCAGCCGTTAGCATGCTCCCAAACAGCCCCTTTCCCTTTAAGAAAGCTTTTTTAAAAAAAAAAACAGACCCATAGCAACGAATCTACATAGATTCCTTGCACTGGAGAGACCCATCCAGCTGCCTAATGTGATCTATCGTTTGATTGTATGATCGTTGGCACGCTGGCTCGAGTGATAAAAAAAAATCCCCCCCCCCCCTTCTCACGGGCTCGATTTTCGGCTGAATTTATGTGTAAAAAATAAAGGGACTTTATTTCTGCAAACGGGCTTTTATGTGGTTTGTGCTTAGTGACTAAAGGTGAAGGACTGAAGCCAGGGAAGCCTCTAAACAGAAAGAGGCTCGCCGGTGCGTTTATCCCCGCTCGCTCCGAGAAAAAAAAATGGCGATCGCTTCGCCGGAAGTTTGGAGGAGAGATCCAGGGGGAGGGACTTTGAAGAACCAGCTACAATGGTAACGCACAGGTCTTTAGCGCTACTGTTGCAGATTGGTTGCAGGAGTGTATCGCTATCCGGAGGGTGAATCCAGTTTTCTGGATTCCCCTGAAAGCGCCACAACGAAGCGCTTATTGCTGATCGGTTTCAGGATTGTTGCAGATTGTTGACGACGTCGTGCGTTATGGCAAATTAGTAGCGTTTTCAATCGGCAACCATTGTGCTATTTTTAAGCCGTGGGAAATGCCCCTAACTCTGGAAACCTTTATGAAATGGGGAAAACAGTGTGTGTGTGTGGGGGGGGACTGCAGCTCATTCCAGATGACAGTTCCTCTGGACAAAATGGCTACTTTAGAGTGTGGACTCTATGCTGAAGTCAGTCCTTTTCCCAAACCCTGCTGTCATCAGTCTCCACCCCCTAATTTCCAGAAATTTCCCAATCCAGTGTTAGCCACCCTAACTTGTGCATCTTATCCACTTTCCCTTGGAAACTACGCATGTCAACGAGGCAATGGGTGAAATCCTCTGTTTGTGCTTTCATTCCGTTTGCCTTTATGTGAATGTGCACAACCACCAGTTTTTATGCACATTTCCCATGGAAATAACATCCATTGAAAATATGCCCTTCGTTTTCTTCATTAGGCAAGTATCATGACTCTCTTTTATGTCCTCTTTTTCCCAAGAAGCTAAATAGCATTTCCTCCTTACCCACTTCACTTTCAGCTTGTTTTATCCTCACCAGGCTTGAATTAAAGTAATAAAAAACAGTTTGTTTAATCATAAAAAGGCATTGTCTGGTCTCCTCCATCCGTCTTGTTAAGTGATTTCATTGCAAATAGCAGCATAAGATAAAAAATTAATTAAATGAAGCACCAACCTGCTAGTTCACTATTTATGGGACATGTATAATTTAGGAGGCAGAAATATGCAGAGGATAAAATAGCGCCCTCTGAACTGCACAAAGCCATTAAAAAAGTTCTTAAAAATAGACCCTAGAGAGCTTCCTGAAGAAAAGATGTTGTGACCAGTCACCAAGCTGAGCAATGGAGGAAATTCTTCTGGGGTTAAATCAATTTAATGAGCCAGAATCAGGTCTCATATAATACAGGCCTTCTAGTGCAACCCACTGCTCAATGCAGGATCAGCCTAAAGCATCTATTAAAAGTATCTGTCCAGCCACTGATTTAAAGACTCCCAGTGAGGGGGAGCTTACCCACCTCCTTAGGCAGCCAATTCCACTGCTGAACTACTCTGACTATGATCCCCCCCCCCCCCGATATCTAGCCACTACCATTCTGCACATAGTTTAAAGCCCTTACTGTGGATCCTATCCTCTACTGCCAACAGGAACCACTCCCTGCCCTCCTTGAAGCGACAACCTTTCAAATGCTTAAAGACAGCCATGATGTCCCTTCTCAACCTCCTCTTCTCCAGGCTGAACATTCCCAAGTCCCTCAGCCTTTCCTCACAGGGCTTGGTCCCCATCCTCATCACTCTCCTCTGCATCCTCTCAATTTTGTCCATGTCCTTTTTGAAGTGAGGCCTCCAGAACTGCACACAGTACTCCAGGTGCAGTGGACTATGACATCTTATGGCTTTGATGCAATGTCTCTGTTGATATAGCCCAAGATTGTATTCTTTATGCCCACAACACCCTCTCACTTGTGGTTCTTCAATTCCTGGGAACCATGGTCCTATCTGAGTCCATGATTTGAATCAAAATACTAGGCATAGGTACCATGGGCCCAGCAATACCTTTCTTGGTACCTTTCAAGAGTTTTTAGAAAGTGGGAGGGGCCATATGCAGCTTTTGCCCAGCAGAGCTTCTGACTGGTCTCACGAGTGCTGTGCTCTGGCCTAGGAAGCAGAAATGTGCTGTGCCAAGGGCATGCCAGGGAAGAAATAGGGCTTATTCAGGAGAAGCTTGGTAATGAGAACTTTAGAGAAAGGGCACTTGGCACAAGGGAGCACCTTATACAAACAGCAAAGGAAGGGAACAAATTTTGTAAAAGCACATTTCTAACACATATCTGCTTAGAATCATTGCAGGTGTTCCATCTCAGAATGTCAACATCAACCAGAGTCTGCACTCCTCTTGAACCAGGGAGGGGGATCTCTTTCCTCAAAGTAGGGATGCAGTGTGACATACACCTACTTATATTAGCTCACTATCCCTTCCTTTGTCAGCAGTTGCCAGCAATAAGGATAAATAGTGCAGGAAGTGCAGAAAGGTGACATCTCCTTGGAGTCATGGCAATGCATCATGACAACATTGCTGCAGTGTCATGCCAGAATGCTTTTGCATGCTACTGAGAGCCCAACCTCATTTTTGCTGACTAGTGGCTGCTCTAACCAAACATTATGCTTTTTGCCTTGACAAACCACAGTCCTTTAAAATAGTCCTAACAGAAACCGCAAAGAGAGTTCCAATGCAACTGCTTACAAGGAATGAGTAAATATCAGCCCAATAAATCCCACAACAAGGGAATCCCAACCATGTGGGAAATGCCAAAGAGGAGAAAGGAGACATAGGAATTGGAAAAACGTTTGTTCAAACTGTGGCTCTCCAGCAGATGTCCATAGACTACAATTACCCTGAGCCCTGCCAGCCCTGCTTACTTTGGGGTAGCTATTTATGAGCCCGTGCTCTCCCAGCAGAAAAAAAAGACATGATTTCTGTGGAGATACAGCTAGCTGGTGTTTTGTTTGAACTTCTTTTGATACCCCTTTGGATTCTGCTGCTGGAAAGGGTGGAAGAGAGCAATTCGCCTTATATGCATTGTGCTTCTGCCTGTCAATCAATCTAGGCAACCAATCCCCTTCCTTCATATTTTGAAGCTGTTTACAGGTCTCACAGTGCCACTAATTTTTTTTAAAATTCAGACTTATCCATTGCAATGCCTATGCATGGAATCATAGGTGCATAGTGCTTTTGAAAGCCACTTTTGAGAGCCACGCTTTGTGCACAAACAAATCTGTTTTTATTCACTGCTCAGCCCCCACCACCACCACCACCTTCTCTCCCCCCACCACGTCTGTCTCCATTTAAGGTCTTTTATTTCTGGCATCACCTACATGCATGTCTGCCTATTCATTGCTCCAGGCACATTGTCATTTTTAAAAAGAAATTCCCATCCCTAGGAAAGGGAAATGGGTGCGAGAGCAGGATGATACAGACAACTGTAGTGCATTTGAGCCTCCAGACCTTCCTTCAGCTGGTTGCTCTCCGGTCACTAGCGCACTTTAGGGTGGTGAATCCACTTTATGTGATTCCCAAAGAAGTGATTTAAAATAGAGGATGTAGCAAACTGTCAGTTGGCCAGATGCTGGATATGGGTGACATCATGTGAAGGGGCCAGAATATAACTCTTACATTTGACTGGCATGACACTACATTTAACGGGTGCGGAAATCTCCTGAGTAATTAGCCATTTGCAACCCAGTGGATTCCCTGTTCCAAAAATGGGGATGAAACCACCAAACCACCACCGGAAGGACGCACAGCACACAGTAGTATATTTTCTCCTGGCAACCCTTGTTTTCACTGCATAGCCCCCAGCTATGCAAGGTGCTCCCTGTTCAGTCACTGGGACTATTCACCAGAAACATGCTGAATCAGTTGTCCCTGGGGTGAATGGAGAACTGAAGGTGAATGCAGAGAAGGCCATGTGATAACTTACCGAGTTAGAATAGGCAATTCGAGATTAATGAGCCCTTTGTAATTAAATATAATGAGCATGAAGGAAATACACCACACCACATTCTACTTCATTCTGGGCTGTAAAGTTTTACTGTCTCCAAAACTGTGCTTCTTTACTACCTGTCCCCCCCCCCCCAATCTGTTTGAACTAGGCTGTACCTGCCAGGTAGCTATCTACAGAAGACTGTGTTTCATATGTATATATTTTGCTGCTCACACAGTAGTTCTGCTGCTTTGATATTGGATCTCCCTTCTGAACATTTGGAATTTAGATTGGGAGGGCATGTTGAAAACAATAGAGATTATGCTTATCAAGTATGTTTTTTACATTGCAATGAAAAATACATTTAAAAAAAATTCTTGGTAGACATCTTTCTTGAAGCAAGTTTACACAAGAAATTTTTAAAAGATGACCAAAAGCAAATAATAAAAAATGTAAAAATTAATCTCATAAAACAACTATATCAAGTAGAACATGTTTTAAAAAGCCTCAGTCCAGATAGCTCTAAATATTTCAAAGAGAGTTAAGCAGATGTGAAGCTGAGAGATTTGTGCATTTATTTTCCCAACATGTTTAAAATGGCAAATTGTATGGGTTAGGGCTATAGTATGAGAGAAAAGGAGTTTTAACTCTTCCTCCTGTGTAGCTTCAATGATCCAAAGCAATCCCATGGATATTTTCTCTGGATTGGGCTTGTGAGTTGTCAACTGACTTCTAGAAGAAAGCAGCATCTGCCATCAACTTGGCCTCCCTCAGGAGAGTCTACCCTCCAGTTTCCAGATGGGAGAGCATTTTCCCTACTGGACCTGGTCCACCCCAGATTTATACCTCTGGATGAAGCAGCCAGGGTGGCGAGGTTCTGCTGTACTGTGAGGAAAAGGGGGCAGTTTTTCATGTTTAAGAACGGGGTATTGAGTTACGATGCAATACCCTATTCTTAAAAATAAATTAAAATGCTCCAGGCAGCTCTGCCATGTGGAGGCATTTATTTGTCTCTTTTGTGATGCCGTATTCACTGCTGTGGTTGGAAAGAAGCCAGGCCAGGATGGCCAACACTTCCCTTCCCAATGGCCCAGGTCTGACATAGGCCCTGTCAGCACCTGGGGCAAAAAAGGGAACATGGAATTATCCATGTTCCCTTGCCGCGGGGCAAACGAGGGCCTGAGCTGGGCCAGGCCTGGAACAGCCCTGGCCCAATGACTATGTCATGTGGAACCAGAAATTTACCCTACCACTGGACAAGCAGTGAGTCATGGCAAATTCCTAGTGCAAAAAAACTCAGATTATGTCTGAAAGACAATAGTCTTTTTAAAAGCAAAGCAGGTCCACATCGGATCACCATGTGTGGATGGGATTTTTCTGGATATTTATATATCCCACTTTGCTCAAAATGCAGGTAAAAGAGCTACTGAAATTCTCTCTTCTGCACACTATAAAAGGCACAGGAATATTGGACCCCCTATGTGTTCCAAGAAGAATGAATTCATGCAAGGTTGCCTCACTATAGCCATTTCCCTTCTGTTTACTACTTGAATGGCTTTCCATTTAAAATGCATTTGGATAAACAGTTGTAGAAGTGCAAATAGTAGAGCCTGGAATCTGAGAGAGCTATTTATATGCTAATTGTCTGCATGACCCCTATTCATGTTGCGGGCATCCAGACATGCCCCAATTGTAAGTGTGTGTTTCTCTTCACAACATCCCCTTCTGTTGCTGACTCAGATATCTTTAGAAAGTGACTTGAATCTCTGATGAATCAAAGGCTGAAAACAAAGGAAAATAACCCAGGTTGGCTCACCTTTATTTTGATTCATGTTCCGGTAAACTTGGAACCAGGGATGATGAAAACACCAATAGCAGACAAACTTCCTTGATCGAATGCTGTATTTACTGCAAAGTTGAGATCCCTTGCTGGATTGCCTTAATGTTGTTGTTTGGTTGACTCAAATATCATGTCAATTGACACTGGGCCTGTGCACTGCAGGGGCAGTCTTAGCTAGGAGGCCCTCAACTGCCCCCGACTGCCCGCAGGCCCAGATCCTCAAAGGAGGTAGGAAAGAAGAAGAGCAGGTTCCTGCAGCCACTTGTACAAGCCCCATCTCAGGCAGCTGGCTTTTGGTGCCACTGGCAGCCTTTCTTGGTCCCAGCAGGTGTTGTGGTGGTGGCAGCAGTGTTCCCGAGGTTTTTGTCCAAGCCTCTGAAATCACCAAGACTGTTTGTCCATGGTGCACTGGCCACATATGCTCTAGGGCAGCCTTTCTCAACTTTTCTACTATTGAGAAACCCCTGAAACATTCCTCAGACTTCCAGAAACTCCAGAAGTGGTGTGCAGAATATGGTTGGAAAGCATAGCTGTGTACCTGTTCTACCTGCACCTGGATTGTTTGGCCACAGTGATCCATGAAATGGTCACTTCCAGAATGGATTTCTGTAATCACTCTACGCAGGCCTACCCTTGTCACCGACCCAGAAACTCCAGGTGGTGCAGAATACGGCCACTAGGGTCCTCACGGACATGTAGCTGGGTTTCTGGGGCTGCATCCATGTCAACATCCCAGGAACTGCACTGTAGTGCCCCATTCAAGTGTTCTGTTGTGATGGCTGGGCTGTGATGGACAGGGAAGGCAGAACCAATCAGCGGCTGGCAGCCCTGGGAGCATAGCCTTGCACTCATCACAGCCAAGGGACAGAAAGGGACATGGGCAAGGATGGTAGTTCCATGTCTGCAGCACACCCCCACCCTCTTAAAGGGACTAGGTCCTGCCATCAGATACCGGGTAGCTGACATAACTGGCAAGAGCCCCAGCAACCACCTTTCTGTGGAGATCCCAAGCAAGCCCTTGGCCCACACAGTGCAAAGGGTGCTGTCAGCCGTTCCATGCATAGGTGACCCACAGAGAAAGCATTCTGCCACTTGTGCCAAGTCTCCAGCTCCTCCAGCTGCTCCAACCAACCAGTACCCACATGGTAGAAGCAGTGGATTAGATGTGTTGAGTGGAACAGCCCTCTCCTTCTGTGGAAAAAGGAAACCAGGCCAACAAAGAACACAGTGGTTGGACACAATCAAAATGGACGCCAGCCAGAACATTACAGAGCTAAAAGAAGTGGTGTAAGATCAGAAATCATGGTGATAGTTGTGCCACAGGATCGCCAAGAGTCTGACTCAACTGAATGGCTAACGTCATCATCATCTTTTTTTTCAAAAGAGTCTTCTTACGAGGGATCTCTCATGTTTTCATCCCTTTTTTATAGTACTTCAGTGTCTTCCCCCCATCTTTTCTTTATTCTGGCCTCTTCAATTAATGAGGAAGGGCAAATCTAAAATGCTGTGCAGTACAGATGTGGCTGAAATGCAATTTCATGTAAACACACCCACACACACAGTGAGGTGATCACCTAAAATAGCAGGCCTTGGTTTTCACTGAAGGGCAATAAATTTATTACAATACTATTGCCAGAAGAAAGGATTGGAATTCCATTAGGATTGTCTGTCTCCACCTGCATCCCCCCAATATGTGATACAAACTCCACAGATTTGCATGGCAGCCGCTGGCTATCTGGGATCCTGCCGCAGTCCAGAATTGAAGCGAGTCTCTCGGTGATACAAAATAAATGTGTTCCTGGCACTCATTGGCCGCAGCAGCCCTTGAGCGTCAGCACCAGCTCCTGCTTTGGAGATGACTGTCGTTTTAAACCAGAGTGACGCATGTTCTCCTTTGGGTCAGAGGCAGAACAAGAGGTAGCCAGCTTGCTTTCAATCCTGTTGTTTGGCAGTGTTCTCTCCCGTCTGGCGAAAGTATTCCAGTTTTTAAACACTTGTCAATTTGCCCCTTTGTTTCTTTGTGGAAGTACACTGACTCGGAATGTTAATCTATTTCTGGGAAACCTCCAAAGCCCCAGGGTTTGTGTTGTGTTCAGAGGAATAATCTGGCTTTCAGAAATGAAGTATTCACCCATCGACAGAGCTTTCTTCCACAAGAAGCCCCACAAGGGAATTCATTATTTAATATATTGTTTCGTTTTAACTTCTCCTGCTTTGCTGCTTCTGAAGCAAGACCAAGAAATACAGGGGCTGCCACAGTTTACATGGTCTTCTCACTCAAATCCTGTTTCTTTGCCAGATTATAAAATAAATAGTCTTTTACCAGGAGTCTCAAAATGCATGCAAAATCCTCCATTACAGTTCTCCAGTGGCCACAGTCACTGTGCAATTTCGGAAGAGCCATTTTAATTCCCAGCAGCAGAGCCTATTTGTGGTTTCTTATGGTTTCTTATGGTCTGCATGGAAGCCTGAAGAAGATTGTGTGCTTCTTTGAGAAATGGGAAGCCTGTGTACAAAGCTATCCCTGTTAGCTAGGAAAGCTTCCCCACGGGGTTGCCAACTCCAGCTTGGGAAATTACTGGAGATTTGGGGCTGGGACCTGGACAGGATCTCAGCAAGGATGAAAGTCCATATAGTTGGCCCTCTGAAGCTGCCATTTTCTCCAGAGGAACTGATCTCCATAGGCACACAAAGATTACTCACAAAATCAGATCTGTGTAGCAGAGGTGAGAATATTTATTTATTTACTTACTTACTTACTTACTTACTTATTTACATATCGCCCTCCCCGAAGGCTCAGGGCGGTTTACATAAAACAGAACAGAAACCATACAGATAACTTAGATTAACAATAATGAATGAAGTGAAACAACAAGCAACATGGAACAGTAGAAAAAATGTGGAAAACATTAAATTAACTGGACACAAGGAGAGGATTAAAGACTACACTTTCCCCCCCCCCCATTTCACAATGTTTGATTAACTTGCATGTGTGCATTGGTGACATAAGCGATGGGTGTTGGCAGCGTTCGCGAAATAATCTAATCCATGCTTTGGAATTTGCTTTCAATGAATTTACTACTACAGTATTTGACAAGAAGACAGTAACTGACTACAGACCACTAATGCAACAGAGAGGACTTCACAGCAGCAGGAAGAAAGGAAAACGAGAATCGAAAACATTCAATAAACCCTACTAGAGAATAAACCACAGTTCCTCCTAGGGTACAAGTGGAATAAAACGTTCTTCCAGCCATATTTACAGTAACTACTAGACCTGGGGTGGCCCAACTGCGACTTTCCAAATATCCATGGTCTACAATTACTATGAGCCCCTGCCAGCAAGGTAATTGTAGTCCATGGACATCTGGAGAGCCACAGTTTGGCCACCCCTGTACTAGACTCTTAGAGGACTGTCACTTCTCCAACAATTGGAAACTGCACATGCTCTAATTCTGACATTAAGTGTAGGAATTCTCTTAGCTAAACCAAATTTTAATTGGAATGGTATACAATGCAGAGCAAATTTCTGAACAATAAAGACACAAATTTAGGACAATACAAGCAATAGGAAAGATGCAATTGGTCATTTATATTAGAAATATAACATCAGACATTTACCTATTATGGTAGCTGCTGAAGTCCCAGTGCCTATTTTTGAAATGTGACTTGTAAATATCAGCATTTTTTTCTCCAGCTTCTGAATGGTTCAATAAGCAAGCCCAACAGACAATGCAACATTTCCAAGCCATTCATTATGCCTTTATTCTCCTCCCAAAAGTAGATATTTTGAAATAGGGTCACAATTGATCCAGAAGCCGGCTAATAAATTTACTAACTTAGTTTTCCCAGTCTGGCTTTGAGAAATGTCATGAAAACTTTTGAAAACAAAATCTCCATATAAATATATGACTAAATCAATGGTCGGAAGGAGGATTTTGCTTATGTCGCTTGGTTTTATTATAGACTCTTAAGGTCCTGCAAAAACATGTTCTGGGCCACAATCTATACTTTGTGCTAGGACTTCTCGGCATTGTTCCAACTTCCCAAAGTTGCACTCTGCCCATTGAGGACGTTTCCATCTCCAAATACCTGAGGAATGCCAATTGCGTCTCCTCCTTGCCACCAATTTTAGATCCAGTTTACAGTCAATAGTGTGGAGCTGTGGGGGGTTGTACCTAGCTCGAATACCAGATCAGCCCCTGAAATCTGGATTCCACAGGATTACCACCAGCAGCGCTAGTCTATTTATTCCTACTACCTACTTTTGGTGAGACCGAGCAGCTGTTTGATGTCAATAGATATTGAAATGGAGGTTGTAGCTCCCACAACAGAGACCTGACCTTTTTTGTTGTTAAAGCACCAGGTCTATTAATGGGATAAGCGGCAAAAGATAACAAAGCTCTTCAGTGAAGCTCTTAAGAGTTTCTTAAAAGCTTAGACTTTGGTGATGTGGGAGTCAGTACTTCACACAGTGTGTTTCTTTTATTGTCTCGAAATGGATATTTATCATTTGAAAATGAATTTGATTGTTTTACATTGGGAATGTGAACTTCAAGAAACATTGTAAGAGACACTGAACTCTGATCTGAGGCTGGGATCCTGTGCCCTTTCTTGGGATTTGCTGGCCCCAGGCTGTGAATGTGCAAGGCAGGGCATGACTGTTCCAAGACAGGCAAGATGCAATAATACGATCATCTTACTTCCTCATGATAAATTTGAAATAGAGAATCCCACCATATGCGTGTCTCAAAAAAGCAATTTCCTTGTACCTTTCACAGTATTAATTACAGTATTAATTGTATTGTTTCATTTCATATTGTTCAATCAGGGCCAAGGCACTGATGACATTAATGTGTAGTGAAAACGGGAGGGAAATATGAACCCTGTTTTGGCTTGACCACATCATACAACAAACTTGGTATCAGCCTTCGCCTTGATCTTTTCTTCTTCATTCTTCAAGCTTTTTAGATTGACCTGTTATTGTTTGCATTTCCACATTGGGCAGCCCCAAATTAGACCTCATTAGACCCCACTTGAAAAGATGAAACGCAGTTTTCTGGGGATTCCTTTGCTATGGGGCAAGTAAGGGGGCAATTCGGGAAGAAGCAAATTTTAGTGCGGAAACAGACAAAAAAGTCAACCCTTGAAAATGTAAATTCAATTACTAGTGTGAAATGTGTATGTGTGTAGGCAAGAATAAAAAATAACAAACCCATTTTTTATCTTTGCAAACTAATACTGGTTCTTTATTATACAGAGCTGCATTTTAGGCAGAATAGGGAAGAGACAGAATTCTAATCTAGTCTAACTAGGATGGATGGAGATGCTGGAATCCATGTTCTGCTCTCACGATAAATGTTCCCCAGAAGAATGGAGAACAAGCACAGTGTGGAGAGGAGGAAGGAAAGAAGATTCCCTGAGGGCAGCAATCTACACATCAAAGGGATAGCTGCAGAGCAGAGAGTGAAAGGATCTCCTGTTTCTGCACCTCTCTCTGCCTCTGGCTGCACTGTACTTATACATTTGTAAATAAAGAACAGTTGCTCTTCAGACCTTGCTTTTTACTTCCTGAAGGAGTCTTAAAGCAACTTACTATTGCCTTCCTTTCCTCTCCCCACAAAAGGCAACCTGTGAGGTAGGTGAGGCTGAAAGAGCTCTGAGAGAAACTGTTCTGCGAGAACAGCTCTAACAGAACTGTGACTAGCCCAAGGTCACCCACCTGCATGTGGAGTAATGGGGAATCAAACCTGCCTCTCCAAATTAGAGGCAGCTCCACTTAAACGTTACTCCAGACATACAGTGTTTTTTATTGCTACCCCTGATCTAGGGGAACTCCCAGACAAACATTTACAATCAAATCTGGATCTGCTAGTCAGGAATGTACAAGGCCACCTCTGCAGCAGGGCTATGGAGTTGAGAAACTCTATATCCAGTCATCAGTTTCTTGTGTCAGCTGTCCAGTGACTGCATTTATTTTTCATTTTTTAAAAAAATAAAAGAACCTACTGTTTTTACATGCAAGCCTTTGGATTCTATCCTACTGACATTTTATAGCATTACTACAAATTATTCCATTTAAATGCATAGTCAAGCCTGAATCGCTGTTCCTATATTAGTCTGAGATGAAGAAGAACAAACTGAGCCTGAAAAGAAATTCCTCACATTAAGATGATATTCTTTTTTTATGGGGGTATATTGTAAGTTCAAATTTCATAACATGAAAGTAACCGTTATATGGCATTTTATAAAGTAATTGATGCAAGCATCTGTGTATTATACAATTGAAGCTTCTTCATAATCAATAAAGCCAAGGGTAAACCTGAATTTGTTTCAGCTTGGCGTCCAGCTATTATTCAGGGTATAAAGACTGGGATTGTAGGTAAGAGGTGATTTAAGTACCTGAGAAGAGACATGTTATCCCACATAGATTGTAGGTCTTATTTGCATTCTGTGATAGATGTGGCAACCAGTGGTGCTCTGTTGTTGTTTCATTGGGGACTATTTTGTAGTAATTTATCCCTGGGTACCATTCTGGCTTTGTCACTCTGTTTCGTGCCAACATCAGGTAAGGACTGTAATTCCCAAAAATGTTTGTTGTAGATCCTTCAGGTAAAAAGCTCTGTCTGAGGAATTTAAAGAGATGCAGCTGTAGTGTAGACAGTGGATTGTTTAATGTTTTTAGGATGGTAAGTGAAAATTTGTAAATAGATCTGGCAACTAGTAGGTTTCTGGTATATGGTGAAAGGTGGTTCCCCAGCTGTAACTTCTCTTATTTGCCACTTATACTTCCTTTTGTTGATTTCTGTTGCAGTTTAGTAATTGATCAGTCAGCCAGGCAGTTCAATATCGCCTAAGCAATTGACAAATTATGGTATTTAAATATAATGTGCTTTTGAGCCTTTATACTTTATGACCTTGGGTTTAACAATCCCTTAATTAATAAAGTGGCTATTAATGTTAAGAGGCAATTAATTTTCAGCAAATTATTTTTTAATTATAATCTTGAATATAGTGTTAAACTTACAAAATGAAACTGTAAGAAGCTGCTCAGATTGTTTTCCCAGCTTGGTGAAGTGGCAGCTTCTAATCAAGAGAGCTGGGTTTGATTTCCCTCTTCTCCATATGCAGTCAGCTGGGTGACCTGTTAGAATGGTTTTCATCTGTAAACCCTGGTGGCTGTTTCATATATAATTCTATTTTACTAAGATATTTAAATATTTCTGGAAACTGTGATGCTTAGGAGGGACAAAAGTTTGATCCATAAATCTGTAAACCACTCGGGGAGCGGTTTAAATAATTTGCTAAGGAGGGTGGGCTGAGTCCAGGATAATCGGAAAGTGTGCAGTGCCTTCCGATTGGCCCCTTACCCAGACTGATAAGAATTCCAGCCAGTCGGGTAAGGGGCCAATCGGAAGGCACGAAGTCGACCGACTGCCTGGAGTTCGGCAGGGAGCAGCCGCAGGTGAGTTCTCTGAAGCCGGGGACTCGGTGTGCCCAGGGGGCAGCCTGGGGAGGCTTCCCTACAGGCCTGCTCCAAGACCCGCAGGGAAGCCGCAGACTAGCCGGACAGGGGGATGGCCTCTCTGACGCCGCTTCAGCTGCTAATGCCTCTCCCTACCACTGAGAGAGCCCTTCGCGCCTCTATCCCTTTTCCTGCCTGCTTGCCCCCCCAATGGCTCTTCACACGAGGCCCGCCCTGCAAGAGTCCTTCCCCACCCACCCCACACCACCCGAGGGCGGCGCCCACGGCCCTCTCCTCGCATTCTGACCCTTAGGTAGTTCTGTGAGTCCATGTTTTGTTCTTATAGAGAACATTCATTTCTTCTTGTGCTGCTTTCCTCCATTTGCTGGCTTCTGGTTCAGGCATGTGCTATAATTCAGCCCATGATATTGGTTCACATGGTAGCAATGACCTTGTGAGGTAGGTTAGTTTCTCAGGTGAGACTCCCATATTGGCCTGCAATGAGCGTCTGAGGTACAGGGGCTTGTCTGCCACCACAGAAGTCTCTGGTTCCTCTGGCTCATTTATTGGTTCAGAAACTTCCACTTTCACCTCTATTCTGCTGAACATCTGGCTGGGTCTAAGTAGTGACTGCATTCATTGGCTCTGGGTGATGCACCAGCAGCTGGTTGTTATCATAGTGATGTTCTTATGGCATCTGTTTTTCCCTTGATCACTCATCAAACTATACCACTCTGCTTATAGTAATCTGGGTCATATTTGAGCCTAGAATTCTTTTGATCTTGAAGATGTTTTCTTCAGCTCTGGGTTCTAGGTCGAACCCCTTGTCCTTTGGTATATGAACATAGGTATTGTGGAGTACAGTAAGTCTGTGTTAGATCTACGTTCCTTTAGGAATGCCTCCACCAATCTATATGTGCACTCCCCATCAGACTGGATGGTTTGGGGTTTCCTGTCTAACTTGTTAGAAACCATGGCAACGAGTCTCAGCTTCTGTTCAGTTTGCCATTTGCCCTTCAGCAAATAGCACATATCATTGGCACACTCACTTATGTTGCTGCCAGTTACCAAGATCTTTGTTTGTAGTTTCAAGATGGCTTCCAGTTTACAATTAGCAAATCTCCTGTGCCAAAGCTCTAGGGTTCAGGTCAGTGGTTGCATTGGCTGCACAGGGCTTTGATTCCTCGCAGTCAAGTTCAACAACTCCATTTCTGAGAGCACCTGTAGAATATAGATTACTGTTAACACTGCCCAGCCTCACTCTGCCAGTGGCATATCTACAGTATAGCAGGTATGGCATATGCCTGCGCCCCACTTAATGAGGGCTTCTATTAAAGTCAGACGAGCCATCCTTGGATAATAATGAGGAGAACTTGAGAGATGTACCAGGGTGCAGAGAGTGTGACCCATCCCCAGTGCAATCTTAGCAAGTCAGCTGGAGTGTGCTTCCAGTGGTCCCCAACCTTTTTATCACCGGGGACCACTCAACGCTTGACAATTTTACTGAGGCCCGGTGGGGGGGTAGTTTACTCCTCTACTCTCAACCACTGCCCTAGTGCTCTCTGATCGCTATGGTAATGTTTAAACATCCCTTCAACATAAGATACAGACACGCCACAACAATGAACATAAGGAACATTTTATTTTCATGGAAATTTTAACTCATGACAATGACAAATCAGTGGGAACCCTGAGCTTGTTTCTCTGCAACGAGATAGTCCCATCTGGGAGTGATGGGAGACAATGACACCCAAAGTGTGTTGTAAAGGGCCAGGGGGATGAAGTAAAGGGCCGGGGGGGGGGGAAGAAGGCATCCTTCGCGGCCCACCTCCAATTAGTCGGCGGACCACATGTGGTCCGCAGCCCACAGGTTGGGGATCGCTACTTCAAGCCAGCCTCATGCTGAGTCCAGCCCAAGATCGCCCTCTTATTTTAAAACTGCAATTCTGGCTGCAGGATAGCAAAAAGCCCTCTAGGACCAGCTACTCTTCTTGATGTAGGATCAGCTAGATAGACTTCCGTGTCTCTGAAAATTGTTTAACAAAACAAAGCAGATCATACAAGAGAACCAACACCAGGCTGAGAGCTGTTCAGTAATTGCCAGCCTGCAGGTTATTTTTCTCCAACCTTCTAACCTTTCTCCTTGAATACTGCAGCTCAGCCAATCTTGTAAAGCAGTGGTTAGGATGCTCTAGCAAGATAAATAAACTTTCCCTCTCTTACTTTCACTCCCTTTTTTCATACCTTCTCATTCATTTCTATCTCCTTTCACCTAACTTGTCCCCATTCCCCCCCCCCACACACACACACACACTTTATTTTCACTTCTTGATCTCAAGACCTTCTCATTCCTATTCTGCTTGGAGAAGAATGTACAGACACCCCTCCCCCTTGCTTTGCCTGTGAGCCAGCTTGGTGGTGTGTTTAAGAGCAGCGCCTTCTAATCTGGTTAGCCCCATTTGATTTCCCACTCCCCACATGAATCCAGCTGGGTGACCCTGGGCTCATCACAGCACTGATAGAGCTGTTCTGACAGAACAGTATTTCGGAGCTCTCTCAGCCCCACCTACCTCACAGGTTGTCTGTTGTTGGGAGAAAAAAGGGAAGGCAATTATAAGCCACTGTGAGACTCTTGGGAGAGAAAAGCGGCATATAAAAAACAACTCTTCTTCTTCATGTGCTTGACATTAGCTGGCATTGCCACAATGGCACTGGGTTTGCTGGGCACTGTACTTATCCCCAGCCTAGCCTGATCTTGTCAGATCTCAGGGATCGCCATAAATCAGCTGTGACTTGACAGCATATATATATGAGGGGAGGGGGGTTAAAAAGTTATCTGCTCCAGGTGCCACCCTGCCCTCTGCACATAATTTCTAAATGAAATGGTGCTGAAATCTACCGTAGGCAAAGCCTATGGTAAAAGTACGGTAAAAATATAAGCCCTTAGGTTTTGATTTTTAAAGCAATAATGTGTCACTGGTGAAACATTCAATGACTTAAAAACCTGCACTAATTATCTTCCCACACTTTCAGGCAAACATTTCACTACTCATTCTTTTATAGATTTTGCAATAAAACTTTAATTTTGCTTTCCCCTTACCTTAAGAACCTAGTAAACAAAATGTTGTAAACTAAGCTAAATACAACCAGTTGAATGCTTGTAGTAAAAGACTGTTTTGTTTTATTGGTCAAACATAGGAGGAGAACTTTTGCTGGAAAATATTTAATATATGAAAAGTGTATAATAAAAGCAGCACAGCCAGCTAGCATATAATATTTTTTAAGTTTAATATTCTGTTCTTCCTGTATGGTTAATACTGATAATAAATGTATTTATATTGATTTCAACAATACACATTTCAACAACACTTTTTTCTCCAAAAAGAAAAAAGTGAATATTTTCTTTTTTGTGAATATATATTTTGTGAATATAACGTTTTTATTCACCAAATATCAAACTCTGATCCGGATCAGTCCCATATTTACTTTCCTCTCTTGTTCCACATACAATCAGAGCTTATAGACCTTTGCCAGTTATTCTGAATGAATGCATCTTTCCTATCTTGGGAACTGGAGCCTAATCTACATGTGCAGCAGAATGTGGTGGTAAAGATCTGAGGTAATAATTGGATTGTACCATTGTAGACTGCAGTTGGGGAAATACATTTCAGAATAATACTTTACATGGAAAACACCTACAAGTAAAGATTAGAAGAGTGTCAAGATCAGAATCTTTTCCTTAAAGTTATAGGTGGTTGTGGTTTTTCACTTGTACAGAGTTTTATGTGGGTAAACACTTCAGGATCTCTGGGGAACAAATCATAGAGATTAGAGGCATTCCTAGGGTGAAGAGCTAGGGTTCCCATTTTCTTGTTTATGGTGGAAAATCTCCAGATAGTTGCTGCTCTTGCTTGCCAATGTCTACCTGATCAGAGAGCAGAAACTGAAGCACATCTGGGGAGAAGGGATCATCCCAGGAAGAAAAACTTAAAAGAAAAATGAACTGTTGGGTTACTAGCTTTGTGTTGGGAAGGACTGGAGATTTTTGGGGTGGAGCCTGGGGAAGAAGTACCATTTTATTTTTGGAATAGACAATGCCTGGTGTACAAAGATGAGAAGAGAAGAAGACCCTGAAGGGGGGCAGCAAGAGGGCTGTTAGATAGGTCAGAGAGTTCAAGACCTTTCTACCCTTTTAAACATTGCTTCTTGTCTGTCCTTAGATTGCTACTCTTAGGGCAATATCCTCCTTCACAGAAGCTTCTCTCTCTCTCTTCTACTTAGAGCAGACGGCTATCCTATCCCTCCTCTGCACTATCACAGATGTCGTTCCATAAATAAATCCTTTAACTCCTTTATCCTAAAATATAGCGTGTGCATATCTTTGACTTATTTACTCTGCTATCATTTATGACAGGGTTGAGCTATGATCTCCACCAGAGTGAGTGATCTGGTGTTAGTGTGGTGAACAGGGTTAGAGTAGAGGCCCTTGTTAAAAATAGATGGGGAACCATTGCAAAACCAAAGTGAGCATGGTAGATGCCAAACTGCACACAATCGGTATGCTGCACTTCTCACAATGATGTCTGTAGATACATTCTAAAATGATTAGCAAGTAGGCTTTAATAGGCCTGAGTCAGCTTTTTAAAAGACTTGAGACAATATTTTTTTAAAAATCACAAAATTTGAGAGACCTAATGAAATCAAGCTGCTTGTTACCTGTTTTTAGCCCTTTAGGATCTTTGCCATCCCACGTTTCATCACCAAACGTTTACTTTAGTGCAATTCTCAGGATTTTAACAGCAGCCTATTGGCTACACTTATTATTTTATTTTCTTCATTAATGTTTTTTATAGCCTGCCCTTTACACATACTCAAGGCGGGTTACGCAGAGTCAGTACAGTCAGCAGAACAAGACATTCAGTAACCAATGCACTAGGATTGTAGAAGTCCGGAACAACCCAGAAATGTAAAAGATAGAACTGAAGCATAGCAGAAGTATTAACATGACACATTAAGTGATGCAAAAATTACATAGTAGCATCCTACTTACAGTAAGTTATATACTGCAGTATAGACAACAGTCCCCAATCATTTATTCAAGTTTGTAAACCATTTTGTACAGTGCAACCCTATAACCTATGCAGAAAGGCCATCTTGAATAATTTGGGGCCATTCTGCAACAGGATCTATGTTGCAAATTGGTTGCAGAACGAAAAAAACACCATTTTAAATAGTGGAATTCGTCATTATGCATACCTGCCTTTGTAGTGGAATCCAGTTGCGTTTCTATCGTTTCCCACAGGTTTCCGGTCTCGGCAAAAATCGCTAGCCAGGAAGCGATATTGCCGAGCTTTGTCCCGCCCCTGGCCATTAATCAAATGAGCAGCCAATAGGCGGCCGTTATCATGCTCCCGAAAAGCCCCTTTCCCTTTAAGGCAGGTTTAAAAAAAAAACATGTTGCAACGAATCTGCGTTGATTCGTTGCAACGGAGAGACCAATCTAGCTAGCAGGTGGTGTTTAGCTGCCGTTTCATCATTGCCACACTCCCCCCGAGTGAAAAAAAATACCCCCCCCGCACGAGCTCGATTTTCAGCCGAAAATAAAGGAAAAAATAAAGGGAAAATAAACCAGCAAACGGGGCTGTGTGGTGCTTGGTGCTTGGTGACTTAAAACAGCTCTGGGGAGGGACTGCAGCCGGGGAAGCCTCAATGGGTAAACGAAGGCTTGCCGGTGCGTTGATCTCCGCTTGCTCTGAGAAAAAAATGGCGATAGCTTCGCCGGAAGATCAGAGGAGAGAGCCAGGGGGAGGGACTTTGCAGAAACCACAACAATGGTAATGCACAGAACTTTCCCGCTAGTGTCGCAGATTGGTTGCAAGAGTGTCGCGCTTTCCGGAGGGTGAATCCACTTTTTGGGGTTTCCCTGAAATGCTACAACGAAGCACTTTTTGCGGATCGGTTTCAGGAGTGTGGCAGATTGTCAACGACGTTGTGCATAACTGCAAATTAGTAGAGATTTCAATTTGCCACACTCCTGCTACAAAGAATCAGTGCGGAATGGCTCTTGGTTTTGCATAGTTAGCAGAAAACTAAGAGAGTGGGAAATTTCCTGACCTCCTCAGTTAGGCTGTTTCGTTTGGTGGGAGCTACAATGGAGAACACATGTGTATGTCAATTTTGCCCATTTGCAGACTGGCACCTGCAGAAGGTTCTGCTCAGATGAGCAAAGCTGTCATGATGGAGCCTAAGGCTATGGATAACAGGCTACGGATGGAGCCTAAGCCTACTGATAACAGGAACCAAAGCCATGAAGGGCTTTGTATGAGATAGCCAGTAAATGGAGTCCAGGAACAAATGGTGTCTGCAGAGCAGAGCAGAGCAGAAGTAATATGCGTGCTCTGTCTAGATCCCAGTAATAGCAGAGTCTTGGCATTCTATACCAGGTGGCGTTTCTAAGTTGAAAGCCTGGGATGACATAGGTAGCCCAGAACCCATCTGCCACTCCTTTATGATTGGATATGCCTTCATAAATACACATCCACATAAAGCTGCCTTATCCTGGGTCTGTCACGGTAAGTATTGTCTTCTGGGAGTGGCAATGGCTCTTCATCTCTTCAAGAAGCAAACAGTCATATCACCCATTGCCTCTTTTAAATGACAGTGTCATGGATCTGCAATATCTGCATGCAAAACAGATGCTGTACCAGTGAGCCACAGCCCCTTTCCATAAATAGTTATATATGCTGGGTTCATGCTCCAAGACAATGTATTATGTACAGCACTTTGGGATGCAAGCATTTAATGGGGGCACTCATCTCCAAGTGAGTCAGCATTTGGAGCATAATAACTTTTTACCCCTTCCCATCTATCCTGCATCTTATTCTCTCCTTTCCTCACAAGGTCATATATCTATCGGAACTGTAGCATCTTTGGCCAAGGTTTCAATATATTTCATGCCATGGATGGAAGCCAGTTCTTGCTTCCTCTCTGCAAACCTGATCCTGGGACTCCAAGTCACATTTATGTCCAGCCAAGATAAAGAGCAGCTGAAAGCAGTCTGTGTGCATTTCAGCTTTCTCCAGCCAGCTGCACCCTATGGTCCAAAGAAGACTGGTTGGTGATCTCAAACATCAATACATCTCTTACCAAATGTCAGTAACAGGAACGAATAATGGATCAGAATCTCTCCTGCCCCTCTGTGTTGCACAGCAGCAGCTTGATCCTCTTGCTGGACGCAGTCTCCACCAGGCGGCAGACAAAATCCACCTTGATAGGGAGGGGTTGGAATTCATGGGCTTCAGCTAAGTGGTGCAGTAGGCAGGACTTGCCAACCATCAAGCCTGCATGATCAGGCAGAACGTTTTGAGCCAGAAGGCCATGGTCATGATACTTACCCTGCCAACAAGGTCACAATTTCCTTAAATGCATTTGTGAAGCTGCATCTGGAATGGCATTTTAAGAGACCACACTCTCTTTAAATACCACTTAACTGCATCTATCCTGTCTTCCAGTTTGGTGTAGTGGAGCCAGTTTGGTGTAGTGGTTAGGAGTGCGGACTTCTAATCTGGCATGCTGGGTTCGATTCTGCACTCCCCCACATGCAACCAGCTGGGTGACCTTGGGCTCGCCACGGCGCTGATAAAACTGCTCTGACCGAGCAGTGATATCAGGGCTCTCTCAGCCTCACCCACCCCACAGGGTGTCTGTTGTGGGGAGAGGAATGGGAAGGCGACTGTAAGCCGCTTTGAGCCTCCTTCGGGTAGGGAAAAGCGGCATATAAGAACCAACTCTTCTTCTTCTTCTTCTTCTTCTTCTTCTTCTTCTTCCCAGATAATCCTAAATTGGGGGGGAGGGGTTATCTGTTATTGGCTATGCTTGATAGCTGAAAATATACCCCCTCTCTATCCAGCTGAAAGAATAGCCAATAAATACCAATAAGGTATTTTTTGGCTTGGATAGAGCTGACTGCCCATCCCTAGTTTAAATATGCCAGTGGAAAGAAGATTTATACACAATCTAGCAGAATTCTAATTTTATAGTACCATTTTTTCAGCACTATACTATCTCATTTGAGATATAGTACTGTGCTTTTTTTGTCCTCTACCCCCTATAATTATATGCAGAGTCTTCCCTGGACAGCAGGAGGTAAGGCCCTTTATATATGCTAACTTGAAATAGGCCACTGTTTCACTCATGTGTTACGGTTGCACAATATGGCAGCACAGTCAAGATTATGTACCAGGTAGCTAACAATGCCTTTCCATTCTCCTTTTGTTGGACTCTCCTCTCTTAGTGCTTACAGAAGATCTTCCTTTTCCTTGAACAGGTCATCTCCGAAGAGGCTGAAAACAGCACGGCCATTGAAAAACTGCAGTCAGAGCACAAGGACAGACAACAGCGCATCAAGGACTTGGAAGAAAGGCTAAAGGTCAGTGCCTGGGAGTTTGCTGGTAATTGCACTCCTGATCACGATTAAAAGAAGTTTGTGGAGACAGATGGACCTTTCCATTTAATCTCCCACTATGATTTCTTCCTCCTTTGTCTTGAATTACCCATTCCATAAAGACAGTCATGTTTGCCATTAACTGTGTTTGAATGTAGGGCTCTTGGAGACATCCTCTTGTTCTCTTGTTTGAATCTGCATTTTGCAGCAAATACACTTTGTGTAAGTAGGAAAGGAAGAATTTAAGTGTTAATTTGGTGCATACAATAACCACCGTGTTAAGAGGGATGAAACAAAAGTATATACCTGACTTCAAAGGCTACATGGATATAAATCAAGAAAAGAAAGTCTGGAGAGAGAGAAAGTAGCTTTCTCCAGAGAGTTGAAGAGGCCATGGCAGTGGTTGTCTGTGAGGTATATTTTCTTCCCAGTACCATCTTCAAGCCTCAAGTATCATCTTCTGTCTCCAACCTGATGTTTCACAACTGTCCAAATGGTCCACTCAGAGGTCTTTAACTGGTGGGTCAGGACTAGGGTTGCCAATCTTTATGTATGGCCTTTGGGACCTAACCCAATTAATAATGCCTCCAAAATTGTAAAAGTATGATTTATTAGTATGATTAATCAAACATGAACAATAACCATGTAAATGCATAGATTTGTATACAGGTATAGTACCAAAAAGGTTCAACCGGTGTAGTACAAAAGCACAGGTCCAAAGAGAAGTCCAACAGATATCGTATAATAGTTCAAACTGAAGTCCAGGAGAGGGCTGCAGTTCTCCTAGAATTACAACTGATCTCTGGACACTAAAGATCCATTCCCTAAGAATACATGACATTTTGGAGAATGAATCCTATGGGACTGTACCCCACAAAAGTCCCTCCTCTCCCTTAACTCTGCCTAGGCTCCACCCCCAAATCTCCAGGAATTTTCTACCCCAAAGCTGGCAAACCTGCTGAAATAGAAAGGGTTAATGCTCTGTTAACTGGTCCTTTCATGTCAAGCCACCCTGAGCCTTCAGAGAATGGTGGCATATAAACTGGAAAATTAACAAATAAACAACATCTGGATTTGGCAGAGGTTTTGACGGGTTATTTAAAGCCAGAGGGCATTTTTCTGGAAAAGCCAACTCAACACATCCTGGTCCAGACACAAAACAGGAGTTAACCGAGCCCATCTTCCACAAGAACAGTTAGAGTGACTAGTGGATGTTTTATCAGAATTCCATTGATTTGAGTGTGCAGAGAACTCATTTCCTGCGAGAGGCTGTAGAACCCAGAATGAGACATCAAGAGAAACAAAAAATGATGCTCTCCTACTGTACATAGGAGGGACTGGACCTATTAAGGGAACTTAAAAAAATTGTTGTTGTTTGGTGCGAAGTCCAACCCATTGCGACCCCATGGACAATGATCCTCCAGGCCTTCCTGTCCTATACCATTCCCCGGAGTTCAAAAAAATTACACCTGACTTTTCTTAGCATTCTAAGTGGTTTACAAGCAGGCCCAAACAGACCCCTTAAAGCCATTCAAATAATTCAAATAAATGAAAACATCAACAGCGAAAAGCTCAGAATACAGAGCAGCAATGACAATCCTAAAAGCAGCAGGGAGAAATGGTAAGTTCAGGGGGGTGATATAGCAAAACTGAACTTCATGTCCACCCCTCATCCCCCTGACCAGAAATGACCTTCTGGGGGTGCTTTTATCGGCCCCAGTGTAATAAACGAGGGGTTCATATTTTTAGTCCAGCAAGGTAAGCAGCAGCTCTGTGGAGTCCTTTCAGGTCAAGAAAACTGGGGGCTCAGCCTTGCTCTTTCCTTGATACTGTTGTCCAGATCAAATTTGGGGTCTGTGAGCTTGATTTTAAATGGAACGAAATGTTTGCGGGGAGCTTCTTTGTAGAATTCTCAGCTTGCGCCTGTCCTGACACTTCTAAGTAAATGTGTCTCTTCTAAAGGCTTTGAACAGATTCTCCTTCTAAACGTGAGCGATGGAGCTGCCTCCGCAAGGGCTCTGCCAAGCGAAAGTTTTGTCCCTTTCGTGCCTCCCACGCAAAAGTTCCTCTTTCTCTTGCGGGGAAACAATGCCTGGCTACGTTTCATCTGGCAGGGCCCTCACTCTTGGGATTTCAGCCAACTGCCAGAAATAACATTTCCAAACCCGATGCTGACCAGCACTACTCTTACTGCTTCCTGGGCATTCTTCCAGCCACGCCTATCGATTAAACCCATGCCTAATCCAGAGGAGAAAAGCAGATGAATCCCTTATCAAACAAGATGGTAGAATTAGGATCAGGCAGGGTGTTTTGGCTGCAGTCCTGCATACAGCGAGGGTGCTTAATTGCCTGTTTATTCTAGTGAGACTTAAAAAGCCTTGCTGAGCTCAGGAGAGCAATCTTTGTTATTGCATTAACAGTGCAATCTTAAGCAGTTACATGGGAAGAGGCCATGGCTCAGTGGGAGAGTATCTGCTTGGCGTGCAGAAGGTTCAGTTCTGGCATCTCCATTTACAATACCTGGCACTAGGTGAGGCAAAAGACTTCTACCTGAAACCCAGTTTGGTGTAGCAGTTATGAGCAGCAGCCTGTAATCTGGAGAACTGGGTTGGATTCCCCACTCCTCCTCCATATGCCACCAGCTGAGGGACCTTGGGCCATCACAATTCTCTCTGGGCTCTCTCAGCTTCATCTACCCCACAAGGTGCCCATAGAGGAAGGGTAAGTGATTGTAAGTCACTTTGAGACTCCTGTGGGTAGTAAAAAGTGGGGTGCAGAAAACCAGAGCTTTCTCTCTCTACCATATAAAGAAAGTCATATGGGATGTCCCTTGTGGTGGCCAGATCATGCTGACAACCTCATTTTCACACTGCTTACCTTCAAAAGGCAGGGATGGGAAAGAGACTAGAGCAAATGGGATGACTGTTCTCCCTGGCCATCTATTTCGGCAGGGGGAGGTGGCCAGTCCAGCAACATGTCTCCTCCCCACTGATACAGTAAGGCAGGGGTAGTCAAACTGCGGCCCTCCAGATGTCCATGGACTCCTGGGAATTGTAGCCCATGGACATCTGGAGGGCCGCAGTTTGACTACCCCTGCAAGTAAGGGCTGGAAGTAAGGTAAAAATTAAAAGGAATAGCTGTGTTGGTCTGGAGTAGAAGAGCAGGATCTAAGTCCAGTTATAAAGAAGGCCAACAAAAGCATTTGAGGATTGAAGCTCCCTTCTTCCCTTCTTCCTGCCGTTTGGTAACGTAGGCTGTATTGAGGCAGGTTCTAGTATCAAATTGTAGGGCTTCTATTCCTGTTTTTGGAGCCTATCCAGATACATATTGTGCAAAGAAGGAGGTACATACCTGGATCTATCATCAAAGAAATGGCTTGGCCCCCACAGAAACATCTCTATCAATGGAAGGGCGTCTCCATCAGTGGCATGGACCTTCCACAGAATGCTGCTAGTGGGGCAAGTCAGAGATCTGCAGTGGGAAGAACAGTGACCATCACACGTGCCCCTGCTTGTATGAGTAGAAACCCTCCACTAGACCCAACCCAAAGGGATTATTTATATATTAAACAGGGCATTTTGTGGAAAGGGCTCCCGGAGGAGGTGTGAGGGGAATGCCACTGTTTCAGATCTACAGAGGATGCTAGAAGGTGCTTTTATTTGCCAGGGCTTTTAATGAGGAGTGAGCTGTAGGTATCTTGCAGGGGGGGGGGAGTATCTGAAGTTTTATTCTGTTGTTTTCAAATTGTAATGTTTTCATTGTGACTTGTGAGCCACACTGAGCCATAAGGAAAGGCAAGATGGAAATATTTTAATTATAAGCCATGTAAGTAAATAAAATACTAGAGATGATTTCTCTCTCTTGGTTACAGGCCAGGTGGGCATTTGGTCAGTGGCAGGTTCTGGCTATGCAGTGAGCTGAACATTTCCCCAAAAGTGGTAATCACATGGCAAACAAGAGTCTGTTTCCACCCTCTCACTTGCATTAGTTGAAGTTGACAAAAGCCAAGTCTTCTTAGCTGACATTTAATTTACTCTTAAGGAAGCAGATTGGAGACAGCTCCCGGCGTGTTAGTGACTCCAGTAATTAATTAAAACCCTGAATGAAGCAGGAAGGGTTCCAAGACCGAAAGTGCCTTTTGAAATCACCCCCACAGCAGGCAGTGATGGCAACAGGCAGCGTATTTATGTTTAGAATAGAAAAAGGCCCAAATTGCATGCACACCCGCCCCGACACATGGAATGTAATATTGTGACACAATGGGAACAGCAGGGTCTCCAATGGGCAGGCCTGCAGTTGAAATTATATGGCGACGGGGAAGGGGTTGCGATATAGTGAGGCTGGGAACGGTGCAAGTCAGTTTGCAATAACAAAAGAATTAAAGCAAGTAGGCCTGATGTATTTCAGCATATTGCACTTAATAAAATGGAATATTTACGTGCCAAGCATTGTCAGTCATCCCAGCACCCTGGCACTTTGCTTGCCTGAACCCTCAAAGTTGGGAGGAGTGTGCATCACATTGAATTATATCAAACATATTTTTAAATTTTGAAATAGGTAAAATTATCAGATCAGTGATCCTTAGAATTATAGAGTTGGAAGGGACCTCCAGGGTCATTCTAGTCCAACCCCCTGCACTCACAAATACCTGTCCACCCACAGTGACCCCAATTTCACTGTGATTCCCTCCCACACACAGAAAATCTCCAGAATCCAGCCTGGCCTGCAGAAGATTCACCTATCATCCTTTGCTGGGGGGTCAGCCTAGAAATTGGGGAGAGGGGATTTCAGAACTCTGAAAGACTTTTAGGATTTTAGGCAATCTCCTTTCCTCATTTGCAATGGCTTCTGATGGCATATGAAGGAGAGCTGTTCTATACTGCTTAGCCAAACCTGGAGGACAAACCCCTTGATTTCTCCCTTAGGCCCTCCAAAAAGTGGCACAGAGAAAACTGGAATCTAGCCATACATCCAAGAGTGGGAGACAAAGTATAGGTGTGACAATGAGGCTGTACAATAAAGTCTTGTTTATTCAAAATGCTTGCATTTCAATATTCTGTACAAAAATGGAGCTGGCCAGAATGAGGTCTGGGTGTTCACACACTCATTCTCACAAGACCCAGCCTTCATCAGTGACTGCTCTTACATGCATAAAATGCTAATGTTACCACTACATTCATAACCAAAAAAAGGCTTTGAATTCAAAATAAGTCCCAACTCATAAAAGGTAAAGGTATCCCCTGTGCAAGCACCGAGTCATGTCTGACCCTTGGGGTGACGCCCTCCAGCGTTTTCATGGCAGACTCAATACGGGGTGGTTTGCCAGTGCCTTCCCCAGTCATGACCGTTTACCCCCCAGCAAGCTGGGTACTCATTTCACCGACCTCGGAAGGATGGAAGGCTGAGTCAACCTTGAGCCGGCTGCTGGGATTGAGAAGAGAAGGCAGGCTGGGAGAAGGCAGGCCGGCCCACCCTCCCACCCGAGGCTCTCTGCAGCCTTCTCCCGGCCGGCGGAGCGCCCTCGCTGCGTCTCTGATGCGGCGAGGGCGCTCCGGAGACCGGGAGAAGGCAGGCCGGCCCACCCTCCCCACCACCACCATTTTTAGAATCATCTCATTCCTAAACTGCCAGAATGTTGAGAGTGAAGCAATTTTGAGGGAAAGTAAAAAAAAAAAAAATGCCTTGGGGTGAGGAGCTCAGGCGAGGCCAATATCTTCTACATTTGAAAACAATCCACAACGTGCATTAACTACATGTATGTATATATAACATTCCAATAATCTATTTAGCCGCTCAGTTTCCTTCTTCTTCCTTTACCTATTATTTCTTTTTTGTTTTTAAGGAAGCACATGATCACATTCAAACCAAGTTAAAAGCTCTAGATGCTATTCAGGAAAAAAATGCTGACCTGCAACAAGAAATTGTGTCCCTGAAAGGTACACTTGGATGTATAAAAGGGTAAGTGGATAAGCTACAGGCTGTGTTCTTACATGCTACATTTGATGTTGTCTTGTGATACCTTAATTGTTCTTGTACCATTACCATGGCAACAGTTCCTGAAAAAAATTAACCTAAACCATAGATGAAAATCTTGATTCAGTTTTAGCTTAAAGTGATGGGTGTGGGGGGGGGGGGAATAGGGTGATAGGGAGCTATTCACTTTTCTAGGATTGACAACTTCCAGATGTGGTCTGGAGACCTCCTGAAATTGCAGTTGATATCTAAGCTACAGAGATCCCCTTTGGATAAAATGGCAGCTTTGGACAATGTTAACTATGGCCTTATGCCCTGCAGACGTCCCTCCTCAAACCCCACTACCTCCTGGTTCCATCTCCAAATCTCCAGGAATTTCCCAATCAGGATATGGCTACCTTGTTTCCAAAGGCAGGCCCACACAGGCTGTTACCCATCTGTATCATCGTAGGTTCCTTTGGCATTACAAAAACAGGAGTTTCATCAAGCCTCTGATTCATAGCTCATGGACTGCATTCAGGAGAAGCTGTACAGCTCGACTCGGGCTGGATCATTTTTCCATCACATCATCAGCTTCACTAAAGGCCACCATGCACAAATTTGGCTTCTGAACAGAGTGTAGATTTCATAGGGAGCTGTGGCTATGCCCAGTTCTGACTAATGTGCTTGAATGATATACTACTAGAGTTATGCAATTTTTCCGTTGATTTTTTTTAAATTTGGGTCTATTGGACTCCCCTAAATTTCAAGTTTTCAGTAAAGTGTTTTCAGATGGGATTTTTCAGAACCCCCCCCTCCCGAGTCTAATAGACTTAAGAAGAAATGAGGAAAAAAAGAGGTGGAAGGAATCTGCTGTTTCAGCTATTTTTGAGGCTTTGTTTTGCAGTCCCTTTAAACAGGGCATGTTTAAAGGGACTGCATAAAAGAGCCTGAAAAGCAGCTGAGCTGACAGGGACCAGTCTTCCCACTGACTCAGCTGTTTTGGCCTTTCTTGTTCTGTCCCGTTTATATTGGCTGCAGAAGAGAGCCCAGAACAGCTGATTCTGCAGGGAACAGCTGTTTTTTTGGGATGTCTTCTGCAGACCTATTAGTTGGTGCTGCAAAAGAAATCCCGAAGCTGGGCTCAGGGGGTGTCTGCTTCCCACTGGTCAGCTGTTCTGAGATCTCTTGTGCAGCTCCTTTAAGTAGCACAGCACAAGAAAACCCACAGCTGAGCTGAATGAAAAACTGCTGTCTTGCTTTGGTCACAGCACAAGTTGCGCTACTATTCCTCACTCTCTGTAACTACAGCCCAGGAATCTGATTTGTTATTATTCTTTTTTTTTTTTTGTGGCTATAGAGAGAAATCAAAATTCATTGCTTCTACCAGGAAACAACTTATCAGTAAATGTAATTTCAGTGGATTGGTTTTTAATGTCCATACAGAATGGAGACAACACAATGCCAACTGCCTCCTACTCAACTCCAGTTGCAGCAGAACTCAGAGCCCAAACCAGCCATCTCAACAATACCTTTGGAGAATGTGCTCTATTCACGGTTTACGGAATCCCATTCAGTAACCAGCCTGTTACCTGGAGAATCACCATCCAGACTAATCAGATTTCCTGAAAAATCACTTTCTACACTAGATAAAATTTTAGGTAAGCTGCAGGTAGATCACAGGGGCTTTATAAATCTTCTATTCCTCGCTTCCAGAGTACTGGAAAGCCTAGGAGACTGCTCTTAGAAGAAAACTTTTCACTAAAATAAAAGAAGACCGTTTTATAAGTAAAATTGGTCTTTGAGATGACTTTTAAGTGAGCGTTGAAAAACTGCCAGGGAGTCAGTAGCTTTTGTGTCTGGACTGTGAAGCCCTAGGTTCTCATCCCCATTCAGGAAGCTTACTGGGAGCCCTTGGACCAATCACTCCATCTCTGCCTTGCCTACATCAGTATATTACAATAAAAAGGAGATGGAGAAATCCAAGCACATCTCCCTGAGCTTTTTAGAGAAGGATACAGATGTTAAAGAAGGAGTTACAGGAGGAAGAAAACAACGAAGTGAGAACAGAGAAGGAGTTCTGCAGCCATTTTTGCTCCCACAGGCAGAATGAAGATTACATTAGATGCAATCAGGATATATGGGCAGATGTTTATAGTCAATAACATGGGTTCAGAACCACACTTATTAGCCACCCTTTTACTGAGGGTCAAACTGGGAGCTCCATGTTTGTAGTTCTCAAATATTTTAGACCAAAGCTGCTCAAGCACCTCATTAAGATCTGGGCTACTTTGGTATACATGGCATGGTGAGGCAGTATTCTGGTTCTTGTATTTCAGAAAGGAAATGCAGAGCTGGAAAAAGGCAACATAGATTATTAAAAAGTTGGAGTACCTTTCTTAGGAGAAAAGAATGAAGAATCTAGTACTTTTAGAAAAAGAGAAACTGGGGGGTGGGGATATGATAGGGCCTTATACATCTATGCTTGGGGTAGAGAATGTAGATGAAGAAAACTTTTTCTCCCACTCCCATAATACTAGAATTTCTTGGTACCAAATAAAGCTGTTGGGAAACAGGTTTAGGATGGGGGAAATGAAATACTTCTATACTCAATCTGTCATTAAACTATGGAGTTCACTACTGGGGAAGGTAGTCATGACCACAAGCATAGATTACTTTAAAAGGGGTTTGGCAGATTCATGGAAGATAGGTCAATCAGTGTATACTAAGCATGGTGACTGAAAGGAGCCTCCATATCTAGAGGTGACAAACCTCTGAATCCCAGCCTCTATGGCCTCTTTGTTTGGCCCTTCAAGGCCTCTGCTTGAGACAGGATGCCAGACTTGATGGACCACTTGTCTGATCCATTAGGGCTCTTCTTGTGTTCTTGTGAGGGACAGATAGTTTCATGTAGGTCATGGGACAAACAGCTGATTCCCACTCTCCTTTTCCTGCAGTCTCAATCCCCATCCAGTTCATGAACACCTGCTACTTACAAAGAAAAAATGCTTGGGAGCATTGAACAGGGCACTCCCAGTGTCTTGCCAACTTGCAATTGAGTCAGGTGCTATTGGAAAATAGGTCCTCCACTTCCCCATGGTGCTTCTTTGCACTTTCCAGGTTTTCCCACCTTTCCTGTGATCCTATTCACATTTGGTTTGCTGCAATGTTTTGGGAAACATCAGAGCTAAGTCATGGTGGCATCCTGTTGGATGGGAAAGTCCAGATTTTTCC
This sequence comes from Paroedura picta, assembly GCF_049243985.1. Classification (NCBI taxonomy): domain Eukaryota; kingdom Metazoa; phylum Chordata; class Lepidosauria; order Squamata; family Gekkonidae; genus Paroedura; species Paroedura picta. Next base: position 52,149,194 of record NC_135373.1, read on the forward strand.
AGTACTGTCAATCAATCAATACCTTTAATGGCATATATTCAGTTCTGCCCCAGTCACCTCACCATGGACATTTCCCTCACTGCCACGAGAGGATGATCTGAATTCCCAGCTTTTGGTTTTTAAAGTGAGTGTTTTGCAGAGGTATATCTTTCCTCCATATATCTCCACGAGGAAAGGTACTGGAGACTTTTTGTTGAAGTTCTTGAGAGCTGGGAATGTAGGGGACTCAATAGATTGTTATAACATTATGATGTTTTAATTATATTCACATTTATGATTACTATTAATAAACCTGAAATAGCCCCTGGTGGAATGGGGGAGGTGTGCTCTCCTGGGTCTGGGGTAGGACCATGTGGAAACCTGCCATGGGAAATCTCCGTTGCCACTGTGCTGTATCAATGACCACAATAGCAATGCTGAAGCCCACACAAGTTTCTTATGCTTCCACTGAACCACACAAATCTTGCTTTTGCAAAGAAAAATATAGGTGAATAATTTGTGTTCTGTGATTGGACACCACATTGGTTTCCCTCAATGATTTACATAAGAGAAATCATGCAGTGTCATGCAGTGGCCAAAACCCAAGGTCTACTTCTTCACTGCAGTACCTGCAGCCTTCTTTGCACTACCTTATTTCACGACATGACAGCCTTCTCAAATATAGCTCCCATGATCCCAATTTCCCTGAGTACATATTGAACATACATGAGTGAAAGGCCTTCTTTCTGGCACATCCAATCTGGCAACATCCATGCAAGACATGCGAAGAAGATGATAAATCTATTTTTTGCAGCAACCTATTGGTTCTGAACCGCTGTACAATCAGAATAAGCCATATTGTGCTAATGTCATCATGGTTCATGGTCTATGGCCCTCACACTTTTCTTGCTAGCTCTCGTTACCTCCTAGTTAATTTGCAGAGCCCAAAAAGTGGAAGGAAATGCATTCCTCAGATAGTAATTGGCTCCTCAACCAGTTCTCTGTGGGTGTTGTCTCCTACAGCAACAACAAAAATCCTGACCAGAACTAATGTCCTAGTTTTCCAAGGTATAGATGCATGCAGATTATGGGGCAACTGTGAAAGAAAAATATGAAGAGTTTTATTATGGGATATTAGTGCAATCATTCTGTAGATGGAAGAAGCCTCACTAGATTTGTTACTGGCTCTTGGCTGATGCTATACTCCTTAGCCATCCAGCAATTTCATAGTAACAGCTATTCCACTGATGGCCCAATTTATTATGGTTTAGCTACTGAAGGTAATTCCAGCAAGGTAATAACTCTGCCTGTCACCAGCAAAATATTCACTTTGCCAGCTGAGTCCCATTTTACAGCCATAGTTGTCTTGGAGAGCACCACTTTCTATTAAAGATGTGGGGAGGGGAGTAAATTAGATTATGCAAAATAATTTCCATAAAAGGTTCTGAATATTAGACCCGTTTGTTAAAAAAGTAATTTCTTATACTTCTCCACTGTGCTGCCCATTTGCTTTAACAGCTCCCAGCTGCAGCACTATGCTACAAAATCAATGCATTGCCTGCTCCAGCTCTTCCAGCCATGAAACCAACATACTTGGACAAGGTCAGGATTACATCACATATTTACTTGCAAAGGCCAATGAAATCCCCTCCTTGTGGCGCCTCATAGGGAAAGCAGAAGATAAGCTGATTCCTGCAGAATACTTCAGTTCTTCAGCATGCAGGTATGGATACTCCATGAGGGGAGATTCCCATCAGAGGCTTACATAACTCTATCCATCTATTTCAACTCAGGGTGCCATGAGGAGAGAACTCCTGAATAACAGCTGGAAAAGGTCAGCACAGTCAGATCTGGTTGAGGAATTCCCCCAGGCATTTGACTAGCTGCTATTAGAAACAGAAAGTGGGACTAGGTGGGCCTAAAAGGCAGGTACTAGCTAGGTTCTTGTAACCTTCACCTATTGCATACCCTGCTCAATGGTGGGGATCCAAAGAATCATGTATCTGGTTTATCATACCAGAGAGTTTTGGACTTGTGTTTTTCAAACAATAGATCTCCATCCTCCCATACAGAGAAATAATCAAACAGAATTTTTTAAAACAATCTATGGTATTCAGCTACTTTGCTTCTCTGCAATTTTTGCCTTCTTGTCCCTAGACTGTGTTGGAAATTTCCCCTATCTGGCAGTTCTTATGTCTAAAGTAGCCTGCAGATCCCTAAATCTTGGCTACCTTGACTCCCAAAGACCCTTTGTAACATACACCCTTTCTCTCTTTACACCCCATGCAAGGTTTCTGCCACACTAATTCCAATTTTCCCACACAACACACGTGACTCTTTCCGATTTGCAGGCAAAATCTTTGAAAATATTCTGTGATATCATAGCTGTTCCGTGAAATAGCTAGAGGCCATGAAGTACCATTCTCACACCTGGAGAGTGGTGATCCACTGCAGAGTCTTGGCTTGCTCCAGGCCATCAGCACCATAGGAGGAAACAGGCATCCCCTCCTGGACCCATATCTGCATCAGCTGGATCCAAGCCAAGAACCTTCAGCATAGATACAAACCTAGTTTGGATCCAGCTGGTGGCAGTGCAAGTCCAGGAAGGGATGGGGGCATCTTGTTTGAGTGACAAAATTGAATTGTGAACCAGCCCCCCTGGTTCTGGTCAGATGGAAGGACTTCTGTGAGTTTTAAGCCAAAAGTTGATAACTGAAAATTATAGAAGGGCAGCTCCAAATCTAGGGTAGTTCTAGAAATAATATGTGGCATCCTCTAAGATATGTTCCCTGCCATATTTGAAATCATGCCCATAGAAATGTTCTTGCTTGATCAAGGTAAAAGCTGATATCTAACTGCTGGAATGTTAGAATACAAAGAAATGGGAGTCGCTTACAGACAAAATGAAGTTTTCAGGCAGGCTTTCATCGCTGGAGTCAACTGGCTGTTGTGGGTTTTCTGAGCTGGGTGGCCGTGGTCTGGCAGTTTTGGTCCCTGTCGTTTCACCAGGAACTGTGGCTGGCATCTTCAGAGGTAGGACATGGCAAGATGGGAATCTCTCCATGCCAAAGTGTAGAGGGTGTGAACAATTGCTGGCTATTTTATTTATCTCTTGAGGAAATGGTGGGGGGTATACATTACAGTCCTGTTTTATTTGGGAGTAGACCAGAGCTAGGCAAAGCACTGCTTTGCCCCCAACCTACCCCCAGGAGACTCCCAGATAAGACAGGAATATATGTGTAACCCCCCCCCCCTTCCCCAAAATACCCAACACTTGTTCACATGCACCACACTTGGATATGGGGAGATACTGATCTTGCTGGGCCCTGCCTCTGAAAAGCCAGCCACAGTTCCTGGCACCATATCAGGGACTAAAACCACCAGACCATGGCTGCACAGCTCAGAAAACCCACAACAGCCAGTTTGTAGGCAGGGCTATTATGAATGGATCATAAAGCTAATAGTGCCATTTACATGCCTTTTCCCTTTTGCACTGGGTTTTTAGAAAACTGATTCTAGGTCCCATGCTTGTTTGTTGCAGGCACCAAGCTAATTTCACACTTGGCTTGCAGAACCTTTCCCTCCAGCCTGCCTTTTTAGCTCAAAGTCACAGACTTGGCTCCAGCTTCATGCCCTGGGTCCTCACCAGAGTTGGCCCAGGTGCTTAGTAATAGCCAAGCAGCAAAAGTGTTGAATTAGTGTGCATTATGAGCCAGTTATATCCCCTCCCCCATGTGGGCATCCCTTGAATAAACACATGTTTTTTGATAGGACTACAACTTTGAGAGGTGTGTCCTCTCATCTGTCAGCCAGTGGAAAGAACATTTTGCTGGTCTCCCAGTTGTCAGTTGCCTGGGGTGAATCTGCACTGGGCTTTTTATTCCCAGTGACCCCGAATTAAAGAAAGTCATCAACACATTATTCTATTTCCATTCTGATATTTAGTGCATTAAATTTTTCCTCTGCAACATTTATGATTGATCCTCAGTGACACTACCTTTCCTCCATGATATCTAGGAGTGGATAGAAATTGCTACGTTTCAGGAAAGCTCCAAGATCCCGATTATTAAGTGTATAATTCTGCATTTTGCAGGATTAACGTCCTCCCCAGAGCCTCCAATGCTGACATAGCAAAGCAGTCTATCATAGCAAAGCAGGCAGTTGAAAGACTGCCTAGTTCCCAGTTGCCATTCCCTGACAAGACTTATTTTTGCCCTCATTTTGGGATCTGTTTTAAAGCGACTGCACTCCAAAAGCTCACACTTCTATGAGCAGAGATTTGCCTTTTGAAAAGAAAGATTAACAAGCCTTTCCTGGGTTGCTCTGGCTGAATTGTTGGGAGTCAAAAGGCAGGAAATAAAGCACTCTCCAGCCTTATGCTCCTTTAATGCCGGCTGGAACTTCACCCGATCCCCGCCCTCACACAAACACACAATCAAGCAGGAAAGAGACACCATTGAGAGAATCCAAATGCAGAAAGGTGATGTATTTAAAATTGGGAAAAAGAAAGGCTATAGATACGGGTTCAAATCAACCAGAATTCAGCAAGCTTTACAGTCAGGGAAAAAGTAAGTGCAGAACCAGCCCAGATCTAACTATAGGGCCCCTGAGGAATTATTCCCTTACAGTCTTCTGATCAGCCAGTTAAAGGAAGAGAAATTAATTTTATTGGCACTTTGCAGTGTGTAGCAACAGGATGTCTTAACCTTTTTCCTGATAGGATTTCCATTCCCTAGTTGGGGGCATGGGAATCATGTGGTTTGGAGCCTCTTCCCCCACTTTAGGGCTCTCAAAAACTAGGGGAACTTACCAGGCACAAGGAGGGAAGCAGGAAGTAAACATGCTGATAGCACTCGGAAAGAATGCAAGCATGCCAGTGATGTCCAGGGTAGGAGACACTCTGGTTTGGGGGGGGGGGGGGGAGATTCTATTGTAAGAAGCTAATTCTCGGTGTCTTCAACATGTTGCATTAATTTTCATGTTCCTACCTACTCCTGGATTTCACACGCCCTATTCCCCATTGGCAGCTATGAGAAATTTGCACCCCTATCTAATAATACTGATGGATTTGAGTGACAAGTGCTGCTCCCTGGAACCAAATCGTTTTGCCATGTACAGCTGAGATAGATGGAAAACCTTTAAAATCAATGGCATATAGAATATACATGCACAAAGGTCAACAAAAAAGAAACCTGTATTTTATTTATTTTGTGTCCTCCTTTGAGAACTCCTCCAGCAAAGTGATTGTATATTCTCTTCTTTCTCTTTCAAATATTTGCCTATCTATTTGTGGAGACTCTTTCTCCTGCATGCCTGAAATTTGGCAGGGAGGATCCCTTTGGCAATCCAAACTTGATAATTTCATACTCACTCAGTGGGAAACAAAAAGTATAGAAATGTTTTGGCCTTTTAAAAACAATAATATTAAAAGGATGCAAAAGAAAAAAGGGACCAAGCAACAGATAGTACATATCAAAAATCATTATACTTTACTGGGTGCATGGAACAGAACAGAAAATATTTCTCCTCAATGTCCTCTTCGCTATAATTTTCAAGACATCATCTTTAAAATACCTTAATCCTCACTTTAAACATTTTAAATATCAAACCTCACAACTAAGGGACTTTACAACCATCTCATTAATTTAATCACTATGCCTGTTTTAAAAAGGGGCTGTAGAAACAGGCCAGCCTCCTCCCACTTCTCCCAGTGCCCCCTCCCTATTGCGTCCATATCCCCTCAGTGAATACTGAGAAAACAGCACTTTAAACCTGATACAGCATTAAGAATTAGCTGTTTTTGTATTATCTAAGGCATTTTCAATGCACTCCTCCATTGACTTTAGCTGATAGCTCTGACTTGTCAAAGATCACCAGAAAGTGCAGGCAAATTAAAGATGCCCTTTTATCTTGTAATCAGATGGAGTCAGGCTGACCCATCCTGTACCGCCATATACAAACTATTTATTTGTCATAAGTAGATGTTTCTTCCTAGTAGGTAACTCTTGACTGCCACACCAACCAGTGATAAGACATAGGAGGAAACAGGGATCCTTAAAGGTGGTATTTGGGCTTGTGGATGTACACAGATACAGAAAGGTCTGTAGCTCCTTTATAAAACAAATTTTTAAAAAATATATATTTAAAATTTGAAGCTATTGCCATGTTTTTGTTTTAACTTTTTAAATTATTACCAAACGTTTCTGCCCATTCCAGGCACTGCCTCCAAATCCTCAGGAATTCCCCAACCAACCCTGTAGAATATTGCATATTTAAATTCTCCCTCGTGGAAAATAAACTCCTTGCAAAGTAACCCATGAGTGACTGTACACAGCTTGTGAGTAAACAGCTTGTGAAAATCTAATCAACTTTTCGGTCGTTATATTTTAGTGCTACTGGGAACCTTAAAATTGTTGAACTTCATCCAAGCGGTCATTTTGTGAAGATAATTAACAGTTCTCCTGACACAGAAGAGGATATTGGAGACTACATACTCCAGCAAAACCTCAATGGACACCCAGTATCAACTTACAAATTTTCCCCAAGGATCAGAATGAAAGCTAAATCTGAAATAAAAGTGAGTGGAATATAGAGTTGGTTTTTATACCCTGCTTTTCACTACCAGAAGGAGTGGCTTACAATCACATTCCCTTCCTCTCCCCACAACAGACACCCTATGAGGTAGGTGGGACTGAGAGCTCTGACAGAACTGCTCTGCAAGAACAGCTCTAACAAGACTGTGACTGGCCCAAGGTCACGCAACTGACTGCATGTGGAGGAATAGGAAATCAAACCCAGCTCACCATATTAGAAGTTACCACCCTTAACCACTACACCCAGCTGGCTCTCTAGGAAAACAACCTCAGATTCTACTGCTATGGAACAAATATGAATTAGTAAGAAGTTCCAGCTCTTAGTGGTGTGGATTTTTATGGAGTCTTAACAGAGGTGGAAATACCCAAGAGAGGGACCCAATTCAGGATCCTTGAGAGCCTCCCATGAAGGGCCCTCCATCACTGCAGGCCTGCAAAACACACACACACAAAAGGAGGATTCAGAATGGAAAGGCTCCACTTAGGTGCCCATCTCAGGCCAAGCCAGGTCAGACCAGGCCATTTATCTTTTGCTCCTTAGATGGGGGGGGGGGCACAGTGTAATAAACAGTTTATCTTTTGTGGCATTAAAATTTCAGGGGTCCCCGGACCTGTCCTGACTTTATCAGACCTCATCTCATATCAAGATCAAGGCACTCCCCACCTTCTAAGCTTTTCTGTTTTAAATCTCTGCCCAGTCTGGGGACCTGTGACTGACAAACATTGCTGGCCTTTTTCTTCACCACTTCCAGCATTCCTGGCTGATTTCCAACCAGCTCTGCTTTTGTGTTGACCTTGCCCCTTCCAACCACTTCTAGTTTATGGTTGAAGGCTGCAAGGCTCTGGCTCATCTGGCCTTTGGGATGCCAGCCTCCAGATCTGGGGATCCCCTGGAATTACAGCTCATCTCCAGGAGAAAATGGCTGCTTAGAAGGTGGACTGCATGGCATTATACCCCACTGACATCCCTCCCCTCTCCAAACCCTTTCTGCAGGGTCCATCCCCAAGTCCAGGTTTTTCCCAACCTGGAGCTGGCAACCCTATCTGGCCTGCCCTCTGGCATAGCTAGTATCCCAGGTAAAGTTGCTTTTGAAATACCCTCCTTGACCCCAGTTTTCGCATTGGCACTGCCATGGAAAAGGTTTGCTCCTTTCTTAAGCTACCTATGAATGAAAAGTCTAGCCCAGTATCAAGGAAATATCCATCTTTCAGTCAGCAGTGCTTCTTGAAAAATACTCATCTTAAATTTGAAAACTGAGATTCTTGGAACTAAATCTTAAATACTGTCAAACATGGATTGTATCCAAAACTGGCTGGTTTTATCTATGCCCTTTTAATTAAATGCATGCCTTCTATGCATGCTTTTAGTCTCTGGTGAGCGCTGAGACATTGCAACTCTCATTAATCCTCTGATTTAGGAAGGGATTTCTTTCGCATACTTTCAGCACCGAAGGTGTAAAGAATCCAGACATTTAAAACAAGAACAGAGAAGGTCAATGAAGCTCATTTGAATTTCTGTAAATTTGTTTTAAAACTCTAGCTTGAACTCTGAAATGATAAACATTGCAAGCAGATCTGCATGTGCCCCCCAATGACAATGGTAAGATACATTGCCAAAGTCTATTTATTTACTTGGGCCATATTTTTGTGAGCTCGCCAAGTTGAAACACAACCAGTATCAGAGTATGAAAAGAGAATAAACAGAGTAGATGTAACAACAAAACCTCCCCCCAAACACCACTTTTGTATGATCCCAAGTCCAGTTCATTACACTGCCCCACGAAACTTCACTGCCCAGTGTAGTATAGAGTGCATCCCAGGAATGTATTTGTTCTTTCTTGTTTTCCTCTGTGTCATATGTGTGCAAAGCCTGACTGCTTCCTGTTTTGTTGCTTCAGGTATGGGCAGCAAATTCAAAAATGACTCATAAACCTCCAGTACATTTTCTGTGGAAAAAGCTTGACAAGTTTATATTGGGTCCGCAATGTACCACCATCCTTTGCAACACTTCTGGGCAGGTAATTGTCCTAGGATCGACCTTTTAGTTGTGATGCAGTAGACCAGGGGTGGCTAGACTGTGGCTCTCCAAATGCCCATGGACATCCGGAAAGCCACCGTCTGGGCCACCCCTGCAGTAGACCAGGGGTAGTCAAACTGCGGCCCTCCAGATGTCCATGGACCACAATTCCCAGAAGCCCCTGCCAGCGAATGCTGGCAGGGGCTTCTGGGAATTGTGGTCCATGGACATCTGGAGGGTCGCAGTTTGACTACCCCTGCAGTAGACTATATTTCCAGAAGTCTTGGCTATTGTTATTGCTCCCAGTCTTTCTTACAGTTTCCAATCAATATGTAGAAGCTACTTGGAAGATGAAAAAGAAGCAGAATTCAGGCAATAAATGGGAATCTCCTGTTTGCATGGCGAATTGCCACTTGACCATTGTTCCTGTATATGTCTTTGAATTCTGTGTCTTCTGCATCCGCCCCAAAATATCCCAAACTATGGAGCTGGTTTGAGTCTATGCCATTTAAACCAGAAACCAAAGGAATCTGGCTTCTTGCTCAATGGCTATGAGTTTTCATCATCCTTAGAAAGATGCATTATGAACAAGATTTATCACATTTGAACCCTGCCACCTTCCAAGGAACTCAGAGAGCCATGCAGCAGTTTACTTGCCACTACCAGATTCATTTTGAGCAAACCCCTGTTAAGCTACCAAATAACGCTTTTTGTAAACACTTCCCTGGATGCCTAGCAGAATGAAGCCAGGCCACTGGTCTCAACCATATGAGCAGGATGCTACTACAGGTATGTGGCTCTTCAGTGTCAGCAATGTCTCTACACCCTAATACCAGTGTTGTAGAAGTTTTGCAGAAATCCTCTGGAAGTCATAGCCAATTACAAATCAGTAGGAACCAAGCAGGGTGCTGACTGTGAACCCACAGGAGAAGCTGTAGCTGATTCACATGTTACGGAGTGCTGATGGCTACCACAGACTTTGGACCACATATGGCCTGGGATTTCCATGCTTCTTAGGTACATGCAGGCCTGATTCACAGGGGGACAGTGGCATGCACAGAGGAGGGACGAGAGGAGGGGCAGTCACAAGGACATTGTAATGTGCGAAATAGCCCTTATAATTTTAGAGAAAGTTTACAAGCATATGAATATGGCATCCCTAAAAACAGTTTGCCTCAACATTAAAGGTTTTTTTTCTTTCCAATGTAGGCCGTTGCTTGGTACACTCCAATAAATCGAAACCAAAAGCAAACATTGGAAGGGGAAGAGAATGTTGGGCTCTTTGATGACCACATGTCAAACTCTTTGCAAATCCACATGCCAAAAAACAGATATGAACATAAAACAGAAGACACAATGCAGACAACAGTCCCCCCAAGTCCTGCAGAGAAGGAGAAAGAACCAGAATTCATTCTAAGGTGCCATTTCTGAATAAGTTGGTTAATATAATACTGTGCCTGCATAGCTGCTTCCCCTCATTTGGGGACTTCCTTAAGGGGTCTTGGGGGTGGAGCCATTGAGTGGTATGCCCAGCCTGGAGGTTGTTAGCTAGCCCTCACCACTAGGTGGCAAGGGAATCACAACGCAGCGGGTGCCCACATGGTCCCCAGGGTCTTGTCACTTCATTGATACCCCCTTAGTATGTGGGCTGCAGGGGCAGGGTTATTTCAGGTAGCAAAAAGGTCACCTAGTGCTAGATCTGTTCCCATGCTGTGCCAATGTTCCTTTGATTGTATATGAGGTCTTCAAATACCAATTAGTTGGTAGTCCCTGTCCCAAAAGTTTTTCTAGCCTCAACCAGGGCCAAGGCCTTTTCAGCCATGGCCCCAGCCTGGTAGAACTACCTAGTTCTGCAGGACCTGCAAGATGTCATTCTTCTACCAGGCTTATGGTTGAGGCCAGGGCAAGCTAATATAGCCAACAAGATCTATAGGCCTCCCTCCATTCATCTCGGTTATTCCCAACCACTAAATTGAAAAATGCATGTTAAGTCTGTGGATTTGGCAGATACAGACACAGTTCTTCAAAAGCAACCAGCTCTTTATTGAACACCAACTCCAACAAGAAATACTGAACAGCAAACAACAGAACCCCTTGAACTTATATACAATTCAGGCAGCCCACCAAGTAACCTGACCGGCCCTTAAGGGTTCCCAACAATTGGTCCATTTCCAGAGTTTCTAAGCTGTCAGTAATTGGCTGCTTTACAATCCTTCATTTGCATGTCACTTTAGCTAGTGTCAGTGCTTGCATATGTAACTTAAAGGGGAAATTATAGGACACCCATAAGTGGACTGGCAGGCAGATGACTAACTAGAATGAGAAGCTAAAAAACAGAGTACTGCAAGGTTCTGTTATTGTTTTAACTGCAATTTTAATAATTCATTGTATGTATGATGTGAACTACTCTTACCCTGCTTGTTGGGAGGGGTGGTCTATAAAAACAATAATATATAATAAATACAATACAATAAATCTGTGGCCATTTTTCTTTCCACAAATTAGTTGCCTGGGTCTTCCTTCCCCATACTCACTCCTCATGGGCCTCTGGGCCTCTGGGCCCCCAAGATAAAGCACAGGATGCTAGTTTAGAAGTCTTTCAAAAGGGAATTGCAGATTCATGGATGGCGATCTAGAGCAGTGATCCCGAACCTGCGGGCCGCGGCCCGTTGCCGGGCCACGAAGGCCATGGCGCCGGGCCGCGGCTCCCTCTCCCCGCTCCCCCCGCAGTAAAAAACTTCCCAGACCGCAAGCTTGTGGCCTGGGAAGCGTCTTACTGTGGGAGGGGAGGAGAGGGTCCCCAGCCTCAAAAAGGTTGGGGACCACTGATCTAGAGGACTCTAGAGCAACAGATAGAGATGGCCTTAGGATGGAAATGGAAGTAGAGCTTTAGTGCAGAGAAAGTAATGAATGGCCTGGGCTCTTGTACATTTGTTGGAATGCTGCGCTTTCCTCTTCCTAGCATCCATCCCTGTAGGCAGAATCCTGTCTTCAAATAAACAGTGTGTGCATTACTTTCTCTCCTTTGCAAAGAGATACGAATTGCTGAAGCACTTCCTGCACTGAAAATTCTCAGCTTTCATTGAAAAACAACTTTCCAAACCTTAGGTTACAAAGATACTCTTGAAAGTATACATTACCTGTTGAACCTCCACAATCTTATGAAGCTCTGAATAAGAATCCTGGGAATGGGCTGCCAGTGTGCTTGCAGGCATGCATTTCAGTGCCCTCTATAGCTCCTTGCCTGTCTACAAGGAGGAGAAATAGAACCAGTCATGCAAAACAGTGAATGTTGCAGAATAAATCATGAACATGCAAATATGTTTAGTATGCTGTTTGTAAAAGCTGCATAATTTAGTTACTGCATTTTTTTTTTGCAGAATTCTGTTTTGCTTTTTAAAAATCACAGTCCCATGAAGGTTATTTTCAAATAGCCAGAAGAGACCATTTTGCATTTATTTCTACAGAGAAGAAAAGACACCACCTCCACTATGCCCAGTTCAAAGTTCTTGGTGCCGAAGTCCAAACTGTCCTACACATCCTCATTACTCACTGGAAAGACATTTGATGATGGCCAATGGTTGTACCACCTTATGCAGACAAACTAGATCTCTATCAGCGCAATTTGGCCGAGATCCTGGTGAGTTAAATAATATTTCCTTTAAAACAACATTATGTAGGAATTTAGCAACAGGAATAGAACAGAGAGATATCTAAGGGCCTTGTTTTCACACCATTATCAATAGTTATGAGGATATTACTGTTCCATCACTCTATTGGTTATGAACAGCTGTATGACAAGCCACAACAACTGAGAGAAATTCTGGTTACGGCCAGAGCGATGCCCTTTGTTTATTTCTCAGAAGCCACGTTAACCTCACAGGAGTGGCACAGAGAGCAAACCTTCAAAGAGAATCCTCATCTCATTTCTGTACTCTGAATGGATCCAGCAACCAAATAGGATATGATCTATAGTCTCTACTTTCCCACTGCCACATAAGCGTAACCTTTCTGAGTATGGTTGCTTTTGGTAGTAACTGCTGAGGGTGGTACATTTAGACCCCTGAGGATAAAAACTCTTCTATATTTTGAAACAGATTGTTCACACAGTCTTGCATCATTAGGAGTTGGAATTCCAACCACAGCTGAGGAGCAGGTACATTTGGACCTCAGAGAGGTGCTTAAATAATCAAGCTTTTCTATGTGTTCCTTCTCTATACTGAGAAGTTCTTGATATCCCAGTAATAGATCATATTCAGAGAGACCGTGAGATAATGTCTCAATTTGTCCCAAGTGGTATAAGATTTATCCTGTTTTACCAAATACAAGATACCTTTGGGGGGAGTAGCTTTAAAAGTTTTGAGTGTCCGTGTGAGAGCTCTGATCTAAGCTTGGGCTTTGAGGGATTTCAGGCCAAATTCAGCCCACAATGCAACTTCCAACACACATTTAGGGACTCCAGAGATTTATCATAGGAATTTAGGAAGTGGATTATCCAAATCTTCATTAACTGGCCTTGACTATATGGCCAAGACTGGTGTCTCCTGAACATGAGCCTCCAGAATGCACAAACACAGTTGATATTAAGCAAAACAACTGTCACATTCAAGACAGAGCCTGGTACTTTTTATTCTACCCAGAAGTCTGGGATATACAAATATCAATTAAGCTTCCCCCCCCCCCCCCCAACAAAGAGTAAAATCAACAAGCAGCACAGAGTCAGGGAGCCAAAGGTTCAATCTAAATATCAGGGAAACGGGAAAATCTGAAGAACAGGGTGAAAAGCTTTGGAACCAGGACAGGAGACAGAATTTAGCTGAAAGACAAACTTACGTTAGCAAGATAGGGTGCAAGGCAGCAAACAAAGTAATACTATGTTCATGGAGAGAATCAGCTCACAATGTGGTGGCAAGCAGCATTGCTTCTGCAATGAACTCTGCTCAATGTGTTCCTTGTTTCGGACTAATTAGCTTCCTTACTCCCAAAGCACAAGTATTGCTTCCCTACAGCTTGTCATTCCTGCTCCTGAAATGACTATGCTTCAGCAACTAGTGCTGATCACCGTTGTGCAAGTAAACAGGTGATTCTCCATCTTTCCTGAGCTGTCAGATGCTTTCAGTGTCTCCTACAGTCAGCTGATTCAGGAGATACCATGGAAGACTGACACTCTGATACCGGTTCTACCTTGTTCATCTCCTACAAGAATGAGCAACCCTCATTTCTTGACTCTGCTTTTGCTGGCTCTGCTTCTAAATCCAGCTGCTGAGGCAGGCATTCTGCTGGTGCAGGACGTTGTTCTTCCATTTTCTCATCCTTGGAAGACGAGGCAGCTGGCTGACTCATAACATTAACTGTTTCACTCCAACTTGGAACAGCATATAATAACTGAGCGGCAACTTTAGCCTTAAAAGCAGTGAGGAATTGACTTCCAGTTCTGGAGCATTGCTGCAGAACATTATGAAGAGTGCTTTGTCTCTAGGGCTTCTATTTTAAACTTTTGATATCATATTATCTTAGCTTTGTTTATTTTAATTCCTTTTATCTCAGCTCTGGTATTTATCTTTGCTTCACTTTATTGAGCTTTTATTCTGGCTTGTTTTTATCTCTGTTTCATAGGTTCAGTGTTGAATGAATTAATGAATTTATTTAATATAACATTTAGCCAGAACAGATTTACTTACATAAAGGTTTATTAAAATAGAAAACCTTAAGAAACAATATAAATACATTGAGATTGATTTTGAGTAATAGAGTTCAGTTTGTGGTAGATGAGTGTGGCAAGACTGGCTGAAAAAGAGTTCAAAGGGTTTCTTGCACTGACTGCTCTCCTTTTGGTACCTTATTATTCCTTATCTCACACTTTCTTCTCTACCATTTTCCCTCTTTGAGGAACTAATAGTGCTGTTTTTGCTGTGAGGGAAGGGAGAGAAGTGTTTTGAGTTCTAAGTGTATGGTGTATGCTGCGGTGGCCAAACTGTGGCTCTCCAGATGCCCATGGACTACAATTCCCATGAGCCCCTACCAGCTTCTGGGCATCTGGAGACCCACAGTTTGGCCACCTGTTGTGTCTGCCTATTAAGCTTTATCTGCTCATTTGTATTGGGGAGGAGGTTGTTCATTTGTTTTTTGGGTGTTTTTTGGGTGTTTTCGTATTTTATATGAACCTAGTACTCCATGCTTTGCATTTCAGTTTTAGGATCTGGAATTATTACACATTTAATTAGTTATACCAGTTTGGTGCTGGTTGTACTAATTAACAACACTTGGCTTGACTATTATCTGACATAAATATCAAATAACTACGTAGCTTCTAGTCAGTCTGCTTCGGCCTGCTAGTGATCAAGTAACTTTGCTGCTTTTGTGTTAATGAGAATGTTGTTTTTTCTTCTCTCTTGGCATGTGGAGGGGGGACTTTTAAATACCTACTAGAGATATAACAGAGTTTCTAAAACCTATAATGAACTAGTTCTTGTTTTATTATGCCTAGAAAAAGAAAGCATCCTTCTGATGTTTGGAGGCTTCTAGTCAACAAACAAACTAAGCTGGATACCTTCATGGACTATAATATTAAAACTAGTAATTGTTTTTCACTTTTACAAGATCACTCTTTCAAAAAAAAATAAACATATTTTTCTAGAGTGTCCTTTGTACACTAATCTCAGGAAATATTATATTTTACCATCCTTGCAAGCTTATTTTGATGTATTTTGATGGCTTAGTTACTTTTTACATTCTGCCAAGGGTCCAGCGGTTGCAAAAAAATTACTCCTGTCTGTTGGAGTGGTGAACAACTATCCACTGCTCAAGATCAATGTATTATAGAGCTTTTATTATTGGATAAAAAGGAAAGGAAAAAGTAGTGAGGCCCGGAGGAATATATTGAGAGCTAGAGCTGAAAAAGAATTGGGTTGCCAGTCGGACAGCAGCTTCTAGATGTGTCAAGATAGATTCGATTGATAGGTAACACCAAGTTAACTAGAAGTGTCAAGCGGCTCCAATTCCTGATCTAATATAGGCCATCTATAGGCTTCTTAGCACTGCTTCCCCTACAAAACAAAAATGTGTACTTTGAAAAATTAATTGTTAATTCCTCTATTTACAGTAATAACAAGCAAACAGCTTAAGAAGTGTATGGAGACCTAGATCTGACCTAGATAGAAGAGCTGTAGCATCATCACCATAAAAGAGTAGAGATAACTGGAAGATAGCAAGATATGGTGGATGACATTAATCTTCAGTGAGAATCTGATCCATCTCATTCAAGTCCTCTGACTGGCTTGATGGTCTATAGCAGACCCCCACAACAATACCACTCTCATTTCCTACTCCTTTTATATTTACCCAAATACACTCAACTGAACTGAACTTTCAGTTACCTGTATTTCTTCACAAGTATAAATATTCTTAACATATATTGTTATACCTCCCCCCTTCTTTTCTTGTCTGTTCCTTCTGAATAGATTGTACCCCTCGATTCTAGTATTCCAATTGTATTATTCCACCAAGTTTCTGTGATTCCTATTAGGTCATAGTCCCCTTCCTCTATTAGGACTACTAGTTCCTCCTGCTTATTTCCCATACTCTGTGCATTAGTGTAGAGACATCGTAATCCATTCCTTGTGTGCCCCATGGTTTTGGTTTTTGAACTTCCTTGCAAGTTAGTAGTTCCCTGCTTATGTGCCATCCCCTGTAGATTTGCACTCTTCTCATCCTGAGTTCTTGCCATCACACCAAGTTCTGAATTTACGTCTCGCTCCCCATTTGAATCTAGTTTAAAGCCCTCTTCACCAGATTTGCAAGGGTTCTCCCAAAAATACATTTTCCATCCCTTGTGAGGTTCTTCCTCCTTCACCTTCCCCTCCATCCCATATCTAGATAGCAACCGAATTAAAATAAAAAATAAAAATAGTAAGATAAGCAGTCAGAGAAGCGAGTCCAAAAAGCAAAACAGAATAGAGATAATGAATAAAAGAGCTCTATAAACATGGCACAACAGCATCTTGCTCTCTCCAAGCCAAAACTGGAATTACCTATCAGTAACTGCAGTTCCTCATTTTCACTTCAATCCTTGGTAGAAAAAAATGCTGTCAACTTGCAGCAGACTTATGATGTCTGCCATAGGGTTTTCAAAGCAGCAGACATTCAGAGATGATTTACCACTGCCTGTCTCTGCATAGCAAACCTGGTCTCCCAACCAACTACTTGGCAGGGCCAAACTGCTTAGCTTCTGCAGTCTGACAATATGAGACTAGCCTGAGCCAAACAAGCTAGGATGTATCAGTCCTTACTTAACACTTAATAGCAGCCTTGCTCTGCATTGGCACATCAGAATGATCTGTTTTTTTTTTTTTGACTGGAGGGCGGAGCCATGGCACTTGGATAGCTCGAATACTTCGAGCTCCTGTTCCACTGAGGGTCAATCGCTGCTGTGATTGACAGAATCGGGTTTTGGGTACGCTAACCCACCCACAATCTTCTCAGAAATTCCTTGTGAATCTCTGGGGCCTCTCTGTTCCGCAGGGAAATCAATCTCCCACTGGAACGTAAGCTCAGTGTGCACAGGGTCCAGCAAGCGCCGTCCACCATTTTAATATCCTTTCCTCCCTTTCCTCCTTTTTCAACTCTGCAATCTACAAAGCTTATTTTAATCTACAAAGCTAATTGGATACCTCCCAGCAAGACCTTCGACTCACCACAACTCCGGAGTGAAAACATCTGGCAGACATCAGATCGAGCCTACAAACAGTGAGTGGGGTTTCCCCCGGCACCCTCTTCCCTGGAATAAACTCTCGGCGTGGAAAGTTGCTTTCTCTAATCCAAACAAGCTAGAGTGACAGGAAGACAATTTATTGCAACTGAGGGGGTGGACACTGCCAAATTCCAAGATATTGAGTCATTAATCAACGCAGAGATGCAAGTGCTCTTCCGCTTCTCCGTCTCTACTTTTTCCCCCGTTTCTGGCTCTGCTTGATGCCACCTCATTATGAGGCAGGCTAATTTTCTTTTCTAAGTAGAAGAAGGACTTAAATTAACTCAAACTAATAAGTAACAGCTCTTATTGCATATGTTTGGTTTTCGAAGATAAGAGAGATAAGAGCCGTGCCTGGAAAGATCTCGCGAGAACTAAGCTCCAGAGACATTGCTTTAATATCAAAACAGACTGTTGCTTTCGTTAGGACTCTGTAGGACCTCTACTGGTTATTTGCAAAATTGCAAATATATTTTGGAAACAACATATGCATAATTGATTAAGTCTAACAAAATTCCAAGCCTGGAACATGTTTTCGCTTAAAAAAATTGCATATCTTCTAGAGAAACAAACACAAGACCTGAAAGAATCTATAAATGGCTCGCTTAAAAATATGCTCATGGAGTTTAAAGGCATTAAGGAAGAAGTTTCTAACAGGAATGATGAACCAATAGTAGTGGCTGATGATAGCTCTAAACAAGGTGGAAAATTACCAGCAGAAGAGGAATCTGAAATTATGGAGATGGAAAAGGGGATGTCAGAGTCTTGCAGCTCAGATAAGGACACCCTACCTGAGAAGATATACAGCCACTCCAAAGCAACAGTACACAAGAATCAATTAAAAGACATATGGATCTGCGGTGAAAGCAATCGATTGAAAGGAGCTTCTTGGAAAAACATCTGTACTGATACTGGAGTCCAGGAGGTACAACTGTTTCAAGATTTATCGATGTATACTCCGAGGGAAAGACTACAACTGTACCTTCCTAGCCAAAGACCAACAGGACAGAACATTAGTCAATGGGAGCCACAAGACGTAACAAGCCTCGATATGAGACCCCCTTAAGAAGCTTGGGGAATGGAAATGTAACACAGTGGTTGAAATTCTTTTCCTCTTTTCCCTCCTTTCCGTAGCTATATAGGCAATATAACTAGTTAAGAAGTTAATCTGGGGTCTAAGATCTTCTAAGTAAGCTGAATTT
Source organism: Paroedura picta (assembly GCF_049243985.1). NCBI lineage: Eukaryota > Metazoa > Chordata > Lepidosauria > Squamata > Gekkonidae > Paroedura > Paroedura picta. The sequence continues at coordinate 52,167,734 of NC_135373.1, forward strand.
GTATTATTAAATCTAATTTCGTAGTGTCTACCAGCCCAAAATTAAAGCATAACTAAAAGGAGACACCTAATGGAATGGGCTTACATTATAGTGTGGGGTTTTAGATTTCCTATGATAGCTGAATTTGAATTATCTAACATATCTCTGTAGTGACTTTCAGCCTAAACTTAAAGCATAACTAAAAGGAGGTTCCTAACTGAGGAGGTGTAAATGTAACTAACGAAGAATTTATTCTACTAATTAATGAAGACTCCATTTTATCATTTCTGGTATTAATAATGTACACTTATATAACTTAATAACCTTAGCAACTCATAAATATATATTTGTTTCTCTTCTTTCCGTACAACTAAAAAAAAAAAGAAAAAAAAAGAATGATCTGTTTTTGGAAAGCTAAAATAAGACACTGAGAAATCATTGGGAGAGACCATCATGTTGACTGTGCATAGTTAATAAAACAAGTGTGAAGAAACAGCTAGTCTCCTGTGAACACCAGGAGGGGTGCCAGCAAAATGTTTCAGTGTTTACAAAGATAAGTTTCATAAGGCGAGATTGCATTAACAAAATGCAACCCACAGAGCTATTTTAAGCTCAAGTTAAGGAACACACGAGCAAGGGAAGAAGACTGATTTGAGGTTGTCTCAGGTAACATATCTCTGAGGCTGTCTACAGACAATCATGGGATGCTACTGCTTCAGAGAGAGCACATGAAGCAGCAAGCCATTTTGGTTTCCTCTAGCCTCTAGCACAAGCTTTCTCAACCAGGGTTTTGTGAAGCCTTGGCATTTCATGATGGCCCTGGAAGGGTTTCCCAAATGGGTGGGAATCAATTCATTTGTATTTATATTTTTTTTAAAATTTGTTAAACATTTATCACATGAGATTACCATATATGGTCATGCCAACCCACCCAACCCCTCCCCAAATAGCCAACAATGGGCAGGCACACAGCTGTGCTTCCTAAACATATTCTGCATGATTCTGCCACTTCTGGAGTTTCTTGAAGCCTGAAGAATGTTTCAGGGGTTTCTCAACAGTAAAATTGTAAAGAAAGGCTGCTCTAGCCCAACCATGATAAGCAGCCTACTTTGAGGTTATTGACAGCATCGTAAGTGATGCTCTGATTAAGCATGTGTAGGCCTTTGGATTTCTTAAATCTTTACTGCATTTTTATTTATTAAATATTTATATCCCACCTTTTGTCATGGCTCAAGGGGCATACAAATCATAATTAAAAACATTGCAATTTTTAAAATAACAAAATAAAACCTCAAAAGACCACTTCCCTCAAAAAGGGAATTTCCCGTGACACAGGTGGGGGCTCTGTTCTAAGGGGTGGAGGAAATTAAACAACTCAGTACAGGTGCCTAATTTGTTCACACTGTTAAATAGGTCCTGAGTGAGTTTTAGAACAAGATTTTCTTTTCTAAACTTTGTTATAACCTCAGGTGAAAAGGAGGAATTGTGCACAGCTTCTTTCTTTTTTATTTTAAAAATGACCCACAGAAATCCATTTTTGTTTTCATCCACAGAGGTTATGTGTCCAGGGCATAGTCACGGCATGAAAGCAGCCACGGGAAGTTGTAACGGGAAAAGAAGAAGGTCCACTCGATCAGCAGGGGTGAGTAGAGATGATATTGTTATTATTGCCATAATTATTAAGTGCACCATGGATGGACACTGCACTGTATCCAATATAATGTAATAAATAAGCAAAAGACAGGTCAGTGCTCCCAAGGAGGCTGCAATCTAAGTTAAGATGGGGGAGGAAGGAGTGGCAACAATGACAGACAAGTTTAAAAGTAGTTTAGGTGGTAGTAAATATAGTTGCACATATTTAAGAACAGAATCATAAATGCATTGTAAGGGCAGAGAGGCTGATATGTGAAGGTAATACATGGACAGTAATCAGTTAAGAGAGGGAAAGGTCGTTTTATTTTGGTGCAACACGCTAACTATTGCTTTGCAAGATCTGGCTAAGCTGTGTGCAAGGAAAGGGAGGGAGGGAGGCTAGACTACTGGGGGAAATGACCTGAAGGCTGTAATCAGCACTACCTGTTAAGGAATTGCTTGAGTCTTTGAGAAAAGGGAAGCTTAGCCAATCCTAGAGCTTTTTGCTAAGGTGTGACGTCCCTGCACCCTAGTGGCTACAGCCAGAACTGTACTTTGTTTTCCCCCCTGGGGCAGCACATTTAGTGTTCTAGCTGCCTGTTTTTTAAAAACCCTGGATGAAAAGATTGAAAACATATCAGACATGGAATCTGCAGCGAAGCCATTCAGTGGTAGCATCGTGGTGTAATGAAGAAAGAAGTGAGCACAGATTCTGTTAAGGCCAAACACTGCATCAAGTTTTCAGTAAAACAAACAAAAATCACTATTCTACTGGATCAGCAAGGGAATAAATATTTTATTCCTATAATGTTATTCCTATAATATTAAACCCAAACAAATATTCAGAACTAAGTAGTGGTGTACCAACGAGGGGGGGAGGATCCACCTTGGTTGCAGTTTAAGGAAGGATTGTGAAGAGGGCCCTCAAAACCTACATAATCCTGCTACATCCAGACCAAACTATGGGACAGAGACAGTTCTGCTGATTACTTTGGTCTGAATGTAGACAAATGCTGTTCCTCTTTCTTTCTTTTACTGGACTTATCTGCAGCCTTTGGTACAGTATATCATACCATCATGCTGAGACAGTTGGAGGCAGAAGTAGGTATCAAGGAGGACATGCTGAACTGGTTCAAATAATTTCTCGCTCAACAGGTTGCTACTGGAAACCACTTATCGTGTGGAACCCATCTTGAGGGTTCCGCAGAGCACAATTCTATCCTCTATGCTTTTCAATCTGTATGTAAAGCCCTTAGGACAAGTTGTTTACAGAATGTGAGTTGGTTGTCATCAATATGTTGACAATATCCACTACAGTTATAAAGTATTTTTAAAAGAAAATGTTCATAAGCATATCTTTTACACAGTACCAGATTGAGCAAAGGATCAAAAAGAATTACGTCGATGCAATTCCTCTGTCCCTCTCTCTATACATGTACTACTAGAGCTTAAAATATAGCACAAGCCTTTTAGCTTAAGAAGTTTCTGATCTTTACAGAATTTCCATTACCTTGAAATTTCCTTCATGACTAATGGGTGTCACTCCAAACCTCAGTTAAGTCCTCTCTCCACATAGACTCAACACCAAAGTTTTTCCTTGCTGCAAAGAGTTTTTATCATATCTGTTTCTACCTAGGTTAGAGAAGCATTTCCTGGAAATCGCTAACAATTCCTTCTTGAAGATTATACTTGGAGGCTGTCTAAAGTCTTCCAAACCTCCGCCCCCTGCTTGGAGAAGGGAGGAATTGACCATCCCATTGTCTATTAGCATTTCTTAAGAGGCAGTTGAGGTGAGCCTGGAAAGCCATTGACCAACTTTGTTCTGCCTGCCTGGTCTCTGATCAAAGCAAACAACAACAACACCTTATTAAAACATTCAGTTCAAACCTCCACAGAAAAAATGCATCTCTTCATGCCTTGTCTTAGTAATTATTCATTGCAGTGGTGGGGAGCATATAATTTTTTTAAGAGAGAAAGAGGGATCAGTGCACTTGATCATACATGCAGTTTGCAGCATTTCGTTAGATACAATTGTCCCATCCTCATAGCCATCCTTAAAGTGTTTCAGGTATCCATTGTGTTTGCAAGCATGCCTCCTAAATGTGCAGCCAAGCAAGGCAAATGTCAAGCATGCACTCGTGAGGGACCCTCTGGGAGGGGCTCTGTTAAAAGCAAGTGCAGCGGAGCAGCCTCTTCTGCTAACTCCACTGAAGTGCCCTCCAACAGCACACCCTCTGCCAAATCTACAGCCACTGTTGAAGATTTCCTTACTAGCCCTCTTCTTTGTCCACAGTGCTGCATTACGTTAATATGCTCAGATGGATTAAATCTCTGAGGCAGTAAATTTAATTAATATCCTGACAGTGATTAGGAATATACTGAAGATTATTACTGTCGTTAAGCTAAATGACTAAATTTATGTGCGTTATGCAGACCTTTCAGTTGGTTTCTCATTTCCTCATTTTGGTACTTTGAGGAGGTATGAGTAAGCATGGGTGACACCTGAATACTGCTACATGGAAATGTGATAGGGATTAAATAGGATAAATATGAGCTACAAACTATGCATTTTCCTGGTAGGGAGTTTAAAACATTTTAATTTAATTTATTATTTTTTACTTTGGGAGCTGTGTTCAAGCAGATCTCCAGACAGGCAGCATATAAATGTTCTTAATTAAAACACAGTAATTAGGAAGGTGGCAGTGTTGTAGCATGGTGGAAGTGGTCCACTGCTGTGAAATAATTAGAGGGGGAAAAAGGCATGTTTTTGTGCTGGGAGAACGGAGGACAGTAGGAGGGAGATTATGGAGCAGTCACCAGCAAGTTGGGGACGAACTCAGCAGCTTGCAAGTGAGGTCCGATGTGGAGGCCAAGGGGGGGGGGTGAGGCTGGCATTAGCCTGCAGTTTTGTCTCCGAAGAGTAGCTGGGAGAGTGGCTTGGTCAGCAGAGGTCATTTGCCATTATGAATGGCACTTGGAGGATCTGGTCTGGACCAGACCATTCAAACCCAAAGCAAGCCCTCTTCATGTTAAGGAGCCTCTGGGCACCTAGGAAGTCAAGCCACGGCAAAGTATGTGTGTTGGGACTAGTGGAGAAACCCCCAAGGCCTCTTGCAAGCTTCTACCCCTTCCAACTTACTGTGAACTTGAGCCAGGAGGAGAGCCCCCCCCCCCCCCCCGCTGAGGGGAGCGGGAACCTCATACGACCTAATCATCAATGAGATCTCTCTAAGGTGAGGGAGAGTGGAGTACCAGGCTGGAACCCATGAGACAGCCAGCAAGCCTCAGTGGGATACTGCAAGGGTAGTCAACCTGTGGTCCTCCAGATGTCCATGGACTACAATTCCCATGAGCCCCTGCCATCAAATGCCCCTGGGATATTGAACTGGTGGGAGGAGTCCCATCAGTGGTGGTGCCTGCTGAAGGAGGAGTAGCAAGATGGACTCATACTCCAGCCACTTACAACATCAACGGTGCCGGGCAGGATGCAGAAGGAGGAGAGAGAGAAGAGGTGCCCAGAAACCATGGAAGAACACAATAAGGAGATCGGCGGTCCTGGCGAAGATGGTGTCAATGGCTGGAGGGCAGAGTGGAGGCTACATTTGGAGGCACCACCCATGAAGACTAAGGATCCGACTGGATTCCAGAATGCTCTGTGGGATCTGATGGCTCCCGGTGACTCACTGGCGGCGTTAGTGGAGGACTGGTAGTCCCGTCTGATGGCTGCTATTGACAAGATTGCTCCCAAGTGCCCTTTCCACCCTTGTGTGAAACTGGCTTCCTGGTATATGGGGAGCTAAGGGAGAGAAAGTGGGAAGTGAAACAGCTAAAGCGATTGTGGCAAAAATCTCATGATAAAGCTGCAAGAGCATCTTATCACACACTTATCAGGGCGTATGAGATGATGGTTAGGGTGGCTAAAATTGAGTTTTATGCTGCCTCTATTGCATCCTCAAGCTTCCTCACGGCCCAATTGTTTAGGGTAGTTCGATCATTGACTGCTCTGGAGGAAGGGTGCCAAAATAGTTGTCAATTGGCTCTTGGCTGTGAGGCATTAGTGAGTTTTTTTGTGGATAAAGTCTTGTCACTTCGCCAGGACCTTCCTGCCACTCTTAATACAGAAAGGAAACTAGAAGCCCATGGGGGGATACATTTGATGGCTTCAGATGGCTCTCAGGATCTGAAGTGGAAATGTTGCCGGGGTCAGTAAAGGTGACTACTTGCCCCCTTGATTCCTGTCCATCCTGATTACTCAAAACGAGTGACCAGCAGATTGTCAACCTCTCCCTGGCTACAGGGGAATGCCCAGAGGTGCTGAAGGAGGCAGTACTTGTTAAAATAACCATTGCTGGACCCACCCAAGTCTACCACCCAGTCTCGCATCTTGTGTTTCTGGGTAAGGTAGTTGAAAGGCTGCGGTGGACCAGCTCCTGGCTTACTTGGAGGAACATTCGGTGCTTGATCCATACCAGTTGCGCTTCTGTCCTGGCCGCAAGGTGGAAACAGTGTTGGATGCCTTGTTGGATGACCCCCAGCACCAGATGGATGGGGTCAGGTTGGCAGTAATCATGTTACTAGATCTGTCTGCTGCATTTGATGTGGTCGAACATGAGTTACTGACCCCCACTGCCTTGCTGGGGTCTGGATTTGGGGAACATCCCTTCATTGGCTGGGTTTCTTTTTCCAGGACCGGACACAGAGGGTAGCAGTGGGGGAGACATTATCGCGCCCTAATAGACTCCCTTGCAGGGTACCACAGGGTGTAGTACTATCCCCCCCATTATTTAATATCTTCATGTGCCCTCTAGGGCAGTTGGTACAGAGTTACGGGCTAGGTTGTCATCAATATGCAGAAGACACCCAACTCTATCTGCTCATGGATGGCCACCCAGTCTCCCCTCCAGATACATTTTCCGGATGTTTGGAAGCCATGGATGGATGATTAGAGCAAAGATGTCTGAGACTCAACCCCTCCAAGATGGAGGTCCATGGATGAGCATGAAAGGGGTAGGACAGGAAACACCCCCGTACCTTTGTGGGAGTGCAATTTAACATCTCCCAACAAATGGTGGCAATTTCTCTTCCTTTTGCAAAGATAAGATAAATACAAGTGGGTATTGGCCTAAGGTATCAGAATAAATTTGAATCCAATGGCACCTTTAAGACCAGCAAAGTTTTATTCAGCTTCCTGAGACAATGAGTACTCATGCATAAGATAAGGCTTTCCAGCACTCAGCAAATTGAACTTATTATCTCTATCTGAAATAGTGCTTACAACTTCTGTTCTTTTAATGGCACATTATATTTGCAAATTAAAGGCATAGCAACAGGGTCTTCATTGGCACCTGAAGTAGCCAATTTATATATGGGCAAATTTGAAGAGAAATTTATTTACTCTGTTAATAATCCTTTCCATAATTGTGTCATTAAATGACGGCAATATCTAGATGATGTTAGAGGACATTTAAGGATGCCTGGCCCAAACAATGGTTCTGGCACCAGGACCTTCTACTGGATGTGCCACCCAAAGCTGGTATTGAAAAGAAGATTTGAATAAAGAACCAGAAAAGTGGTATGTATTCTGCACCCCAAAACAAAGACATGAGGACATGTGCTGTTTCCAGGTCCAAAGCCCAGTTGTTTTGCTAGATGCTCCAAAGTGGGGTGCCTCCAGGACAAATGGATATGCAGGAAGTGGGGCCAAGCTGGATCCCCAAACAATCTTTGCACCAGCTGAAATCACATATCCCCACACACTGGAGACGTATCTGAGCAAGAAGACATATTGTGCAGCCCAGTCCAAACATTCGTGCCAGTACCACAAGTGTGCCACCACAGGTCTGCCACCAAGAAGTCTGTATTGCAAATAATATTTGAACAAGGAACTGAAAGGGTGGCATGCCTTCTGTACCACAAAATAAAGTTTGGATTACTACACATCATACAGCATCATGTTCAGGGGATTGTACACTTCAAGAGAACATATGCTGTTTTCTGGTCCAAACCCCAGTTCTTGGGCCAGCTGCTCCAAATTGGGTTGCCACCAGGACAATCTCAGAGGCAGACTGCACCTCAAAACAATCGTTGGTGCGTCCCACCTCCAAATCCAGCAGTGGCTGTCATTTTTGTGGTTGGATTCCTGCACATGGCTAAGTTAGGGCACAATATATTTAAAGAAATTCTGGTGTGTATGAGAAGGGTAGCAGGATATTAACTCTTGAAGGTCCCAACACCTGCATTTACTATCAGGCTCCCCCAATTGTCAGGCACTAGCTTGGTCACAAATCCTTGGAGAAGGGACATAGACCTTGGGAACTGCTAGCACAAATCTCCTCCATCTGGGGACTGGTGAGGAAGCACCAGCATCTCTATTAGGGCAGTTACTGGCTGGGAATTCCTATTCCATTTCTCCTTCATGGCCTCAAAGAGGGCTGTAGTGAGCATGTGCATGGGCTGTTTGTTGTACTGGGTCATGTCTGCCCTGGTATCCCTAAGCTGGGCCTAGATCAGTGAACAATACTCCTTACTGAGAGTAAGTATTAATGGGCAGTTTTCACAGTGGAGGAAAGTAAACAGCAGGGTACCACAGCCTTGGTTCTGGGTCTAGTGCCTTTTAACTTGTTCATTAATGATTTAGAGTTGGGAATAAGCACTGAAGTGGCTAAGTCTGCTGAAAACACTTAGTTGTTCAAGGCAGTGAGAACCAGAGAGGACTGTGAGGCACTCCAGAGAGATCTATCAAGGCTAAGCAAGTGGGCATCAATGTGGCAAATGAGGTCAACGTGGGCAAGTGCAAAGTAATGCACATTGGAGCCAAAAATCCTAACTATAAATATGCATTGATGGGTTCCAAATTGGAGACGACTGACCAAGAGGGAGATCTTGGAGTTGTGGTAGTTAACTCCATGAAAATTTCAACTCCGTGTGTGACTGCAATAAAAAGCAGACCAATGTGAAACACCTCCATGAAGGAAGGTGGAAGGATAAGGCACTTTAGTTTGGAAAAACAATGAGGGGGTGACAGAGATTTACAAATTTATGCATGGGGCAGAGAAGGTAGAGAAAGAAGTACTTTTCTCCATCTCTCCCAATACAAAAACTCATGGGCACTTAATAAAATTAATCAGCAGTAAGTTTAGATCAAAGGAAGTACTTCTTCACCCAAAGAGCAATTAACAAGTGGAATCCACTGCTGCAAAAGGTGTTGAAATAGGTGAAAACATGTTTGTTTTGTTCAGTATCATCTCAGGGATTCCTTCTTCCTAATTTTTTAACTGGCTTTTTAAAAGTTATGTATTCTAACTCTGTATTTACAATGTGTGAGGGGGGTGATCTTAATGGTTTAAAACATGTTTTGTCATGCATGCTTTGTATTAGCTGCCTTGGTGGCAATTGTAAGGGCAGAGGAGGGGGAGGGCCTGGGACCACAGCCAGGACCAAGGCCTGGGAGGGAAGGGAGGTGAGTTCTGGGGGGAGGGGAAGGCTGTGACCCCCACCAGTGCTCCCCCTGCCCCAAAAAGGCCCAACACAGCCTCTCCAGGATTTGGTTGGCTGAGGTGTGGAGGGAAGAGGCGAGTCCCCCCATACTCCCCCCCCCCCCAAGAAGGCCTGCCATGGCCTCTCCAGACCTTGGCAGGCCTGCCCAAGATGTGGGTGAGGGAGGGAGGAGGCGAGTCTCCACCAGCGCTTCCCCCCTCCCCCATCCTGAGAAGGTCTCTTCAGGCCTTGGCAGACGTGCCCAGGATGGGGGGAGAGAAGGCAAGTGTGTGTTGTATTTTAAATTAAAACGGGCTATTTTGCTAGTGAATAAATAAACATGGACTAGACACAAAAAGGCCCTTTAAAAGACTGTATTTTTAGCAAACATTGACTCACTCCTCATCTCATTCTATACATAGCTCATTCATTTCTTTCTAAAAATATTCCAGATCAATAGAAGGTCATAAAGACCTGGTTGGAAGCCAAATGGCCACACATTTAGCAGTGGCTGCTTGTGTGTGTAGGTGCTGGAATACAGATGAATAATAATCTCCATCCTTCATGGGAGCATCTCCAATGATTGCAATGTTTAATTAAGGTCTACAAAACCAGAGAAAATGACATGTCCAAGGTCGCAGTAATCAGTGCTAGTTAAAGAACACCATGGCCTCCTGTTCAGTGGTGACAACTTAGAACTCTTTCAAAATACCTCCTCATAATTGTGCTTTGATAGTTTTCTTTCTGAACCATATTGACCTCTTGTCTCAGAACTGTGATTATCATAACTGCCCCAGGATGAAAACTGATTGATCCTATAGAACAGTGGTCCCCAACCCCCGGTCTGAAGACCGGTACCGGTCCATGGATCATTCAGTACCGGTCCGTGGCTCCTCCTCGTCCTCCTTCCCAGCTGCTGCCTCAGGGGCTGCCCTGCCACTCTGCTGCCGGCTCACCTTTGGTACTCTCCAGCAGCCGCTATGGCTGGGGCTCCCCCTTGATGTGGCACTGCGCAGCTGCTGCCGGTAGCACCCTCCAGCAGGTGGCGGGAAGTCAGGGGCGCCGGGGGGAAAGCAAGTGGAGCAGGGGCTCAGGTGGCAGCAGCGATGTCCCTCGGCAAAAGTCTACCCCCCCCCCGGGCCTCAGTAAAATTGTCAAGCATTGACCGGTCCCCAGTGATAAAAAGGTTGGGGACCACTGCTATAGAACATGAAGACCATATCATTGCAGTATCTATGAAATCAAAGTTGTGGTGATAAATAGATGATAGATGGGGGGAGAGAGAGAGCTCTGTCTCTTTGTCTATTCAGAATTATATTTTACCTTGCCCAAGAAATATAACACAGACTGAAACTATGCAGATGAATGTGTGTGCGTGGGGGGGGGGCTGTTCTGAAAGCAGGCTTACAACTTGCAACGTATATGGATTGCAGGTCAGGTGTATTAAAGGAGAGAGAAACTCAGGAGTTAAGGTGTGGCAGCAGTAGGGAATCCCAGGCACTGGTTTACTTGATCTCCACTAAGGTGGATCCCACGGGAATAGTGCAGAGTGCATGAACATTCCCTCCAGGGCTCCTTGCAATGTACAGGTAGCATTTGATTCCTCTCTTCACTCATAATTTTACTAGCCCTTAACAAGCAGTCCATTTTAGGTCTCATGTCAAATGTCATCTTAAATTGGCAGCCCATTTTTTTCTCAGGATGCTTCCTCCATCTACCAGTCATACCCTAAGTGTTGCACTCTGGCTAGGATGGTGCTACAAAAAAATAAGAGTAAAAATTTAACTTAGGATGCGGGTACTAAGTAATATCCAGTGCCATCTTAAGCACAGAATGTGGGGAGAAAGAGAGCACAGCTGTATGGCCATGGGGAGTGGTGAAACTTCACAGCATTCCTAGATGATGGATTCCTGGTGGAAGAATGCAACTTAGTTGCCCTGTACCTGGTATAACGTTGTGTGTGCAGCCTCTGCCTGCACTGCTCAAGCAAGTCTCCTGTGTTCTTTTCTCTTTTTGTCTTTCACAGCCTAATTTCGGTGGGGTGATTTATATCAGTTCTGCCATGCCCATTGGCTCTGCCTTACAGAAGTATTTTGCCCATTCGTCTTATCACTTCGGGCTCCTGGCCCAAGCTTCTAATGCTCCCATCGACTTTCTCTAGCGCCTCACAGAGGATCAATGGAAAGAATTGGACAGTTTTCAAAGTGCTCCGCAGCTGAAATTGTGGCGTGATTCATTGGCTTGTGAATAAGAAGGCTCGGATCTTCAGAGTGGTTCTAGATTTTGCATTCGATTTCTCTGTTGATTTGTGGGTACCTGAAGGGCAGGTTTGCCAGCTCATCTCCTCAGTAGATTTATCAGTCGCCCTGGTTGGCAAAAGCCTTGAGGCCGCTATCATTTAAGGCTGCAGTTCTGAGCATCATGGCAACCCACTGGTTTACATTTGGTCCTACTGGTCCATGTCACATCCACAGCACACAGCTTGTATCTACTTTAAAGCCCGATCCTGTCAGATCTTGGAAGCTAAGCATGGACTGAAGCCAGAGGAATGCTTTTCAGACTGTATGGACTCCGGGGAATGGTACAGGACAGGAAGGCCTGGAGGATCATTGTCCATGGGGTCGCAATGGGTCGGACACGACTTCACACCTAACAACAACCGCAACAATAAAGTCATCTGTTGCTCATTTTCTCTCTTCCATGCATACTGGATGGAAGATATACTTCTGGGGAGCAGTGTGTGTGTATGAGAACTTGGGGTACTTGTGGACTGTAAACTGAATATGAGCAGACAGTGTGATGTGGCAGTAAAGATGACAAATACAGTCTTGGGCTGTATCAATAGAGGCACCACATCAAAATCACAAGATGTCATAGTCCTGCTGTATATCACATTGGTCAGAGCACACCTGGAGTACTGTGTGCAGTTCTGGAGGCCTCACTTCAAAATGGACGTGGACAAAAGTTCAAAGGAAAGTGATGAGGATGATCTGGGGCCTGGGGACCAAGCCCTGTGAGGAAAGGCTGAGGGACTTGGGAATGTTCAGCTTGAAGAAGAGGAGGTTGAGAGGGGATAGGATCACTGTCTTTAAGTAGTCAAAAGGTTGTCACTTAGAGGAGGGCAGGGAAAGGCTCCTGTTGGCAGAAGAGGAGAGGACTCACAGTAATGGGTCTAAATAAGTGTAGACTAGATATTAGGCTAGATATTGGGGGGGGGGGAATTTCACAGTCAGAATAGTTCAGCAGCGGAATAAGGAAGCAGTGAGTTCCCCTATTCTGGCATTCTTCAAGCAGTGGCTGGACAGATACTTTTCATGGATGCTTCAGGCTGATCCTGGCTTGTGCAGGAGGTTGGACTAGATGGCCTGTATGGCTCCTTCCAACTCTATGAATCTACCTCTGGTCCAATGGCTGTTGCAGGTTTGGGTAGTGCATCAAAAAAGCCTGCAACAATGTAATTAATTAGTATTAATTCCACCTGCTGCATCATACCTCCTTCAGTTTTTCCTTTAAAAATGTATGCTATCTCCAGCTATAGTTGACACAGCACTGATGATGGAAAGGCAGTGATGCAAGCAAAAAGATGGGTAAGATGTCTATTCACTTGTCCAATACAGATTTTAATTATCTAATCTCACACTGGAAGGGTTTCCACGCATAGGATCTACGTATCTTCTGTATATACACGAGTATAAACCGACCCAAATATAAACTGAGGCACCTAATTTTACCACAAGAAACTGGGGAAATTTATTGACTGTAAGCCAAGGGTGGGAACTGCAGCAGCTACTGGTAAATTTCAAAAATAAAAATAGATACCCATAAAATTACATTAATTGAAGCATCAGTAGGTTAAATGTTTTTGAATATTCATTTCAAAGTAAAACAGTAAACTAGTTCTGTCAGTGCAAAAGAGGATCATCCTCAACAGGATTATTGCATGAACCTACCCTACTGTCCTCCAGTGGAGGAGCTCAGAGTGGCCTAAGTGCTTAATCCATGCTCCATCATCACCGGCTCTCCCATCCAGCCTCCTCCTACAACAAGTACAGAAAAGTCCAGAGGATGAATAGCTGCTGGTTTTTGTATCCTGCTTTTGACTAACCAAAGGAGTCTCAAAGTGGCTTACAATTGCCTTCCCTTCCTCTCCTAATGCTAGACACCCTGAGAGAGCTCTGACAGAACTGCTCTGTGAGAACTGCTCTGGCAGGAGAACCAAACAGGCCAGCAAACCAGGCCAGCAAACCAGAACAGAACAACAGTACCCAAAGTTGGGAACCTACTACAACAAGTACAACGGCTACCAAACTGGGAGAATGGACAAATCTAACTACAACAACAGTGCCCCCCCAGAACCAAACACTGAAATAAAGAACTGTAAAACTGAACACTGAAAGAACTGTAAAAATCAACTTTTAAAAGGAAAACAACCCCAAGAAGAAAAGTCAAATGCTGCCCCTCAGATAAAAGAAGAAACATTAGGAGAAACAGTGAATCCCAAAGCACCCCTAAAACCCACCCCACACACAGAAACCAAAAGAATAATTTGGAAGAAGCAATTAAGAAGAGGAAAAAAAGTGAAGGCAAGAGGGCAAAAAGATCAGAGTCCCCCAGTCAAACCGTTGATGTCTTCTCCAGTGATGATCCTCCAGTGTTCAGTGCAGCAGCCAGCCAGCCAACCAGCAGCACACTCTCTGGGAGTCAGACTGTAAGAGTCTACTCTACCAGAGCTGCACAGGCCAGGAGGCCAGAAACAGAATCAACCATTATGTTCTCTTTCATAATTTATAGAGAGGGACAGAGATTCTTGTCCGTAGAAGACAGAATTAACTCAGATCAGTTTTGTTCATAATGACCAGTCATGTGCAGCCTTTTGGAAGTATAAACAGATCCTTAACCTGTTCCCTTTTGGTATTATAAGCCATAACTCTCAGAACTTTGACTGAGCATTCTGTTTGGCCAGTCATCTTTAACATGGTTGTGCTACTGCTGTTTCAGTGATTTTCATTACTGTTTTCATGGCATCTGTGCAGAATATATTGTACATTTGTAATTAAAGATCCATTTTTAGTTTACGTGCATATCTATTGCTTTCCATACTTGCAAGGTCATGGGAAGGAAACCAGCAAGGCTTGAGACAACTGGGCAA